>NC_081831.1:80960215-81278027 GCF_030867095.1 Alligator mississippiensis
GCGCAGGGAGCAGCAGCACCACAGGCTGCCATTAGCAATTAAAATTAGATAAACAATTAGCCTGTGAACTTGGCACTTGGATCACGGCTGCTGTGGGAAGCCGCTACAGGAAGCTTCTGAAGCCAGCAAAACTCTGCTCCCCGGCGCCCTCGGGTTCAAGATGAAGGCGCTGGAAGTCAGAGGCACAGGGAAAGGTTTATAAGGGCCGGCGGAAATGCCAATACAGAAGAAGAGACAGTGGGATATTTAGTATTATTTATTGTACCTCCAGCTTCATCTTCCCTCCCTCGCTAGAGCACAGGAGGGAATACGAACACATTATCTCATTTCCTAATTTTCCTGCCGGCTTTCTGGCTTCCAGAACAATGGCGCCCGAGTTGTGCGAAACGAGGACGGGGGAACAAACTAATGCTGTTATAAATCTCCAAAATGGATGCAGAAACACAATAGGCAAAATAGGGGTGAATAACCCCGGGGAAAGATCCATTCCAGCTTTCTCCTCTGTCAACCCGTGTGGCGAGCGGGGACGACTCAGACAACAGCACTTGGGAGAGAAGAAGGGGAAATGGGTAAAATATCCTGTTGCGCTCTGTAAATCACAGCTGGGAGCATTGCAAAGTTATATGGACTTGCAAATGGCTGTCATCAAACCAAAGCAGGCACTTTCTGGCTTTAATAAACCACAAGCAGATTAAGCAGCTCCTACAGGGCGCGGGGACCAGAAACTGCTCCCCTCAACGAGCAGATCCTTGTTCAAGACACAGCCAGGCAAATACCTCGTCGCCAGGCCGCGGTCAATATTCAGGACTCCTGTTGTTGGAGATTTTAACACAGGATCTTGCATGCTAGATGGCGAGGTACTAAGTTATGTGACTCTGAAAAAGAGAGCAGGGGTAATGTGGAGCCCTTGGTGACGGCTGCCTGTGCCCAGGTCTCCTTGCTAATACCTTAACGTAGAAATGCAGACCGTGTCATCTGGGATCTGGACTGCTGCACGTGGGGTCTAACTCAATATGACAAAGGACAGGGAGGGCACTTGTGTCTTCTCCCATCCTCCCCTTTGCAGCCCCCTGTCCCGGTTTGCGTCCTTGAAGGGGTCCAGCCTCCTCCAAACCTCCCCAGCAGCACGGCCCATCTCCATCACGCGCCTTAGCACCGTTCCCCTTGCTTGCTTTGACCTGGGCAGTGTGGGAAGACGTGAGGCTACTGGCAACACTACCAGCTCGTGCTAGCCACCGGCCACCGCTGCTTTCAAGATCCAAATGTTGGTGTATGCGCTTCTCCAGGATGCAATATTACATCACACCCTGACTGCAGAACCGAGAGGCTACCTTGCTGCATGGGCGGACGCACGCCGAGCTGTGTATCTCGGGCACGCCGTGATGCAGAAAGCAGCCCATCCCCGCTGCAGCACAGAGCGCTGGGGACGCCGCTCTGTTTCGATAGCTCTCCGGGAAGCCTTGTTCGAGGCGAGACATCGCAGCATCTGCTTCCTAGCAGGAGCCAATACAGCGATTCCATCTTCAGCGCTGCTTGGGGGAATAGTACTCCCAGCGGTGACAGCGCACCGCATGGTTCACTTGCAAGCCAGACGATCGAAGCGTGCAGCGTGCACCCTGACCTCCGCAAGCGTGCCTGTGGTCTGGGTTTGGAAACACTCCTTCCAATCCAGCCTTCCTCCCCGGTATTTATAACGCGAGCCGGCCCAGCCAATTGATTGGAACAAGCTTGTTTTTCAAGGTCGCTCGCTCTGTGCAGTGGCAGAGGCCTTTCCTAATACAAAATGGCACAGCAGCTGACTGCATTGATTTTTTTTCTCTTCCCCCCTACTGTTCCTATTGTTGTATTCGTGCTTTCCCTTCTCAGCACTTCTGTACGAGGAAAGGAGAGCCTATCCTTAGGCAGGAGGGGAAGGATTGCTCTGTCCACTGCTCAGCCAGGAATCTAGCCATCGTCCTATCGGCCATGCCTAGGGGCCGTCTCCACGGCTCTCCCCAAGAGTGCGAACAGGAGACGGAGGATTGTGTCATTGCTTTTTTGTACCCCACCTCAAGAGCTGCTCTATTAGATGGCAAGGAGACCAAGAAAAGGTGCAGATGGCTGTTCCATCTAGATTCGCTCTCTCCCTATTATTTGCCTCCTCTTTTGCACTTTGGTGGGAAAAGGGTCAAGTGTGCCGACCCAGGGAGATCTCTCGGTTTGCTGGGTTGGCATTCTGCATGATGCTTCCTGGATGGAATAAGCATTTCGTGTTGTTAGCAATGAATGAACTGCACTTGGCACGGGGAAGGCGTTCACAGCTGGTTCCCCCAGAAGAGTTCAGCGCTTACCGATTTCACCAGCAGTGACCGAACGATAAAAGCGGCATGCACTTGGTATCCATCACCCTTCCAGGAAATGTTTTTAGAAAGCAAAAGATCCAGTAAATCTATTTTATCCTTTCCCAGTGTAAGGGCCAGCTCCACTTTTGCATATACAAACAACATCCAGGTTACAGAAAGGGTATTGCAGTCGCTCGTCACAAATCACCGTTTGGGCTATTTGTGATTTTTAGTTCCTGCCCTTCTGTGGGCGTTCAGCAAAGGAGAGTAGTGAGATTTACAATAATGAGAGAGCGAACAAGATAAGTCAGAGATGTGACTCATTAGACAAAGGTCCTGTGACCACGACAAAAAGCCTGTACCGTTCAAAAATATAACTTGTGGTTTTCCAAAGCTGCCCAGTGTGTAGACACATACCTTCCACGAGCTTCAGCCCAAAAGTGCCTGAATCCCTTGAAAACCTCCCTCATTGACTCTCGCCTTTCTCTTATAGCAGAACTGATGGGACAACCTATTTCAGAGAGGAACCTGGCCTGAAAGGTTCATAGTTTCATAGCCATTAGGGGCTGGAAGGGACCGTACAAATCCTGGGGTCCAGCCCTGATACCTCTTCCCATCTGCAGCTGTTATCAGCACTGGTAAGAACAGCGTCCTTTAAACATTCAGCACTTGAACTTGTAAAATGTACATTTTTTTGGAGCTGGAGAAATTCAGCCTGTTTTGCAATTTGACAGTGTCTCAGTGTTGTCATTGCTATTTATGTCTCAAGCCCTCCACGACTGTATCTGGAGGCAAAGAAATTGCTTCCCCCTAGTGCCAGATCTGCGCACGCACGTGCTGCCTCTGTACGGCAAAGGAAGGCAAATCAAAGGGAGAACAGGGGGGACGATCACAGCATATCGGACACGGCAACGTTTCCTAAGAGAAGAAGACTACTGGCCATCAGGACTCAGTCACCTCCACGATGCCCCGGCGAGCCGCTGTGTCCCACAGGTCGATGGCTCCCTAGCTAAGTGCCTGGAAGGGCACAAGAGCTAGGCTAGTTTAAATCTCCTGCTTGGTGGGGGTTTTTTCCTTAGAGCAGACTTATATTTCTGCCAAGCCACTTGGTGCACATCTTAAAAAAAAAACAACCTTGCTGAGCAGCCGTAGTAATTTCTGTTCTCCCTGAGCATATAGGACCTGTAACAAATTGCATGCATGCAGTAATTACACCCTAGTTCTACTTATCTCACATTGATTATTCAGATGTAAGAAGAATAGTTCTCTTTCAAATAAAAGAAAAATATCTTAAGGCCCGTATATTGGATCGTTGCTATTTTTATTTCCTCCCTTTCTTTCTGCTTTTGCAGGTAGAGTTTTATGGTTCCCGTGTATTGAAGATATGAAACATTTATAAACAAAACCTCCCTGTCTGAATGCTGGTTTGTTTGCTTAAAGGACAATTTTGTGTCATCTCTTTTGTATTTTTATAGTTGATATAAATTTTGCATAATAATTCAGCTCCACTCTGTTGCCTGTAATGACGATCTGCATCTTTCTGATGGATGTTTGTATTTGTTTCCTGTGATTTACATGACCTGACATCTCATATAATGAGCTTCCCAGCACAAACGCCATTCGTGATATTCTGTGCTGCACTCATCTATCATTTGATGACCTTACAAGTGTTGGGGTCATGGATTCAATCAGTAAAATGTTTCAGGGTGTAATTAATTAAATTTTCCCCCCGCTGCTCTACCCGTGTTCTCTTTAAAACTTGATGAAAGCAATATTTTTTCATAACACTTTTTCAATAAATACCGTGTTTGTTTATGTAATCAATCATGCTAAGTTTGTGAGTTTTTAGTATTCATGAGTTTGTCTTGCTTGAAACTTCCAAATGTTTATTTTCCAGCATAATTTAATAGTTTAATTAGCTGAGCAACTCACTACTGTACTTCTCAAAGTACATTCAGGTTATGATTTAATAATGCAAGAGCAGCTATATTTTCACCCTCTCTTACAATGCAACAACCAGCTGCATTACCTGATTAACAGCTTTCCACTTGTGCTAGTTACGTGGCTGGTCCAAAGCAATGTCTAGCCAGGTGCTATGCTGATTTGCTGCAAGGCTGACCGGTTTGCAAGCATGTCTTCTGAACAACATAGACCATTGCAAGCCGTCATCCCATCGCGGTTTGAGGTTGCAGTCCTTGGGCGTATGTACACACCACGTTTTTTGCCCTTTCATGTGCTGCAATTGCGTGTCTGTTTGCATCGGTGGGATTTCCAGCTGCTTTAAATGTCTTTCTTGTGCAGATGTTGGTGATAGCTGAAAGACTGTGAAGGATAAAGACTCTGGGTGAGACCCCTTTTCTGGCAGGCTGGAACTTTCCCATGACGGGGGCTGAACTCACTTAAGATCTAAGGATCATCCAAACCTCAGCCTCTTTCGCTTCAAAGGCAAGACACGTTTTGAGTTTCCCTATCTAATATAAGCCCTGTTAATAGATATTGTGGCAGATACCCATTTTAGCTTGTGGGCTTGTTAGGATAAGGGTAGAACAGCACTATACTTAGTGGGATTCTCAGGATACTTTGTTAGTTGTGCAAAAGGCCTAACAACTCTGCTCAACCTTAGTCTGACCCTTTTGCCTAGTTACCTCTTCTAAGGGCTTGCTTAGTAAGGGTCTTGTCCTTATCTTTTGTATTGTGAATCATGTATGCCTTGTCTTCTATGTTTCCTCTCCAAAGAAGGGAAGAATGTGAGATTAGTTCCTGGGAAGAATGATTGTGTGCCCAATACTGTGCTATTTCAAGAACACTTCCTTTTCCAGCTCTCCGGCCACCTTGCCTTGCCTCCTTTTTCCAAGATAAGCATGTGTGAATTAGTTAATGCTAAGGACGCATCTGTTTGTGAAAAAGCTATCTATGAAAAGGATGGTGTGAGGTTCAGGAAACACTCCAGCATCACAACAGACCAAGGTATTAGCAATGTCTGCTAATGGGTAAGCATGCATGATTAACATTTCTTTTCGTCCTAATGAATAAACTGAGTTGTGCCAGCTTGATCTTCCAAACAGTTAGCAGCGCAGAGCTATCCATCAGCAATGCAGTACGTGCACTTCACAAAACCAAATCAAACCAAAATAAAAATCCTGCGCTCCATGCAGAAGTCTGTTCCCCCCAGGGATAGGGTGAGAGAAAGAACAAACCTCATGCAACATATGTTAGTGCATCACTTAATGTGCTAATGGAAGCATTAGAGTGATGAGCACGGTCTAAGGACCTATGTAGTATAGATCAGAACTGATGGACATAAGTACCATAATGGATTTGTAAAGGGCATCTCATTTTATCTTTGTCTCCATATTTTGGTTTGAGGGGGTTGCACATTCAGTCACTATGACTCCCAGTAATTTGGTTCTTTAAGTTAAGGGTAGTTCTGGAACTGGTCTACAGGATTGTATTGGGAAAACAAAGTTCACTGCCAGAAGATTAAGGACTAACATATAAAGGGAACTTGGGAAGGAATACAATCCCATCAGCAGCTTCACCCAGAATGCATTACAATGATTTCCTAAGATGCTATTATTATGTTAACAAGTTTTCTGTTATCCTGTAAAGGTCTCCAGGAGTCTTTCTATTGGCCATTAAGGCAAAGCAAGACAAAACATGCTGAAATTGTGAATTGAATGCTCACTGATGGAAAACCTATAATGTTAAGTGAATCCATTTCACTTCAGGTAACGGAGATGATTGCTTCTGCAATACTGCTGTTTGTATCATTAAAACCCAGAGAGCGAGAGGCACCATGTCAGCAAAGAGGAGGGCATGGGGGTTTGGTAAAAATGAGAATTTGGAGAATGCTGAACACCTGCCTGGTGAGATGGGTTACTAAAGAGATGCAGGGATAAGTCCTCCAGGGCTAGGTACAGACAGCCAAAAAGCCTGAGGCTGAATTGATTCAGTCTTTGCAGATCAGTCTAAACTGCACAGATTAGATTGAAACAGAAGTGAAGAGACATTTACCTTTGATTCTGGAAATGCAGCCACATGACTGCAGTGGCTCAGGCCAGAAGCCTGGGGGTGCTAGAGCACGGCTCTTTGACTGTGTGTTCACTTCCTTTTCCTGCTGCCCCCGAGGTCTCTAGGATTTGCAGTCCACAATCACAGCAGCAGGACTTTGCAGGGTTGCTCATCACTTCCTCTTCCTGCTTCCAGGTGCCTCTGGGATTTGTAGTCCACAGTTACAGCCAGAAGTAAGTTTGAGCAGGGGAAGGGGTGTTTAACCCCCCTCCCTGGCCCCAGACAGTCCCCTCCCCTGCCCCAGTAGACTGGGCTGCATCCCCAACTGGGCTTGTCCCCATCCCAGTTCCCTTGTCAGCCAGCCCTCACTGCTCCAGCTAGGGAGCAGAGGGGCCAGGCCAGCCCTGCTCTCTGGAGCCCGGGGCTAAAAAGCATGCTGGGATGCAGGGGGACTGTGATTTAACTTGAACCAGGAAGGGGTCTGGGACAGACGTTTCATAAACTGGTTTAAGTCTGATACTACATTGAACCAGGTTTATCTTAAACCAGTTTCAGCCACTTTCAAACTGGTTTATGTGCCCTGAATGTATGTTCTGTTACAGGTTTACACCAGTTTCTGATCATTTCAACCGATTTATGTGTAACCTTTGACCCTAGCCCAGGGACCGAAGCCAGCCATAAGAGATCAGCACTCTAGCATGGGAGACCCGAGGCTGGAAACCGCCACATGTCGTCTCCCCGTGTCATTTCAGCGCGTCAGGCTTTATCTAGGTTCGGTACGGCTATGGGGAAGGCGATGTTTGCTGTGCTAGCACCTCCTGATGTCCAGTTCTTGGAATGGCATTGCCCTCGGTAGCCAACATAATACTTAGCTCTCCACTCCTGCCAGCTGAACCAGCAGCTTCCAGACCTGGGTGCAAAAGCTGCAGCAAAGAGGTCACGTGAATTCAAGCACTCTTAGAAACAGGAGATTCAATGGGCCACATCTCTGAGGACAAGCACCGCTGTCTCTTTCCTATTGGGTCTGGCTGCTGGCTTTGTAGAGGGATCAGACCTGACCAGCAAGCTGGGTGATGCGGCCGTCCTCTGGAGTTGTGCCCTGGGAGCCTGCGGCTCTCCCATCTCCTTGTTCTGTGCGATGGAGCAAGGCGAGGCCTCCCCAATTTGATGCAGCGAGAGAGGGAGTTTGGAGCCTCTGGTAAAGAACTCACAGCAGCAGTTAACGAGGATGATTTCCATGTCTTATCATCTCTTCCCAGCCTTTGAGCGAGTTACCCCTATGCACTCTCAAAATTACCCACTGTTTTCAGCTGGTGTAACCCTGTGTTTTATTAACCAGTAACCAGCCACTACAATGGAGGGAAACTCTAACATGCTGTTCTCACGGTGGGGGGCCTGACCCACTGAACTCAGGAGCGGCACCCGCGGGAGTCGAGTTAAACGCGCGCACGAGAGCTGGCAGAGTCGGTGCCTTAGCAAGAAGCTCCCGAGTTGTTTCATGGGATTTGGATGCAGGTGAGCAAAACGGCAAGCTGGAGACGAAAGGAGACGTGCCCAGCAGCAGAGAGCAGCACGCGTTGCCCTTCACGTGCCTATTTAAACACGGCGATAGTGGGGGGGATCTCGCCGTCTCTACACAGAGCTGCGAAATGCTCATTTGGACAGGAAAGCATTTTGCTGCTTTTTGCAGCATAAGACATTGGCAATGGCTGGTCCCAGGTAAGGCCTAATTAGTGCAATGTGATTTTTCCAGAGGGAGAGGACGGAAGGAACATCTGAAACAGCATGAAGTCGCTGTGGCTCTTGCTCCATCAGCAGACTTTAATGACATTTTGCAAGGAAAAAAAAAATTGCTTCTTGGCTTAAAGCATGAGCTGTATTATGAATCCTTGCAAAGGGATTTATAATAGGAACCCTGGAAATGCAGCGCCGGTGCTTCGAATGACGATCTGATAGTATTGAACATGAAAACACACAAAGCTGCTAACCTCTGTCGTGCTCATTGAGCTTCTGATTAGAAATTACCCACCCCGTGGGGAGGATGAGAGGCAACGCTAGCTCCCCTGGCTAAACCCTGCTCTTACCTCCCTATTGCACATGTATCAACCGGCTTCAGTCAGACCAGCCTGTCATGTCACCTATTGAACAGGTCACAAGCGGTCTGGTACCTTGTAGGAGGCCTTGAGGACATCTGTGGCTCATTAAAAAGGGTGTTTTCCAATGCAACTGCTGCAATTAATGCTTTTTGGGGGAAACCACACACAGGGGCAGCGGACACACCTATTGGTGAAGCAAGCCTACAGGATGGCATGTCTGCAACCCATCACCATAGGTTAGGACAGCAATTCATGGCTTAGTGTCCCAGCTGGCTGAAGATGGTCGCTTTGCCAGGTGAGCTCCAGGACCTCTTGGCTGAGCTAGGAGAAAAGGTGTGTGGGGTGCTCAGTTTTTCCCAGGCAGGATCACTGGTTGCATCCCTCATCCTGGCTGTTTGCTCCAGTCTGGCATGTCAGAGCAGCTCATCCATAGGAAATCATGACCCCTGCAATGCTGTCAGGGGGACCAGCGCAAGCTGGTGGAAGAAAGGCAGTCACCTAATAGCAGCCTTTATGTGAGCTGCCAGCTTAGGGTTTTTAAGAGTTCATATCAAATCACATCTCCTCTGAGTGCCCCACTGTCCCACAGGAGCGGAGGCCTGGGCAGCATAACATTGCTGCAACAAGAAAAAAGGATTCAGGCCACTATGTATGCTTATTTGCTGGAAAACAGGTACAAACCCAAGCTGGATACAGAAAGAGGCTACAAAACCGCCAGCACAGCTTTTTAAATGCCCAATTCCCTCCCCAGGCCAGAACGAGTTTGTACAAGCTGACAAGAAATGTGGCGGACACCTCTGGGCATTTGGGAGACTTGACAAGAGGAAGAGGAAAGAGAAACGGGGCACGGAAAGCCATCAAAGAAAGCAACACAAATGGGGGGCGTGCAGGGAGAGAGGACGGTGTTACTGGTTTCATGCAGGAGAAAAAGCAGCAGAGGGCACTGCCGATACAACGGAGGAGCAGCTGGCCTGGAGCTGGGAAATAAAGTGATCTAAGTGGGATTGCAATGGTGATGAGTTGGGGCTGGGATCCCCAGGCTGACCCTCCCCTAAATGCTGCATGGGCCACCGAGCCAGGCCCCTGTGCTCGCATGCAGACAGCTGTCCGAAGGGGTCTAAGAGATGAAATCATAAAAGGCAAAGATCTTCCAGTGGCCCGAGGGCAAGCTATGGCTCTGATCCTGGCTTTCGTGATGCTTGCATTTCTATTGCAGTCTGCGGCAGCGCTGGCGTGCTTGTTAGGCACAGGCCTTACCCGCTGCATTGCAAGCATCCATGCACAGCGCCTGGACCACAAGCAATGAGCAGCGAGGCAGTGTTTCGTGCCCCTCCCAGCTGCATCTCTTGCTCGTGGCCACTGTCCCCGTGCTGTCAAGTGGATTCCTCCGGTCGTGATGAGATCCAGCCTTGCCTGGAGACTTGTCCCTCGAGGCTGCCGAAGAGCTGCTATTATCACAGAGACCAAGCTGCAAGCAGAGCTCCCGTCTTGTACGTCTTTAGTGCTTTAACATCGCCTCTTTTTATTTACGGCACATGCCGTTCCCGGTGCAGCTGTGAAGCGCTGTATTAAAACGCAGAGTGGCAGCCGCTTGGAAAGGCTGCAGCAGGAGAGGTCCTTTCCAGCCCTTTTCTCCCTGTCGTGAGGAATTTGCAAACCTCTCCAGGAGGCTCTTGAATTATAGTTCTTCCTCGTCCTCATGATGCACCGGGAAAATAAATGTATTATTAATCTGCCTGCTGTCAGAGATCTATGTTCCCCTCTCTCTGTCGGTACACAGAGAGACAGATTGACGGGTAGTGCAGACGGATGCAGAATTACCCAGCGCTTATGCAAGCGGGTGAATCACCAGATGCCTTGGATGTTTAAGTGCTCTGCGAGCACCGGTGTTTTAAGCCACCTACACTCTCAGGTTGTAATTAATTTAGCAACAGCCCACAAATGACCGGAGGAGGCAGGGCTCTCATGAGATTCACGATGGCTTCCTACGGCCTGTTCTAGAAAATGAGGGTGGAAGGGACCTCAGGAGGTCACATCCAGTCCAACCCCTGCTTCAAGCCTGTAGCAGGGCACTAGGATGTGCTTGCTCTTTTAAGGGGGCAAGCAGCCTGATGGACAGCTTGCAGGGGGCAGAGGGGAGCTAATGTCCTGGAAGGAAGCTAATTTATACCGAATGACTCTGCAGACCAGGGAATTGAGGCAAGTTCCTAGGGTTAAGAAAGAGTAGGCTTTTACAGGCAAGTGCCCTTGGTTTGGTTAACCCCACAGGGTTGAGGTGCCTACTGGAGGGCCCAAGAGGGTTGAGTATGCAGGCTAGGAAATAGCCCTGGGCAGGAAGATATGCCTGTGAATAGATAAAGGAAGTTTGCCCTCTTAAAGGGGTAGAGGGAACGGTTTTAGCTGTTTCATAGATTTCATGGACGTTAGGGCTGGAAGGGACCTCGCAAGATCATCGGGTCCAGCCCCTGCCCCCGGGGGCAGGAAGTCAGCCGGGGTCAGATCACCCCAGCAAGATGCGCATCCAGGTGTTGCAAGATGAGCATCCAGGTGTTGCAAGATGAGCATCCAAGCTGTTACAGTTGCATTTCTGTTAAGGCCAGGGACTGATAGTTTTGCTACTGGTTATACTGGTGGTTTGGGTTGGAACTGTAAGGGGTGGTTCTGGAGGTCCCATTAGTGCCTGTGAGGCATGCAATTGCCTTGAGCCCTTACCAGGGGTGGGCTCAGGCCAGAGCGATCTTGTAGCCCAGTGTGGGGGCAGTACAAGGCTATTGGGCAGATGGGGGCCAGCAGCCCGGTGTCCAGGAGGGATGCAGACATCATGGGTCAGGGGCCTGGCAGACAGAGGCCAGGGACCAGAGATTGAAGTCGATAAATTGAAGCTAAGCCAGGTCCAACATAAAAAGGCCTAGCAAGATGAAAAGGGGTGGAGGCCGAAGCCCCAACAAAGGAAACAATTGTGCCATCTGTGAGACTTGGGGCATGGTGTAGGGGAGGAAAAGGAGCCGTGCAATTTGCCCCTAAAGCTACAGGTGCCCAACACGAGTCTCGTCAAGCCGGGAGGGGTTATTAAAATTGAGGCCAACTCCAAGACCCTGCCTGCTTTGATGCGTTCCCTGTTGCGGTTTCGTCCCTTCTCCTCCTCCTCCTCCGGGTCGGTGAAATAGCCTTGCCCCCTGTGGAGCAGAACAGGGCGCAGGCTCGGGGAGGCTCAATCTTAGTCTGCAAAAGCAAAACCCAAATCATGAAGACGTGCAAAAGTGCCGGCGGTGACTCCGTCTCTGCGGGCCGAGTGACAGCAGCTGCCGAAGCCCCGCAGGGACACGCTCCTGCTGAGCCCCGGTCCGGGCTCGCACGGACCAATGATTTCAGCAAAGAGAGCACTCGGGGAGAGGGGACGCCTAATGAGATGGATCAGACACGAACCAAAGCCGAGGCAGGCTGCCGGGAGAGGACAGAGCTAGGCTACCAGGGACAAAAGGCCTCGTCACAATGATCGCCCTAGGCACCCGGGTCTTATTACCTCTGTGTGTCTGTTTGTCCAGCCATAAGTATCGCGGAGGCTGTTAGGATCGATTGTCTGCCTTCCAGCTAAGGGGGTGTGCGCCTCTGGCCTCTGCACACTGGCCCCTTCCCTTTTGTAGAGACTTCCCTGGTGATCGCCTTTGTGCTTGGTGGAGGTGGCATTCCCAGGGGCTTCATTAGGCTAAAGCCATTTAAAAAAATAGCCAGTTGCTTTTACTATTAACCAGAGAGAACATGAAAATAACATAATATTTAGTTTCTATTTGCTATAGATGAGACCCTGATGCCTTTCCTCACCTGGGCAGTGAGTGCTCTGGCAGGAAATGCTGCTGTGCAAGGTGGCATTCAAAAGGGGTCAAAAGAGCAGAATATGACTTCCACGTTGGCTGGGTTTCAGGCCCAGCAAAGTCCGCTCCCTGGTCTCCAAGGTTATAAAAAGCATTTTCCTAAAAGGACCCTAATTTTGAAACATGTATGTAGATATGAGTCACCAGCGTGCCCTTGCTGCCAAGAAAGCTAACGCTGGGCTGCTTTAGTAGGAGCGTTGCCAGCAAATCGAGGCAAGTGATTCTTCCCCTCTGTTCAGCACCGGTCACATCTGGAATCGTGTGTCCAGCTGTGAGCCCCCCCACGACAGAAAGGATGTGGACACATTGGAGAGAGTCCAGCGGAGGGCAATGAAAATGTTTGTGGGGCTGGGGGCAGGACTGGGGAGGAGAGACTGAGGGAACTGGGCTGATTTAGTCTGCAGAAGAGAAGACCGAGGGGGATTGAATAGCAGCCTTCACCTCCCTGTTGGGGGGGCTGCAAAGAGGATGGAGCTGGGCTGGTCTCAGTGGGGGCAGATAGCAGGACAAGGAGCAATGGGCTCAAGCTGCAGCAAGGCAAGTTGAGGTTGGATATTAGGAAGAATTTTCTCACCATGAGGGCAGTAAAACACTGAAACTGGTTATCCAGAGAGGTGGTGCAGTCTCCATCCTTGGAGGTTTTGAAGACCCGGGTAGACAAAGCCTTGTCTGGGATGCTGTAGTTGGGGCTGGTCCTGCTTGGAGCAGGGGGTTGGACTGGATGTGACCTCCTGAGGTCCCTTCACACCCTCATTTTCTGTGACTCTAAAATCACAACCAAAACCACCATTTCCATAATTACCTCTGTAGTTTAATCTAAAAGGTCCTGTTGTGGCAGGAAGTGCTACCGCATTATGCTAGAATGTCATACCTAGAAAATGAGTGTAAATGGGTGGGTGTGTTTTCAGTGGGCGGCAAAAGCCCGGCTGAGATAAGAAGACCCTTTTCCTATGTACAAACTTGGAAAGAGACAGTCCTTGCTCTGCAAAGCTTATGTACGAAGCAGGAAAGATGGGCAAAGGGTGGGTGAAAGGAAGGATGATGTTAAACGTGGGTCAGATCAGCGCTGGCAATGGCTGTTTTGTACACGGCTTTGAATTTTCTGTTGTAATTGTCTTCGCCTGGCCCGCGGTCAGTCCAATTCAGCCTCTCTGGGTCCACAGCTTATAATACAAAAGAGTCATTTTTCTTGCAGCGATTCCCATTTCTATTTTCTTCTCTTCCCTGGGGCCCTCAGGAAGAACGCTGATTAGGTCGGGTCCAGCTCTCTTTCCTCACGTGCTCCAGGGCATGGTGAGAGAAGGTCATTTTTCTCCGTGTGAGCATGTTAATAATCTGGAGACATGCATCAGTGCTAATTGATTTCCTGTCTCTTTTACATGTTCAAATGATCTGTTGTATCATTGCAATAAATGTCAATAAAATGCTGGTGAAAGACAGGGGAGGAAAAGGGGATTTGCTGCTGTTCTGTGCTATAAAGCTGCCATTTCACTCGTAGGAAATGGCTGGATTTTGCAGCTCAGGTCTGGCATTGGTGTGGCGCTGACCATTTGCACAATGGAGCCTATCTGTGCCATGAGTTGTGGGAGTCTCCTGCCTGTCTTTGCATGCTAAGACTATTTAAGATCTGAGCAAATGTGTTATACGTGATGCTCTGTGGGTGCCGGGTGCCCCTGGACCGAGGGCAGCATCACTAGGTATAGGCTCGTGCTCACAAAGTTTATGCCGTGGCTATAGTCCCGCTGCACTGGACAGACTTAGCTCCGGGGGAAAAAGTGGATTGAGTTTGACAGAGGAGCGTGCAGCATCCAGAGGCAATGAACCCTCAGGGCACGTCAGATGGGGGGCAGGTGCTGAAAGACGGGCGATGCCGTGCAAACCCCACTTGGGAGCGAAGCAAGGTGAGTAGGTGCCTGCACATTTGGTTCAGATAACAACTAGCCCTGCCTATGAAACATGGGCTGGAGAACCTCCCTGGATGAGACCCGCAGCATGCGCTTGGATTAAAGCATGCCTTTGATGTCTAGCCTTGAGTAGAGACTCCTTGTAGTGGGGAAGCCAGCGCCAGGTCTCGGGTAGGTGGTTTGGATTGTTAATTAACCTTCCTCTCAATCATTTTGCTTGGATGCTGCATGTCTTTGGGTAGGGTAGCTAATAAGCTCTCCCCAGTGGTTTCAGAAGCTAGCAGACCATCACAGAGCAGAGGGAGAGAGACGTTACTGCAAACTGGAAGGCAAGGCCTACCGTTAACAGTATCCCAGCAGGAAATGGGTTTACTATTATCCAGATCAGTTAACGACCCTCCATCTCATTTGCACTCGGCTCATGCCAGAGGCTCCCTCGATGTCTAGTAATGGTTAATAAGATCAGAGGGGGATCCTGTACCAGCAAGGGCAAGAGCACTGTGTGGGCTCACAAGACTATGTGATGTCTTCCTACAACCAAAGTGCAGGCTGTTGACTGCAAGAGGTGATGGGCTGCAGGCATCAGTGGGCAAAGCTGCCTCTCTGCATGCCCCTAGATAGTGGCTGGCCGTGGAGGGCGCTGACGGGGGAAAGCATGCAGGAGACCCTGAGTGCACTGCAAGCTGCGGACCACACACAGCACAAGACTTGGGCGGTAAACTGCATGCCAGGGACGGGGTATAAAAAACCCTAAGACTTGATGGTTGTTTAGGGGGAAAAAGCTACAACAAGCTGTAAATATGCTACGTGCCTGTATGGGTCAAGTTTTCTAACAGCTGAAACCAGGAGTGAGCTTCAGCGGCTGCAAGAAGGAATTTAAGCTGCCATACAGGAGGGGAAGTGTGTACGGACGTTTCCTCGGATGCCCAAAAAGCCACAATCCCGTGACTGGCAAAGAAGGCCATCCTGGGAGAAAATCAGCCTGACTTCAAGGGGAAGTGAAAGCAGCAATGCAAGAACCCTGTCCACTATATGACACGTAGAAACAAGGGGAAGTTGATAGCAATGATGCAATCTATACTGGAGAAATGACAGAAAATGGATAAACGAAGCAAAAGCGCGCAGAGCGGAGGCTGTGGCTAGCAGAATTCAGGAAAATAAGGAGGACTTTTTTTAATATGACAAGAACAAAAGGACCCCAAACAATGGCTTGGTGGCTAGGTGGGAACGGTAGACTAGTCTCTCCCGTAGACATCTCACATGTGGCTAAGGGCAGCAGGCCAACACAAACTAGGCAAGGGAATGGTTAAATTACCTAATTTAATTTAAGATAATGGGTGATAGCACTGACAGGTAGGCAGGCATTGTGTCTAGCCCCGAAGGCTGCTGTGTGGATCTGCTGGAGGGTCCGGCATTGGCATTGTCTGAGCGGCAGTGTGGTGGACCTACTAGTGAGGAGCGATGCTTTGAAGTGCATCAAATCTTGTCAGTGTCTGTCTTCAATATCCGGCTTTGAATCCTGGGGTCTATCGATGGCACTCCTTTATTTTGCTGGGCTGACTTGACTGTTTTTGTCGGTTTTTGTCGGTTCAAACCCGTTCTCGTGAAATTTGTTGTGTCTTACCAGCTTAACCCAGCCCACGCGTCGGCTGTTGCCGATCACCTGCCCTTGTTTCCATTAAAGCGCTTCGTTTTCCCAGGGGTCATCTTCTAACCTGTCTGCAATGGGGTTGTAAGTGAATTCTCTCCAGCAAGCAATCTCATCCAGACCTTCTTCGTTGGCCTAAAAATTCACCAGCATCTTCTTTAGAGGTCTGAAGCCCCCAGGATATCAGACTGCTGCCTTTACAAAGGATCAAATATTATAACAGATGACCACAGCAAAATGTTTTGAGCAGGAAGTCTTGCTTTCTGTGTTGCAGGGGCAATTAGTCGGTGATCAGATTAGCCCTTTTGGCCCCCTTTGTACTGCTTTTCCTGCACAGAGGGCTTCCTGCCCAGCCGCCTGCCCTGGCACCATGTAAATAGCATTGCTGCTGATAAATAACCCAGGGTTTTAACACCCTGTTATTCCAGGGGCTGGATTATCTCCTTGATAGCTTGACATTCAAGGATCACAAAGCTTCACCATAACAACAAACAGGCCGATCTAATTAGATTTTGACAGGCCACCCCACAAAACAATTAGATGGGACTAGGTGCATTTTATCATGTAGCTGCATCTCAGAGACAGGTAGGTATGAATGCTCTCAAGTGAATCCAGTCTCCGGGGCCAGTTTTCAGCGGGTGGAGACTGGTCAGTCTGACTGGAGTGGATCTACTTTGATTTATGCCAGTCGAGGGTCCGGGCCTTAATTTGTTTCTTTAGCTGCTTTCAGCCCCTGAAAAATGAAATGGAAAATCCATTTAGCTGCAGCAGTAGCAATTGTACCAAATGCACCTGACGTTTGGAGCTGGAAGACTGCAGCACATGATTTTCCTTAAATATCCAGCTGAATTTCTGATTGAATTAGCCTTGATTTTGGGCATGCTGCCTTTGAGTTTTGCTTCCCTGGTGGTTAATGCAAACACTGATTCTCCAGTATCCCGCACCGACTGTAGCCTTGCACCTCCTGTGCCTATATTGCAGATCCACTGCCTGATGCGGTCCACATACCTACCATGTGGACCCTGAGGTGCCTCTCATCTGTTGGATCTCCCTCTGACACTAGCTGGTTTCTTTTTGCACAAATAACATTAAACATCCTGGTCCTCACTGTAAAAGGCAATCAGGACTCATAGTAGAGATGGTATCTTTTATTAGACCAACAAGATTTTTGCAAAAAACCCGTTTTTTTCTTTATTCACTTTCAGATCAAGAATTTTTAAAGGGCATGCATTATAACCAGAGGTACCTTCCTTATATCATCTTTATTAATATTTGGTTGCCTGTACAAAACCCTCATAGATATCTGCTTTTATTTTTTTTCATGAGTCACACATACTCCCTAGTTCATGGACAAAATACTTGGTAAGAAAATCATAAGCAGACCCAAATAAGACTTGTTCCTACAAACTATCCCCTTGGATCTTTGCTGGATTAGCTGCTCTGGTTTAGAATGATTTATTTTAGCATTCTTTGCAAGCAGCATATGTCTACAATTACAATGGCTTTGCTGATTAAAAAGGCAGAATGCATTATTGTAAAAGGCCCAAAAAAGTTTCCATTAAGATAAATAGACCCTTTAGTATCATAAATAGTACTGAGCATCTCTACAGCATGTATTCCTCTTCAAAGGGCTCTAGAAATGATAATTTACCTTGAAATAACTCCCCTCTCAGCAACCCCCAAACTTAAAGAAGGTCGAGATTGTAAAGGCAGGCATCAGGATCTTACTTCTTCGGCACCCTTCCTCACGGGGCCAGAGGTTATTCAAAAAAAGGATTACAACAAAATGTATCCGGCAGGAAACTTGCATTTGCCCATGTCTTTTGTGCTTGAAAATGGGCCAATTATAAGATAAAAATTTTCAGAAGGAAATTTCCCCCGATGTAGAGGAAGCATTGCCGGGTTCAGCCACAAAGGTCAAGCTTCGAGAAAAGGACGAGCGTCTGAAAACGAGTCGTCGTAACCGAAACGCTCAGTCAGCCCGCGCCATAGGGGGCGATATGCCCAGCGGCGCTTTAAGCCAAATGCAAGCAATGCTGCGGGAGGCTCGTAAGAAGTACCTTTAATTGCTTCCAGAAAAGGTACCCGATTATACTTAGTAAATGTCAGGTTAGGAGACGTTTTGTACAACAAGTTCTTTTCCTCTCGGAAATAAAGGTTAGTTTAAACTTATCAAGAAAATTAATTGCCATTTGAACTGTAACATGGAAAAAAAGCTTTCACTCGATACTGGAGACAGCTGTGCTGCTGTAACTCTCCTTCTGGATGCAAGAATAACATCTTTGTCAGGGTAATAATTATCCCCGAGTCTGGCTGTGCCTTCCTTCCACTCAGAGACGATCTGAAGCTGGGTGACAACGTCTGGAAATCAGAAAATGCACAAGATTTTTTTCCCCCCTTATAAAAATGAATGTTAATTTCAAATATTCTCTCTCTGTTTAGGAACAGGAGGCTGCACTGCTATGTATTCATCTTTTGGTCAGGCGTGTTTTCCCCATGATGCTCATCCTGCAGGAGCTCCCAGGACCTCCTTCTGCTCCTGTGAGCTGGGTGGCATTAGCCATACCGTGCTTCATAGACAGCTTGCGCTTTGAAATCCTGGGTGGACATGTCTACATGTGCTCATTTAATGTGCATTAGCCCAATTTAAGGCACATTAAGGGTGTGCTACACATGCACGCCCTTAATGCATCTTAAATATGGTGATTTAAGCAAATATCAAGGCATAAAGGAAGTAACAGATTTAGGTGTGATTAGTTAAAGCACATTAGCGTACATGTAGATGTGCTAATGCGCATTAACATGGCGAGCATCAATGGATGTGTTAATGTGCATTAGCGCATCTGCATGTACACTAACGCAGCTTAGCTATTTGCACCTAAAGTGTAATAGGACTTCATGCACATTAGCATGCCACATGTAGACGTGCACCTACATTGCCTTAAATACACATGTAGGCATGGCCAGTGAGAATCTGAGATCCAAATCCTTCCCTAAGGCAACTCACTATTGCTCTTGGGATGCCACATTTCCAGGGTACAAAGCAGGAGAATTTGGCTTGTGAGAAGCTTTTGAAAACTCCTTGCAATGCCAGAGTGACATTGAGAGGAGGTGCCCCCACAAGATGGGCTCCTTGCAGCCCTGTCGACCCACAGACTCGCTGACTCCATTGAGCCAGGGCTAATGTCTGTGCAGAGACGCTTGTATTTGCTTATACCTGTGATTGCGAGTGCAAAACGCTGCTCATCCGAGACCAAGGGGAGACCCGCTGGTGACTGTTCTCTCTTCTGAGCGAGCTGAGCAATGTTTTTCTCTCCAGCTGGTAACCTAATTTTTAAAAACAGTTTGTACTGATCAACCATACCCGTGCTTTTGCTAATCTATGCTAGTCCATCCCGTGTCAGGGATATCCCACCAGCATCTTACAGCTCTGCTTTCCCTGCACCATTTTCACTGTGTCCCATATATATATATAAAATCTGTATATGTGTGTATGTATATATATGTATACACACACACACACGCATACATATATATGTGTGTGTGTGTGTATGTGTATGTATGTATGTATGTGTATATATATATATATGCATATACACACACACACACACCAAGGGCCAGTGCACACAACCTCACCATCTTTGCTGATCCCCTGCTGAAACATGGAATAATTTCTTGGCCTACGGCTGCTTTATCTACAGTCATTCCAGATTTGTCTGCTTTTCTCATTACTGAAGGGCTAAGTTTTGCCCGTTGCTAATCTCTGCATCTTATTCTGTGTGACCACTGAGATTGGACTCCCTTGTTTTTTACCGGCTGCTACTATCATTCTTTGCTTTTTTTCTTGGTCTCATCTGAATTGCGTATGTCCCCTACCTTTCCCTGGTCTTTCCAGGCCCCCGCCAAGTTGCATTACCCTCCATGCTGACAGATCCTCTGCAATTGTTTTGTTCCATAAACAAATTGCATCGCTGGACCGTGCCTTCATTCTTCCAGGTTATTGATTATACAAATTAATTAAACTGATTCCAATATTGATCGCTGTGGCAGGCTACGCTTTGCAACCCAAACTGCTTTCACTTAAAACTACCCTTTCTCATCAATATCCAAGCCAGTTCTTTATCTACTCCAGCAGTTCCATCCATACGCTAGCCAATATGCACTTAATGACCTTACAGAAAAGACCTTGCCAATCCTTTTTCTTGTCCAAAAACTTTTCTATAGTTTTATAAGGCATGAATGCCTTATAACACTTTATGTGGTGCTTTTATAAAATGGATAATACTGCTCTGGCTAGCAGAAATGAGGAGTGATGCGGTCCATACAAATGATTCTAATAGGGAAGTAATCAGCCTTGGGAAAGAATAAAATAATTATAAGCCTGGACTGTAGCGGCCATTAAGAAGACAGCAGTTATCAAGCCTGAAACAGAGGGGCCCTCCCATATTTTCCCGTTCCTAGCAAAGGAAATAAATACGCCGGGCTCTTGAGACTCTGAATCCATTTCCTTTTCTTAGGTAAGGTAATATCTGCAGTATCTCAGCTTGCACTGACTTTTTAATGGCTATCGCTGTGCTCATGTTCCGTAGAGGTGTTCGGTTTGAACTCACGTAAGTCCCGTGGGTCTGATATGTCTCTCTTCCCACCCCTCCTTTCTGTCGCTTGAAGAAAGCCACTGTGTGGCTGTTTCCAGTTTATCATGATCATCTGCTTTGGGACTGACACTGCAAGATCTATTAATTTCTCATCCTTCCACTTTTAAAACGAAGACCCTTTTGTAACCCACACCGTAACCTTCACGGGAGAACGGAGTATCCTTGCCAATTATCTCAGCGATAGCTTTATAAACTCATTCCCTCCAAATATATTTTACAGCAAGAATAACTCGCATGAAAAAAGACTCACCTTCCTTTCAGCAATGTCACTAAAGTCACAGCCGATTCAGAAAAAAGTTGAAATATTAACAGGAGTTGCATAGAGGCGCACACGTTCGCGCCGGGCCGCCTGTTTTCCTTCTGTCGCTTGTTCGAGTGCGCCGAGATCCCTGCCATCTCTCTAACAAAGCAGTCTATGTTTCTAAGTCATTGCGCCCTTTGACACGTGCAATTTGTCCCTATATCCCACAGGACCAAAAATAAATGGGGGACTTCTTCATTATCTTCCAAATGAGATGTAAAACCAAGGTCCTGACCTCCTGTGAGTGTTAGAAATCCCATGGCACATTTTGCAAGAGCAGGGCTATTAGCCCTGATGTTCTGGCAAAGTTCCAATTTGGGTAATTATAATTACATTTTGCCTACTTTTTCATTTCAACTAGATGATGTATCCATCTTCGCTTCCTGTCCTGGCGTGCTGTAAAACGGAACGATGTGCTGCCGGTCAGCTGTGGTGGTCTGCTTCAGACGGGGACGTATCAGTGGCTTTTTGATGATGGTTTTCATATAGGCTTGTTGGGATCTTTGGATTAGGGTGCTGGAGAGCAAAGCTCTAGCAGACAAGATCATTGCAGGACTTCTGCTGCCATCTGGGAATGCCGACTCCATAAGTGGTGACCACAACTCAGGGGCACTTCTGTGGTACCAGCGCTTCATCTGAGCCCTCTGTGTAGGCCAGGTTTGTCCTCATTCCCCCTGGACAGCACGTTCTAGCTGCAGGAAATGCTCCTGGGATGAAGATCTTGTATCTAACCATAGTCCATTGCTCCTGGACAGTGGCTAACCTTGCAAACACCTCTTGATCTGCACCTCCTACATCCCACGTTATGTCTCTTGTATTACTTTGTGTGCATTGCATGGGGTGGTCTCTATTGCCCTGTAAGCTTAGTTCTTTAGGGATTTTCTAGCAATAGTTTAATTGATCAAATACTATGTGCTGCCAGGATCCAATGGTGAATCTACCTGACTCACAGCCAGTTGTAGTTTCTTGTACTTGCAGTTTGCTTGTGTATGTCCAGCTCCTATGTGGAGAGCTTCCCCAGCAGTCTCTTGGGCATATCTATAGGTGCATTAATGTACTTTAGTTCATGCACATGAAATCCAGTAGCTCCAGGCACTTGTACACATGCTTGCAACACATAGAAATGTGTGTCAGCGCTGAGAAAATGGTGGTGGCGCACGTTTGAACTAAAACACATCAGAGGTGTTGTAGTTCCAAAATGCACCGCTGCCTTTTTCTGCACGCTGACATGTATTTTGCTGCTTATACAACTGCACACGAAGCAGCACAGTGCAGGTCAGCCTGCGTGCAGAGCAGACTTGATTAACCGAGTCTGCTCCAACCCACCAAATCTCCGGCACATTGCAGGATGAAAAGGTAAAGAAAATGCTCATTAGCAAAGAGCACAGTTTTTAAGTGACACTCAATGTGCATTAGTCTATTTTAATGTGCATTAACTAAATAGCATGATTTTTTAGGGATGCTGTAATGTGCATTAAAATAGTCTAATGCGCATTAAAGTGCATGTGTAGATGCACCCTTCATAAGCAAGTGGAGTGCAGCTTCTTAGAGCAGGAGGGTTTGTATTTCTGTGTACAAGTAGTGGTTGTTGGGTGTCTAGATATCTCGAAGCTTGCCGTGATGTGCAGAAAGAGTCAGTGTGTCAGTTGTGCTTGCTCAATGCAGCTAGCTCAACATCACTGAAAAGCAAGGTAGCACCTCTCAAGCCATGTCTGCTGGCTGGGCTCTTACCTGGAGGGGAGCCTTAGGCAGGTCTGAAACGCAGCCCAAACATTTACAGGTATGGGCACCATGAAACACAGACTGTTTCATTGTGCTGCTAGCAAGCAAATGTGAAAAGCCAACTTCAAATACGTGCATTGAATGCAAGCTCAGTGACCTCCTTTCCCTAAAATCAGAATAATTTTTCCCATTGAAAAGGTCCATAAAAACAAAATAATTCCTTGTTTGAATGTTTCTGTCCAATGCTTTTTTTTTTCTGAAGGAAAAACTACAAATGCAAAGTTTTGCCTGGGAGAGGCGGCTGGTGCAGTGCCTCTGAGCAGCTGGTGTCCACGGGCCTCCAGCACCGCCGTGAGATGGGTTTCCACCCTAGGCTGGACTCGGTCTCCCATAATGCACCACTCTTGCTAAGCGATGGTGACGTATCCCCGAGTCTCAGATGCCAAAGCACCGTCCCTGCGAGGCACCGCAGCCAAATTGAAATGCTTGGATTTTCGTCAAAAGTGCATTGGTTTTCCACCATTGGGGGGGAGTTTTTTGGCAGAAAGTTCATGTTTTTGGTGGAAAGGTCAGATGCTTTCTGCTTAAAAACGTCACATGGGTGAAAGCTAGTTTTCCCTTGAAAGCTGGTTCTGCTGGAGAATTTGGACCCAGCCCTACCCAAAACTCATATCTGCGGAGGAGAGAGGCACATCTGTATCTGGGCCTCAGGGTCCTGCTGAGTGACAGACCCACTTGCCCGTGGCCATATAGCGAGTGGAGACAGACCCCCTCTTTCACGCCCTACATCATGCCACCCGCAGCTCATGCTGGTGAGTTTGATCAGATGCATTTGTTTTTGCAGATGTTAATTTGGCTGCTTGGTCGCTCAACAGGTATCTAATTTCCCCAGTTCCTTTGCATTTGTTTGAAGCCTGATTAGAGTGAATATGCAAATCTCTGCTCCTAGCTGGAAGTTCCTTCTGCAAACATGCTGGGTGCCAGTGTGTCTAGGAAGCAATAATCCCTGCCCCATCCCCCTGGTAAACTCAGCTCCCAAAAAGTCTGTTGCTTGCTGAGGAAGAGAATAAAAGAGAAGGGAAAGTTGGGGCTTGTGCCTCTTGGAAGTGGGTGGCAAATTCTTGCTGATTTGGGGATACGTGTGGATAGGCCAGGTTAGCCCATCAGAGCATGTACTGCAGAAGGCTATGCAAACAATGGTGTTGCTGCAGTCCAGCTATACCTGGGGGCAAATAGCAGTGTGCAGGGGGGTGTTGGGCCGTGAATTTTGCTCTGTGTCAGCTCCAGGATAGGGGATGGGGCATGCATATTCCCATGGGCTTGCAGTAATGTAGACTCAGCTGCCTCCCCAAGTTGTGTGTAGAAGACCTGACCCTAAACGGGGGTTGCAACAGCAGTACGGAGGCTGCACGTGTAGGCTGGAGAATGGATGCTCGCCTAGTTTTGCTGCCATTGGGCTCAAGGCAAAGAAGATAGCTTGTCTTACACGGGGGTAGGGGCTGTTGCTTCAGGGGCGGGGTAGGGTGACGGAGCAAGAGCGTGCAGAGGTTTGCCGTCAGGTGTGCGTCTGATGGGAAAGTCAGGTCCTCGTGCATCCTGGAAGCAGACTTCCCAGCTGGAAGCACTCTGGGCATGCCATGCACAGGCTGGCAATTGGCATGGGTATTGGAGGAGGTGTATATGGGAGCTCCCCTTGGCACATGCCAGCCGGTCCCCAGAGAGCAGGTGGGGGTCGGTGCCCTGCCCAGCTTTAAAACCCCGTGTTTGTAACGTGAAAGACGGGGTACAGACGGAGAGAGGCTTCTCTCTTACCAAGCAGGGCTGGGGTAGGGCTCTCTCTATGTGTAATTAAGCTTTGCATTAATATCAGATGAGATGAATGCTCGGAGCCTTCCTCCTTTTAAACGAGAGGGTGGTTTCTGTTGCGTGTCTGTGTTTAAAGAGGAATTGTACCTGCCGATCTTGATGAATGGCTCATTTGTGCTGCGGGTTTTCTTTGGAAATGAGGAGTGGAGCCCGCAGCCCCCGTGCTGATAAGGAACGCGGTTATTTTGTGTTTTGTAGCCATTTTTCTGGGAAGCCGATGCTTCATTTGCATTGCTTTTTTAACCTTATATGCTCAGTGGGCCTAGTCGAGGCTTCTTTCTTCTTGAATTAAATGTAATCAGGCTGAGCAGTGAGGAAGAAATGATGAATGGGAACATCACTTTGGAAAACACATATCTCAGGACTGCTTATCTCAATGACATAAGAAGACTTGAATACAGTATGGGAAATAAATGCAGATAGGGCCTCTACATATCGCATTAGAGCATAATAGCTCTGGAGGGGCTGCACCCGGGCAAAATTATTTTTTCTTCAGGACATGGCTGTGATAATCATGAAAGGCTGATAATTAAGATTTAAATTTTCCTATCAGAAAGGTGGCTGAGGAGCCCAGTGTTTGGATGAGGCAATGCCTGCAGGTCATCTTTACTGGGCTGCTGAGGAAGGTTTGAATCCTGGATTTCCAGGGGCAGGAGGTCCTCCTGGACGGCAGTCACAATGGCACAAGCCACCCATCGAGCCCAGTCTGCTCTGTGTCCCCAGTTCTCTGTTCTTACAGGAGAGCACAGGCCCCACTACCAGAGGCGGGAGGACTTGGGTTAGCAAAGGGGGATGTTGTATAGGGGCATGCATGCAAAATGCAGCACCCATAGCATGCCAGGTAGAAGCACAAGAACAATTCAACCAAGGAGCAGTTGTCCTCCAGGAACGACCTGTGTGAAGAGCCCAGCTTTGCAGGCGTGCAAACCCAAAGGAGACCGGCAAGGACTGTGAAGTCTGCCTATGCCCCAGTTTGGATCTGGCTGGAAGGAAACATGGACACCCATAGCAGAGCAAGTGTCTGAACCCACGTTTCCCAAGTCCTAAGCCGGCACTTCAATCCAAGGACTACCCCCGCTCTCTTGTCCGGGACCCAAAGTGGCACCGTGTCTAAGCAGGTTGCCTTTCCCAACACAAGAAGGAAATGCAGTTGATCCCCTGTGCCCCGAGCCCCTTTCAGTCGGTGGGAATAGGGTTGTCTTGTGCAGACGGGTCATATTGTTGGCTGAATACACAACGTACTCTTGGGACTGTTTGTGGGAAAGGCAACCAGCAGAGTCATGGGCATAAAATCATAGAAAATGAGGGTGGAAGGGACCTCAGGAGGTCACATCTAATCTAACCCCTGCTCCAAGCCGGGCCAGCCCCAACTCCATCATCCCAGACAAGGCTTTGTCTACCTGGGTCTTCAAAGCCTCCAAGGATGGACATGCCACCACCGCTCTGGGTAGCTTGTGCTTTACTACCCTCCTAGTGAGAAAGTTTTTCCTAATATCTAACTTAACACAACTATACTCCAACTATTTGGGTTGGTCTAATAAAAGATATCAGATTCACCCAAGGAACCTTGTCTAATTTAACACAAGGCACTCAGATTTGCAGAACAGTTTGCAGACGGTTGCCACTACTGCTGCAGCTTTCTCAGTCAATACAGCAAGAGGTAAATGTCTTTGAGCTTTCAACTCCCCCCACCCCATTTCTTTGCATGAAATACTAATGGCTCAGCCCAGGTATATTCCCTAAATACTTCCTCAACTTTATAAGCTGAATGAATAGAACAGGGCTGGGAGGGATATTAGGTTGTTTTCTTTTAAACTGGCACCCTTACAATGCAGTTATTTACCTGGGACTCGACTTGCTCTGCCTAAAACAAATATACCCAAGTCTGCCAAATCCAACCTGCTGATACCGTGACAGCATTTGTGCTGCAATGGGGAACCCAGCGGTATTGGGAAAACATTTGCTTTTTAATTTGGAGCTAAATAATCTGCTTTCTCACTACACAGAAAGGGTTTAATTCTTTTTTCCTTTCACTGACAACTGTGAAACAGAGGACTTGAAAGAAAAAAAAAAAAGGAAAGAGTTCCTGCACAAATCCAATTTTGCTCAAATGTGGGTCTCATTTTGTGCGCCTGGTTGCGGTCCGCTGGGGAAGTGTGGTGCTAGAGAATGCGCCTGGTAATGGGGATGCTATAAAAATGTACAAAAAGAAGAAAAAAGGAGCATACAAATAACCACACGCAGACTTTGTGAATTAACCTCTACCGGAGGCAAGGGCTGCGTGAACCTGGCCTGGCGTCGTACTGGCAGCAGAGAGGATCATGACCAGGGATCACAATGGGGCTGAAGGTTTCGAGGTGCTAGCATGGAGCCAGGAGGTGGATTAATAAATAAATAAGGGTCCGGTGTGAAGGAAAACTCAAGGACTCCAGTGCATCACAACCTAGCAATAAGGCAAGGCAGGCAAAAGGAGACTTTATGGAGCGCAGCATTAGACCACTTCGCCTAGGGAGCGGGCAGCGAGGCTGGAGCAGAAGGCAGCCTCTGAGCTGGGTTTCAAGTCTGGTTCATGGTGTTTGAACCGCCGAGATTGGCAGCACTGCATGTGGCTAATAGTTATAGCTGGTAGAAGAAAGCTTTACAGCACCAGGTGAATTGCTATTCATTTTTTTTCTGGGATGGGAGACCAGAATTTTTGATCGCTCGAAAGAAAAAGATGTTGCCAGAGCGTGTTTCGGTATTACGGTCCTGGCTGAGATAACTGCAGGATGGAGCCGGGCTGGGGCTGTGCGGGAGAGGGATCCTTGCCAGGCAGAAGGAGCAGGTGGAGGGATGGATGGCGGGTCTGGATTAATACCAAGTGGGACCTCGCTGTCCCACCTGCTGCCTCGCTCGCTGGGAATGAAACCACCAGTTCTCCACCCAGCAGAGCCGAGGCAGGAGCATGCTTCACCCCCTTGGGAGCAGCCAGGCTCCCCAGCCCCTCCATAGAGGACTGCCCCTGGCAGCTGGAGGGTAAGGGCACAGGGGGTAAACCAGAGGCGCAGTGAGGCAGGGCAGGCTCCAGCACTAATTGAAAAACATTTAGCTATAGCCGCACGCTGCAGAACGCCAGACCCCGTCCCCAGACGCCATTCACTGCGTGCCGAGGTGTCGATCTTGGCTCTCCTGCCAGCACCGCTGCATTAAATCAGCTGGCATTGTATATCGGCTCCCCGCTGGGGGACAGAGCCCAAATCCCCCCCTAGCCAGGGGCAGCGTTTCTGCCCGGCTTTGATGGAGGTTTGCAATCTGCCGCTGCAGCAGGAAGGGCTTGTGTTAGTAGTCTCAGTCCTGGATGAATTCAAACGGTGAGTTAATTAACACATGTTTCTTGGCATCACCGTAGGATTCGTTGTTAAGTCAGTGGTTTTGCCCAGCCTCCATCGCGTGCGTATCAAGCGCCGGGTCCTGCTCTGCTGCCCAGTCTCAGGGGCACCTCTCACGCGGAGGTTGCAGCTCCTCTGGTTTCGGAGCATGGGTAGTGGAGGAATCGCTGTCTGTCACCTCTGTGTGTCCCCTGATTCTGTGCATGAATCAGAGCAGCCTCAAGGCTGCTCTACATGAACCCAAGAGGCTGCTCTGGTCCCCGTGGATCATGGGGGGTTAGGGCAGGGATTGCTTTGCAGGGAAAAGGGTGGACAAGACGTTTTCCTGAATGAGCCCTCTGCTTTAGGAACCAAGGCCTGGTGTGGGGTACCTCTCCGTGCTCTCACTGGCTGTAACCTCATTTAGGTACCTGGAGTGACACCTCATTAAAACCAATGCCATGTTGGACCGTCGAGCCCACGGCTCCGTGTATGAGACACGGCTGGGGGGACCCCCGGGGAAACAAAGGAGTCGTCTGCTTATTGCAGCGGGGCCCAGGGTTTGCCCACAGCACGTAACACGGCTGCATGCAGTCCTTCCCTGCTTGATTAAAACCAGCCCGTTAGCCCGCACCATCGGATGTGCAGTTGGCAGTTCCCTGCCGGTGCAACAAGACTGGAGGAAAAACTGTGTCATTTCTGCCTGTGACTTGATTTCTTCTTTCGCCATCAGGCTCCGCTCCTCCGAGGAAGAGGATCCGCCGCCCGCCTGAGCCCTGGGGCCCCGATTCTGCAGGTGGGAAGTGCTCAGCTCCCTGCAGATGCTCTCAGCACCGTGCAGGATCACAGCCCGAGCCGGAGGCACCGGCAGCATTTGATTTGGGAAGTTTGCGGATCCCCCAGGGAGACCTACTTAGAACGACGCCGAGACGACAAGTCAATTTTTATCAGAGTGAATGGGGAATCTGGAATGAAGTGTTTTTATAAATCGTTCAATGGCCTCTTTACTGAAAACGACAATTATCCTTTTGGTGTTATTGTTGGGTTTTTTTATTTTGTTTTATTTTTTCAGTGTTAAAAGCATCTGGTTTGAGGTTCTGGCGGGTCCCCCCTCCCTGCTGGTTTACTTTAGCAATTATCTCTGAGTGGGATGGCAGTGCCAGGAATCGGAGGCATTACTTTGCCTGCTGCAAAGCTACTAAATCTAGGAAACTAACCATGAAATCTAATAACCAAACTTTGGACTTAGCTGTGCCAGGGACTCTCGTGGTTGCAACACAATCCAGGGAGAGGGCAATAATGAAGCCCAAGTTAACCCTTTGCTCTGGGATGGTTTTGCCTTGAACACCCAGAGTTAAGGGCTGAAGTTTTGAGTTGTAGCCTGTTTTTCTACCAGCTTGCTCAATGTCCTGTGACTACAGGCATCTCAGAGTGAAACTCAGCCGACCCCAAGGAAAGCTCGAGAGGAACCTGCTCAGCATTGCACAAAAGGAGATGTCCCCTTTGGTGCCTTACCCTTCCCATCTGTAAAATGGGTATAATTGTGACTTCCCGAGGCACTGGGGACCCATGCAAGTAATTTATCACTGCTTGGAGAGCGCTTTGTGGTGATCAAATGGAAAAATGCTATAAATGACAAACTATTAAAATATTATTGCTTCTTGGCTTGTAGAACAGCCCTTTCAGTGAGACAGTCGACACTTATCATGCGTTCGTCCTCCAAAGGCTGCTGTTTTGCAGGCCACTGGCTTCTAACTTGCGTGTGTTGTGGAAATAAATATTGGCTTGCTAGGAAGCTGCGAGGAAGGCATCCCCCCCCATATCTGCACACTGATCTTTAGACTGCGCGTTGTATAAATCAGCTCCACCAGCTAGATCTGGAGCCATCTGAAATATTGTATTTGCTCTGGACCAGTTCACACCCAGATTGCTTTTGTTTCCTAAGGAGTTGAGTTTGGAGATCTATGAACATGTTTGGCTTTAGGTTTGCATCCGCTTTGCTGGCGGGAGGAAAACGGGTGCTTGGGTTTTGCAAACAGTCCCCAATTATTTTCCCAAAATGCTTTGGATGAAATGCGGCCGGTCTGTGTAATTAGCTGAAATCAGATGCTGGGCAACTGTTTGTTTGTGTTTCCTTTGGGGAGGAAAAGTGCTACCGTGAGCTTGGCATCCTAGCCTGGCACCGGCTGTTTTGCTGGGGCTCTGCAGGGATTAGGGGCTGGGGGTTGCGATTAGCTGCAGTCCTGAACGAGTGCCTAGAAATCCTGAGCCTCAGAGGGTTTCATCTGCAGAGGAGGCCATGAAGAAAAGTGATGGAGAGTCACGCTTCCCTCCAGGGCTCTGCTCCTGTGCTGGGAAATGTGATTCACTGCACCCCTCTACTCCATGCACCCAGCCAGCAGCCCCTGGAGTGTGCTACTGGCTCTGCTTATCACCTCCCTCCGTGCCCGCTTGCCTCCTCCACCATCCTAAGAGGCCCGAGGACTAAGGGAGCTTCTCTGCATGGTAATAAGATGTGTTGCACTGACTCTGGACCCTGGGAAATGGAGGGAATGGGGTGAGCTGGGAGCAGGATGGTCCCCTAGTCCTCTGCATCACCCGTCAAAGCTCTCGCTGTCTCTCCCGAGGTCTCTGCACAGTCACCTGGCCCCGAACCGTGGTATCAGTCCAATGATACCGCTGAACCGTGGTATTGGTCCAATGATACCACTGAACCGTGGTATCAGTCCAAATGCCTTTTCCCTGTGGATTTGTCTGTAAATATTGAGTTGGTCAAATAAAAGGTATCACCTTTGCCACAAGTTTTGATTCCTTATTTTTGCCTGCAAATGCAAGCATGCCTCTGCTCTCATCATGGTTGAGGGGGGTCCTGAGCAATGGCATTATGTGGAGCATTGCATGTCTTTAGAGGAAGCCTCCACACCCCGTTCCCTGCAAGACCCTGCAGTCTCCTTCCTCTCCTCATGCTGATGGTCGGAGAAAGGAGACCGGTGGCTCCATCGGGAGACTTCGAGTGCTGTTCTCAATAGATTTCATAGACGTTAGGGCTGGAAGGGACCTCATGAGATCATCGATCAGGAAGCCAGCTGGGGTCAGATCACCCCAGCCAGATGAGCATCCAAGGGGTATCAGAGGTAGCACAGGGTGAAAGTGGAGTGCTTCTGCCATTGGGGAAGGGAGCTGGCTGCCCTGGGAGGGTTTCCACTCCTGGCTGCAGCGGGGCAGAGGCCCTGCATGGCGAGATGTTGCTTTAAGCTGCCAAGAAAGGACCAAAGTATCCGGCGGTGGCAGCACACTCGCTCTGAACTTCGTGCCGCTCGTGGGCTTTGCAGCGTGGATGTGCATCGTGGGCTGGCCTATAACACGGGCAGAACAAGGCGGGCCTGTGAGCAGCATCCTTCCCGGCAGCCGCTGGGGGTGGCTCCGTGAAGGATGGAGGGAGGTTCACAGTATGCAGCTGCTCTCCTGCAAGCAGTCTCATGCACGTGAAAATACGTGGAGCTCGGGCATTGCCTAATAACGCAGGTACAAATTTGCTGGGGGCGCAGTGGGTAGAGAAAGTTTCTTTTTTTCCTAAAAGGAAAAAAAAAACCTTCTAGTTATAGCAAGAGAAATATTTTTGTAACATTTCTGATCATTTTCTGATGGAAACAGGCCTGTGTGGTGGTGTGTGTGGGTGAGATGGAGGGAGAGAGAGTGGGTTCGTTCTCCCCAGCGTTTGCAAACTCAGCCATGAGCTGTTTCTCTGCCCTTGAAAATGGGCTGTGAAGCGGACTAGAAACACTCTCTTGTCCTTGTCCAAGGTGGGTGAAATGCAAACAGCAAACCAGCTTTCATCTGGACTTGGGTCTTGTGGTGGTGGTAACTCTAGAGAGGAAATTTGTTCTTTAACGTTACTGTTGAATACAACGCTCACTTGAACTCTGCACCCACCCTGCCTTCCTTCCAGACTCCGAGGATATTCTCCCTTCATTATATTTTCTCTTCCTTCATCTTGCACGGGTTGTGTACACTTGAATGGTGGATCAATCACCATAATAGCTGTTGTCTTCGAGGTTTATTAATGCTTTCTAACTCAATTCCTGTTTTTCTGCTAATAACCCTGCCACTGGAGCGCTTTTTTGGGGGGGCACATCATAATTCATGTGGCAAACTTGCCATCTGAATGCTGGTGGTTAATTAGTAGGCTCCTCATGCCACTAGAAGCAAGTCATTTTTAATTCCTGCAACCGGTTTGAAATTGTGATTATTTCACTGCAGGCTAGAGCGGCGCACCAGAAAAGCTAAGTCGCCGTAAGGCACGGCGGGGAAGGAAACAGTCGCTGCCGGGCACTCGGAGCACTCCACTTTTGCCTCACTCGACATGCTCCTGGGATTGCTCTGTATCCTTATTTTCCAAGGCACAGCTGTACAAAGGGAACTGCCATAGCTGACATCCAAAGGGGGAATTGAAAGTATGGGCTGAAGCCTTGAAACCTGGTTGGATTCAGGGAGGGGGACAGGAGGTGGCCTGTAGTCGTCATTGTTATTGTCATCATCATCTTGCAATTCCTCCTCCTCTTCTCATGTCCTGTCCGAGATGGTTGAGGACAGGTATTTAGCAGAATTTGCAGGTTCATTAGGATCTGACAGGGCTGTGAGTGCTTCTGCTGTGGGCTGTACTGAGCCGGTATCAAACCTGATGCGGATGGAGAAGCGGCAAGCAAAAGGAGATGGCAAAGTGATGGGAGTCAAGTGGTGGCTATTCTCTGAAGTCCAAAGATGAGCAGGAGACATGCCTCTCCCACCAGTTAAATGGCAGGAATCATCTCATTAGCTCAGCTAACAAAGAGAAGGGTTGTGGGCAGATACAGGGTGTGGCACCCGGTACATTGACTCTGGAGTAATTTGACTTTACTTTGGGCTGGTAGTGCCATTCACTGATGTAAGCTGCTTCACTGCAGGGTAAAACCCCTTGGAAAGTGTGGGGTGACTATAGGTCAGAGTGAGTTCGGAGGGGAGCAGGGCTTTGGGGTGAGACGCCCATCGCCCCCACTCACCGGAGTGGCATCTACACATGACGAGCTGCAGAGAATGTGTGGTTCTTTGAACTGGAAACCTCTCCTGTCTGAACGTCTGAAAAGCTTGAAAGTCAAGGTAGTTGTTGGCCAAGCCAATGAGCAGGGAAATTAGAAATAGCTGCTACTTGGCTATCCCTTTTACCCTTTTATAATACTTTTGGGGGGGGGCAATTTAAAATGTGAGTGGTTTACAAAAGAATCACAGAATCATAAACGAGGAGGGTGTGAAGGGACCTCAGGAGGTCACATCTAGTCCAATCCCCTGCTCAAAGCAGGACCAGCCCCAACTACGTCATCCCAGCCAAGGCTTTGTCTAGCTGAGTGTGGTGGTGAGGGCCTCCACTGAGGACCAGAAGTGCCAGGGACAGACCCCAATATTCCCGGAGATAGACCCCGGCCATGCAGAAAACTTACCTGGGTGGCAAACCAGGTCAAGCCGGTTTAGCACTGGTTTAGCACCTGTCTATCAAGCTTGGGAATTAAAACCCCCCAGCAGAAGCTGGGTGCAGGGGGAGAGGCAGGAGGCAAGACTCTGAGCTCGCTGGAGTGCGACCCAGCCAAGCAGAAACCCCACATGAATCTGCCCTGCTGAGAGCGGGCTAGGGCAGTTGTTGAGAGCCAGACAAGGCTCCTGGACCCCAGGATCCACAGGAACGGGCTTGGGGCCAGCCACCAACCCCAGAGCATGGGCAGGGCTTATTCAACCCCGAGCCTGTGGAGGCCATCGCAGGCACAGGCCTGGCACGGGCTGAGCAAGGATGAGGATCCAGAGTGAAGGGCAGGCTGCAACCACAAGCCTGCACTTCGAGCAAAGGCCGAGGAGGCTGAGGTCCATCAGCTGGATATAAGAGCCAGGACCATGGGCTGGTGCAACGGCATGATGATTATGATGGTTGGTGAGTGGATGGGGTGTAGGGGAGGCGGAGCCCCAGGACCAACCGCGACAAGGCAGTGAGTATCTCCGTCTCTGGGCCCAGGGCAAGAACACCACTGAACCCCTTCTTTCAGTTAAATTTCCATCAAGTTGTGGAAGGTGAGTTGGGGGGCCTGCCCCAGGAAGTGGGGAGATATTCACAGTGTCTACCGAGGTCACTACACTAGGTCTTAAACATCTCCAAGCATGGAGAGTCCACAGCCTCTCTGGGTAACCTGTTCCAGTGCTTTGCTACCCTCCTCATGACAGAGTGTTTCCTAATATTTAACCCTGGCTTCCCTTGCTGCAGCTTGAGCCCATTGCTCCTTGTTTTATCGTCTGTCACTACTGAGAACAGTCCAGCTCCTTCCTCTTTGGACCCACCTTTCAGGGAGTTAAAGGCTGCTATTAAATCCCCTCTTGGTCTTCCCTTCTCCACGCTAAATAAGCCCAGTTCCCTCATAGAAGTTCCCATACCATAAAATACTGGGTTAAGTAGCGCTGGATTTGGGTTGCTTAGTGGCTCTGTGCACAAAAATAAAGGAATCTATATTAGCAGTGACACTCTTTTGACATTGACCCTAAACATGGCTTGGAACCATGTGTGCTCTAACAGTCAGTGCCTGTTTTGAAGTCAGTGTAGCTGAGGCTCACAGGAGCCCTGCCAAACACCGTCATATGAAAAAGGATGCAAAACATGCATAAAAACACAGCAATCTGCCATTCATCTCTAGACAACTGTCAGTGCCTGAAAGGATGGATGCAGAAGTCAGATATTGTTATCTTCCTTGAGTCAGTCATGTACACGGTTTTACGGTTGGGAAGTTCATCTGTAGACTGCTACAGAATGAGATAGGTGCCAGTAAACCTTATAAACAATACTGGTTTTGCAACCAACTGTATGTGTGTCCCCCATGAAAAAAGATTAGATGGAAGGAGGATTGCCACCACCTATTTGAAAGAAGGCCTGCAGCCATGTTGAGAGGAGTTGGGAATTATGGACTTTGCCAAAGTCAACTAACGCCAACAGTAGTTTGGTCTATACAGGATCAGGCCTTGTGCATCTCACCAGCAGAACCACTGTTCTTGGAAGGAACGAGGCGGTGTGTTGTAGCGAGTGCAGCGCACCCTTCACCGTGCAACAGCCCGGCAGGATCTCCAGTCAAGACTGAATTGGAAAGACTGAAGCATGCCAGATCACACTCTAAGAAGGTCTGCTCCAGTTGGATCTATGATGGGTAGTGTGAGGCTTAAGGATCTTGCTTTGGGAAAGGAAGAACTGTGAGAAAGCAAGACTCCCATCTGTTTTAGTGGAGCCAGGCTTTATCCTTGGACTCCCTGCATCTTTAAAAAAAAAAAAAAGGTATTATTTGTATATTTTTATAACACTTATTGTCATTGGTCTGACCAGAATGTTCATTAGCTAATTCTCATCTCAGTGGGTGTGTCTACACATGCACATTTACTGCGCAGTAATTTAGGTTACTGCACAGTAATAAAAAATGATTGTGCAGTATGGGCACACATCTACACGTGCATGCCTGTACTGTGCAGTAACTATGGTGACTTATGCCAACTTGAGCATAAATTTGATACCTGCGTCATGCAGGTATCAAATTTATGCCTGATTAGTTACTGCACAATAACGCTCATGTTAGACGCCTTAGTGTGCAGTAACACTGTGTGTGTCAACTGACTTGGGGCTAACTTTAGTCCCAGATCAGTCCACACACAACGTTACTGCACTTTAATGGCTGCACGTGTCGATGCCAGCCTAAAAACCGCTTACTGTGCAGTAAATGAACGTGTAGGCACATCCAGTGGCTGCGGCTCTAGTCCAGTGGACCAACCTCATCTCCAGGTTTGCAGTCCATGGGACGGTTCCAATTTTGCTCTAGCAGTTTAGCTTAGAGACATTCCTTTTATAGAGATCTCAATTGTATTGCAGATGTGTTTAAGATGTACTGAGTCTACGTGTGGCTTTAGAATTTGTAAAGAATCTAAATTATTCACAACAGGGTTTCAATATATTTAATCACTGCTAAGTTATTAATTTGCAATTTAGTTCCATGGAGAGTTAGCATGTGTAATTGTCAGAGGTTAGCCATACAGCCTGTGTCCACAAAGCTGGATTTGGTATAAATTAAATGGGAAGACCTTGCTGGCAGCAAAGAATATCAGGATAATTTGTAACACAGAGAAAAACTCTGTGTTTGATACTAGCCAGAGACAGCCTGAGTGATACTTTTTTGATCTTCGTTGGTGCATTTTGCCCAGACTAATCAGGATGTACAGTGCTGTGTAATTAAGAAAATTAATTAGAAGCAGATGTTTATTGAGAGTCGAGGTGCCGCAGGAAGACATTTGTAGCAAAGTCTTTTCAGGATGACGTTACATACCTTATATGAAGTGCTAGGTCCTGACCCTAGGAGATGCCAAGTGCTTTATGTCAAAGGGAATCTGCTTGTATCCATCTAAACGTAGCTAGATTGTAAGTTCCCTGGGGCAGGGACTATCGTGTGCTCTGTGTTTGTTCAGCACCCACCACAGTGGAGTCTGAGTCCGTGATGGGGGTTTCTAGGTGCTGTGGTAGGAACAGAAATGATCGTCATCACCAGTTCTTCAACCACGTCTGACATTGCCCAAAGTTTGGGCCTTTCTGCATACAAAGTGCAGATTTGGCTCAGCTCTTTACAACAATTATATACAAACTTCATCTCCTGACTCGGGTTCCTGAATATTCACAGTCCAGGGACACTCATTCAAGGGTTTTGGTTCACGTCCATCTCTTGAGTTGAATGTTAGGCTGGGAAGGAATCCATGCCTTAGTTTTTCCCTTTCTCCATAGCTACTACAGTATTATATGCATTGGGTTTTCTTATGTTCCAGGCCTTTCAGCATTGACATGGAAACAAGGAAGCTCTTCCATGCTAACAGCCCAGGTCTTGGCCCATTTTTGGAATCAAATTCATACAGAGACTCCAGTAAGTGTCTTTGCATTTATTTTTCCACTGCCTGTCCTGACCTGGTTCATGCACCCCCTCCCCATCAGGTCTGGGGGAGCAAGGTGCCCTGTCTTGGGGATCCCAGTAGGGAGAAGTGGCTCCTCCCGAACCTGAGAAAGCTAGTGCAGATGCTGGCTCAAGGAGGCAGACTGGACCCGAAGGTCTTGGTGTATGGGACAATGCTCCAAGCCACCGCTGGGAATTTCTCCCAGTTAATCAAACATACTGTGTGTGTCTACACGTGCATTTACACCAGCTTAAACTTACTGTGCAGTAAGTTACTGTGCAATAAGTAAGAACGGGCTGGTGTCTACACATGCAGGCATTAAAGCTCATTAATTCTGTGTGTGGACTGACTTGGGACTAAAGTTAGTCCCAAATCAGTCCATACACATAGTGTTACCACTCAGTAAAGCGTCTACACATGCACTACTGTGCAATAACTAATCAGGTGTAAATTTGATACCTGCATGATGCAGGCATCAAATTTACACTCAAGTTGGCATAAGTCGCCATATTTACTGCACAGTACAGGCATGCATGTGTAGACGCACACCTGTACCATGCAGTAATTTCGATGACTGCGCACTAAATTTGCATGTGTAGAAGTGCCCGCTGAGGGGTTTTGTCTTGACAAACATTGTCCAGGGGAGGGAGCACAGCTCAGCTTGACGCGCCTTATATAACCTCCTCTTTTTTGCTCCAGGAAAGGTATCACACCTACTCAAAGACCCTTGCTCCAGGAAAGGGAGACAGCATGGGACTGGGAGAGCCCAGCTATGGATGTGGCACTCCTTCCCTAGTTGAGTTCTCCGGCATCTCTTGCAGGGCTGGAGCTAGCTAAGTGGATCTTCTCCGCAGCCTGCTTCAGCTGCTGGTCAATGCCCCGTGTTCAGAGTCATCCCTGCCAGTAAGTGCAATGGATCCTTTGGCCCAGCAAATAGCCTAGTGCCAGGAAACACTCAGGTTCACTAGCTAGGGAGTTGATTCGGCAAGGCCCTGAGCGCCTCCAGGCCCATTCATCTCCATGGGGCCAAAGGTGCTCAGGACCTTTTAGCCTCTCACGCAGGATCAAACATCAGTCCCTTGGTTCTTTTTATGCATTGCAATAGCTCTATAAAGAAGTCCTGCAGAACATTAAATTACTTACTATACAATTATAATCATATTTGTATATCTTTAAGTAGGTCACCAGTCTCGTAGGTTAATCAATTATAATGGCACTCACTCTGGCTTCTTTCATAAATCACTGGCTTTTTGTGTATCCACTGAGATAATGGAGGAAAACCATCTAATTCTGATGTAACGAGAATGAAATGCAAACGTGCACAATTTGTTTTTACAAAGTGTAGCTAATGTTCTCTACATCTGTATTTATTTGTGCTGGTTTATGCTGCATGTCGCTGAAGTGGCAAAGAATGCAGAAGCCCCTGCACTTAAAAATAAATGACCCAGCGTAATACAATTTATCTGCTTTTATTTTGGAGCGTTCATCATGGCAGATATTTTAATAACCCACTTGTAATGGCTGATGTGCTGATTGCACAGCCGAGGCAGAGCCGATATCCGAGAACAGGGTGCCTGCGTGATGCTCTAGACAAACATTTTGTAGGAAAGTCTTAGGAAACTTTCTCCGGGCTGATCCTGGCAGCCGGGGAGGGAGCGCAAGGACATTCAAGCGGGGGGCAGGCGCAGCCAGTGCTTTCACGAACAGTTGGACGTCTCCAAATATTGAACCTGCACTGAGCCAGAGATTATGCGGCTGCTTTAATTCCTAGCCAAGCGACAGTTTTCAGGCGACAAAGCAAACTGGATAAATCATAACCTATTGGTTTCTATCTTCTGCAGACTTTACTCGGGCACCGTTGTCAGACAGTCGGGCAGGATCTCATAAACGAACTGTCCTAGCTATATCAGCTAGGACTAAAAAGTGAGAGCAAACCAACACCCAGACTCCGGGCACTGAGCAGTGCCTGTTTAGTGGGGGGCAGCATTAAATCCACCAAGGTTTGCTGCTTTTTTAAAACCCCAGCTCCTGGCAGGATGTGGTCACATGCACATCTCAGCTTTTGTTTAAAACTGTGTGTTTCTAGCCATTGTAAAGCATGACCTAAGTGTGCCTGAAAGCCAGCGGACAAAGACAGCAAATACCCAGGTGTATTTTTTTAAAGTCCCAGATGTCTTAAGACAACACCCAAATTTTGGAGCCCCGACTCGGGAGTTTGTAATGCTCGAGTGGGGCCATGCTGTGTTGCTGTCGAAATCCAGTCTAAGGTTGCTCCCTGACTGGCAAAATATCCCAGTACAGTCACGTGGCATTTGGTAACCGCATGAGGATGGGGGGCATCTGCAAACATCTACCTATGGGGTGACACTGCAGCGGTGACCCCAGACAACCCTAAATGCTAGGGACATTTTAGGGTCCATAACTCCCTTTCTGAAAATGAGAAGCCAACTACGAATGATACCGGCAGGGTCTAATATCAGGCACTGGAGCCCCTTCAGTGGAAATCTCAACAGGAGCCCTGCAAACAAGGGAAATTTGCATTTGCCGTAGAGTTCAAAGAAATTACCAGTGCATGAGTGATGCGACGGCACCGCACCCACGTCTAGACACACGCCGGCCCCTCTTCATCCAGCCTGTCTTGTAGCAAATTGAATGCAAACCAGATTTAGCTTTCTGTCTGCATAAATGTCTGCTTAAGCATTCGTTTGGCCGACAGCCTGGAAAATGCCAGTAGTCTATAGGTGGTGGTGCGGGGACTGAATCCTGAACAAACCAGTGTGCAAATGAAACGGAGAGAGAGGGCTGCTGGGACTCACCTTGTACGGAGTTATTGACGGCTCTGGAAATGAAATATTGGTTATGAAGCTGACGCCAGTTCTGCGCTCCTTGCTTTGGCACGGCAGGGGGGTTGTGCCACCTTCTGAGGAAAGGTCTGAAAAGCAAATGCGTGACCCCATTCAGCTCGGTGACGTGGCTGCTGCTTAATCTCGTCTAGCCTCCCACCCCCCACGCACCGTGTGTCTCTGGAGAGTTGCAGCCTCTTAAGGTATCCCCGGAGTCTTTGCTTCGCTGCAGGAGCCCAAATGCAGGCAGTGCCACGGGCAAGGCAGGGCAGAGTTAAGTTCGTCTTCCAGGTCAGCATCTCCCCAGTGCCGCAGACAAAGGGCAACACTTGGTTCCTCTTCATGGAGACGCTGGTGTCGTCATTGGGTACGTCTACATGAGATGTGTTAATGTGCATTAACCTAATTTAATGTGCATTAAGGGCACATGTCTATACACATGCATCCTTAATGTGTATTAAAAATGGCAAATTTAGGCTAATTGCATAAATGCAGGTATCAGATTTAGGTGCAATTAGTTAAAGCGCATTAGTGCTGTGTGGGTCGACTGACTTGGGACTAACTCTAGTCCCAAACCAGTCCGCACACGTAGATGCATACCTGAACCTGCTTAATTCACATTAAGTTAATGCACATTCAATTTAGGTGTGCTTAAAGGCGCGTGTAGATATACCCATTGTGTTTTATCACCAGTTCGTATGGCTACAGACCTTTTATTTGTTCTTGGATAAACTATTTTATTCTGGGATAAAGTATGGGATAAGAAGCAGTGACAGTTTATCCCAGGATATCGCAAGGTGCATCTGAATGGTTTTCTAGGAACTGCATCACTGAAGCAGTGGCAGGAAAGTGGCAGTGCATTCAGCCATTCACTAAACCCTGATTAGAAAGGCAGTGTGTATATGTGACAATCCCAGACTATTTCTGTTCCAGGACAAACGCAGGCACAACTTGTCCATGGACACATGCAACCTATCTTCCCAGCCTGAGTGATGGAAGATCTGGGAGGCTGGTCCTTGCCTTTGGTCCGTACGCACAGCAACCATCACACAATCTCAGCTGCTGAAGTAATAGCAAACATTTGCATAAAATAGCAATTAATAATATAGAAAGAGTAAAGCAAGGTTTGAAGAGCCAGGTCCGCAGCTGGTGCACCAGCACATGGTACTATCAACTTTGAGAGAGCTACCCTGATTTCCAGCAGCTGGGGATCTCTGGCAAAATGATGAGAGCCATAAAAGACGGGGGCGGCGGGGAAGGAGCAACACATTTTTGTACATCATCAGCCTAGGAGCAAGCCACCTGCGATCACCGCCTGGAGAGATTTCAATTGAATTCTCTTGAACAACATCAGCGTTTTGTAAAAATTGGTTGGGAAATCCCCCCCACCCAAAGCTTTGTATGTCTCCCAGTTTGGAAGTTGTCTTTTGATAAATGCACGTGGTTCCTGCAACCCCAGCAGGTGTTCTCATGTGCGAGAGAACGACTGTCGCTGATGCTGTTGCTCCTGATGGTACCTCCAGTAGCGAACTGGGGCAGCAGCCGGTAGATAGTTGTCACCCCTGGTGTTCCCACACATCCCACAAAACTGAGCAGCCGCCTGCCTCTTCCAGTTTCATCGTGGCCTTTCATTTCCTAATCTGCTTCCTGGCCTTTTAGGAGTATGTTGGCAAAGGGGGAATTCTCCCGTGGGAGTCTTGGAATGAAATGCACTTTAAAAGTCATTATAACTACTACAGGTACTCCTCACTTAACCTCGTCCTGGTTAATGCCGTTTCATTATTACCTTGCTGATCTATTAGAGAACGTACTTGTTTAAAGTCGTGCAATGTTCGGTTATAATGTTGTTTGGCCGCCGCCTGCTAGTAGGTAGCTACCGTGATGTAATTGGATTCGCTTAACGTCGTTTCACTTAAAGTCGTATTTATCAAGAACGTAACTACGACGTGAAGTGAGGATAGCTGTACTAAACTACTACTACTACTAGCATTGTTACAACAGCTACTACTACTCACACTATTACTATTGTTACAACAACTACTACTACTACTACATGACTATTACTATTGTTGTTCTTATTGCTACTACTGCTGCTGTCGCTATTACTAGTACTACTACGGCTGCTGTTGCTCTTACTAGTACTACTACTCCTGCTGTCGTTCCAGCAGAAGAAATTTGACAGTAGAACTCATTGAAAAATACTGCTAGTATTTTGTGAGAAATTAAAAAAACACCTCCCCTTCCCCCCAATTTGGTCTGAACTTCTAGCTTTTAACAAGCATTTTGGTTAAAAACATGTTTCCCAAAAGGTGGGTTTTTTTTAACAGTAACATTTTTATCCAAATGTTTAATTTTGGGGGCTTTTGTTTTTCTAATGAAAAACTCCCAAATGTTGTCAGACTGGTTTTTTTTTCCTTTTGTGAAAATGTTTCATAGATTTCATAGATCATGGACCTCAAGAGATCATTGGGTCCAGCCCCCTGCCATAAGTGGGAAGTCAGCTGGGATCAAATGGGGGAAGGTGTTATTTTTTACCAAGAACTGTTTCTGTTTTTGGTTTTTAATCATATTTGCTTTTTGGATGAAAAAGTCCTGGACAGGTCTGCTTAGCAGACCAGGAAGGCTGGCTCCTTACTTATGGTGTCAGCGGTGGGTTGCTTAGCAGTAGCTGCGAAGGACTCCAGTTTATATGAGAGCGCGGTTTGTCCTGGAATCGGTATGAACGCACACGTCTGCTGCCCGGCCAAGGGGGCTTGCACAGCCCAGGAGGAGGGTTACGGTACCGAGCTCGTATTTACTGGCCTTTGTGCCCTGGGTGGTACAGTGGACCGAGGCGATGCAGGTGCAGTCCGGGCACTTTGAAGAAAATCATCCTTTGGTTCAGTTCAGGGCAGGAGCCCCTTTCAGGGAGAATCCACGTGCTGTTTCTGTGCCTTAAAATCCCATTTTTGGGGGTGGGGGGGAATCTGTCAGCAGCATCAGAAACTTGCTGGGAGTCAATAGACTTCATGACTCATTATCATCCACCTGGTCCCTTCTAACCCCTCCTTGCCACAGGTGTTAACGACCCCCTCTTCTTTTTAATGGTCTTGATGCTTCACTAATTAAGCTAGGCTTTGTTCTGCAATTCTGCTGTCTGTTAGCTGCCCCTAAACTCCTATTTCACAGCCTGCAGCTTGTTTGTAACTCATTGCAATGAAGTTGCTTTTGTTTTTGCTTCAGTCTTAAACAGCCCTAGGCTCCTAGTGTGTTAGTAAAGCTCCTAGTAGTTTCTTTTGAGCTGGAGAAAAAATGTGTTGCTTTATATGCCATGCCTCACCCTCTGAAGCCCACTTTGCAAGATACTAGATCCACCCATGTACATGCTCAGTGATTTGCACCAGCAGGTGCAAATCCCTGAGCTGAAGAAAGGGATAAATTGTGGTTTAATGTTTTATTTAAGTTTTTAGGGAACTTCGTGCCTTTGCAAGGTGCCAGGGGAAGTATGCTATCTGTGATACAAGCACGCTGAGGGCAGACCCCTCCAAGTCACTCTCCCTCCACGGGCACCGGGTCTCGGCTCAGCCTGGGAAGCAGGTGAGGCTGCTGGCAGCTGCCCTGTCATCTACCACCCGGCATCAGTAGAAATGCACATCTTTACCAGCTCCCACTGCCTTTACCTCCTCCTCTCCTTGCATTTTCCCCCTTCACAGATCTGGGTGCTACTCCCACCAGTCATTGCTGCATCCCTCCATCACCTGCTCCAAGTGGCTGCTACCATTGCTGACTTGCTCATCTCTGGGATCTCCCTCTCTCCTTCGCTTTCTGCTGATCACCCCGAAATTGGGCAGCTCTGCATTGGGCTTTGCTCAGCCCCTGTGCCTACTCAGACTTTGAAGCCTGTGCTGGATTTGCTGGGCTGGGCATTGACTGGGCCTCTTGTCTTTCCACCAGGAATTGCACGAAGACCATCCGTTCACTAACAGATGCCAGATGGGAACCTGAGTTGGAGGAAAAGTGATGGACCCGGGAGTCAGACCTCTGAGAGCGCGATGCTGCTTATTACAAATCCCCCGAGCTATTTCGTTCTGTTGGCCAAAAATGAAAAGATTGTGTTTAAAACACCCTAAGGGCAGAGCCAAAGCTGGGAACAGCGACCATCCTAGAAGCAGAGCCAACATGGTAACTTGAAAAAACAGTTTGGGTATCTAAGAACGATCTTAAATACTGGATGTAGCCAAATGACCTTCACATTTCAATAGTTTACGCTGGACCAATGCAATTTAGGAGATTTATTTATTTATTTTTTTTAAAGAAAGAGATCTAATTTTTAAATTATTTTAATTCTCAGTAGATAGCTTTAATCTGTTTCTATTTATATGGCAGCTTGAAAGCCTTGCATGTCTGAAATGACAGCAGATGGCACAATAGAGGGTTTAACTGAGTTTTGTGTATGCCGAGTTAAATTAATTAACGGTAATCTCTTTAAAATGTATGCCAGGGTAATATCAGTCTAGTCTATAGAAGATTCTTCAGGACTTAATAATGCACCATGAGTAATTAATTATGCAATAACACATGGTTAGGAAGATTTTATCAGCCAATCAGAGGGTAGGATTTGGTCTTGCCATTTTTCAAAGACGTAGGCACCGTATTTAATCCTTTTGTTGCTCTTAACAGGGTTAGGTTTGTGCCGTCTCATAGAAGAGGTGGATCTAGTCATGGATCTAATAGTTGTGGAGCATGAATTTCATTGCATGTGCTTCACAAGATTAAAATGATTAGACTAGGAAGTAGCAAGGATCAGGAAACCCAAAATGGCTGGGAAAACGAGAGGGCGCGCTTATGAAGAATCGTGTGTGTATTGCATTACAATGTGAGCACCTATAGGAAGCTTTAGCATTACTAAAGCAAAAAATAAAAATGCAGAGGACTCTACACACCAAACCACTTAATGATAGAGGCTGTCATAATTACACAGTAAGCCCATGCATACACACATATACAAAAAGCTGCCAAAGATAGAACCATTAATTAGCTTCCTTTAGAAAAAAATAACTGATTTCTTCAGCCAAGGAAATATTATTAGCTACATTTTATTTAGCACCCATAGCAAAATCAGCACCCCTAGAACATCCCAGAAACATGGCACTTGAATCAGCAAAGCACATTGACTTCAACGGGGTTTAAACTAGTGCTTTAATTAATGGGCAAGAATTTATGCCTATTCTTAAATGTAAGTGTATTGTGCATATGTTGTGCCATAGTTAATGTGCCCCTTCATCTTTCCCAGCTTTGTTTTATGTCTGTTGATCTGTTTTTTATCAAGCCAGTGAAAGAGCATCTTGCCTATAGAGAAGTCTGGGATCTAATCGATGCTCTGTCTTGGTTGCGGGTTTCCCTATGCAAGTGCGTACATCGCTTCGGCCTAGATGCTTTTAATGCCCTCGCCGTAACCGCTGGAAGCACAAAGATCCAGATATCACATTGTATTAACATGACGTGCCAGACTTTGACTGCAAGGGTACATAGGCTATGAAAAGCCTGCATTTAAATCTGCTGGCCCAGCAAGGCCTGGGGAGCTTTTCTGGGGTTAAAGGACCTGGGGGTTAGTTACTGTGGACAAAAAGCTGGATAGGACCCAGCAGTGTGCCCTTGGTGCCAAGCAGGCGAACGGCATCCTGGGTGCATTGGTGGGAGCGTTGCAGCACATCAGGGGAGGTGATTCTTCCCTCTATTCAGCACTGGGGAGGACACATCTGGATCTTGTGTCCAGCTGTGGGCCCCACTACAGAAAGGATGTGGACAAGTTGGAGAGAGTGCTGTGGAGGGCAACAGAAATAGTTAGAGGACTGGGGGACAGGACTGGTGAGGAGAGGCTGAGGAAACTGGGCTGGTTTAGTTTGCAGAAGAGAAGACCGAGGGGGATTGAATAGCAGCCTTCACCTCCCTGCAGGGGGGCTGCAAAGAGGATGGAGCTGGGCTGGTCTCAGTGGGGGCAGATAACAGGACAAGGAGCAATGGGCTCAAGCTGCAGCAAGGGAAGTTGAGGTTGGATATCAGGAAAAACTTTCTCACTAGAAAAGTAGAAAAGCACTGGAACAGGTCACCCAGAGAGGTGGTGGCATCTCCATCCTTGGAGGTGTTGAAGACCCAGGTAGACAAAGCCTTGGCTGGGATGATGGAGTTGGGGCTGGTCCTGCTTGGAGCAGGGCTGGACTGGATGTGACCTCCTGAGCTCCCTTCCACCCTCATTTTCCATGCTTCTGTGATTCTTGCAAACAGTTGAATGCTGGCGTGAGGTTACACCTGTGACTATGTCAATGCTGATGTGACACGTGAGCGTGTGCAGGAATGGACAGACCTACTACTAAGCTCTTCTCACAGGCCTGAATGCAGCTGCATCAGCTTGGTCTTGCCCCACTCAGCAGGAAAGACAGATGCCAGGACCTCCCTACGGGGTCTTCACAGAGCTCGGTCCCTTGGGGGCTCTCCGTGTCCTTTCCTGGCAGAGGTTTTGGGGAGGCAAGTCTGAAGGGTAGGGAGAGTATGGGGTGGGGTTTGCACTACTAGAGTTATTGAACTTTTCTTTTCTTTAGTCACAGGGGATCGTGGCAGTGGCCGTTGCAGGCATTTGGTTGAGAACAAGAACTGCTCTGTAATTAGAAGCATTTGCAAGAACCCTACTGAAGCGCTCTATGGAGAGCTGCCCATTGAAATCACATAATGGCTGGAGCCTATGGGACGGGGCTCGAGGGCACTGGAAAGAAAAGTGTTCCTGATCTTACCGCTATTTATAGTGAGCTTGAATAGTTACGGTAGGTGGGGAAGATTAAGGAAGAGGCTGGTAACAGTTTTAAAGCATAGCATCTATGGAAATCATCCCTGAGCCTTTGTGTTTACCTGCAGAGCTTCGGAAATTTTTTTTTTAATGATTCCTTTAAAAAATATACATGATGATCCTGGATGTCTTTTAACAGCTCTTGCTGCTGCTAACGTGAGTTCAAAATGCTTAATCAAAGGCTGCGGTAATGCACGGGAATCGCAGATGAAGGTTTTCGTTCCGCCCTTTCCCAGTGCAACTGGGCCAGGCTTATTCTTGGCGTCACCCAAAGCAAGTCTGTGGAGTTGATGCCAGGGGCAAACGCGACCAGTTTCCTTCCAGGTTTAACGTCGTTGGGCCCATGTGAATTTGCAGAGCTGTGCTGAGCTCAGAGGCGGTGGAGCTGGGTCCGGGCATTGCAGACGTATGGGGTTGTCAGGATTAGGGCCCAGTTTTGCAACCCCGCCCTACCCTGGGCAGGTGTCACGTCATGTCACTGATGCCCAAAACCTGTGCTAAACGGTGCTGTGCATGAGTCCTGCCCATGGGGAAGTGCTTGCTAGGGGAGGGCATGCCTAGACTGGGACCGTAGCAGCATAACGATGCTCCCAGCTGCTTAGCCCAGGCCGTTTGCTGTGTGTGCTGTGTCAATAGTGTCCCTTAGAAATCAGGGTCTTGTTTCTTTGATGTGCATGATGAAGGCCGTGTTTCCTCCTGTGTCAGAAGACACAAACATACCCAGTGACTCCTGCAATAGCTCGGCCATAGGTGGTTGATCTAGAACATATCATTATTGTTTGCTTGCATTGCAGGAAGACCGTGGAGTCCTAGCCACGGACCGACCGGGGTTCTGCTGCAGACATCCAATCTGGATATAAAGACTTTGTGCAAGGGAGAATTCGTCCCATCTGTCACTAAATCATGCCAGTGGTTAATTATGCTCCCAGTAAAAACTCGGGGAGAAGTCATTCTGGCGGAGAGCGTGAGGAAATGCAATATGCAGAGAGCGTGGCATATAGTCGTGTTTGGTTATGAGCAACGGCTACCAGCAAATCTCCTTGATGTCTTTTCAGGGGAGGAACAAAGGCATTTGAACCATTTGCACAACATAGACACTTTGCAGCACAACACTTTAAAGGGCCTGGCTTTGCTGGGCAGATCTTTAAGACGGAGAGTCATAAAAAAAAGAAGAGGTTTTATGGTGGAAGGTCGTATGGGAGACTTTTATTGGCAAGGGCTTGTCCAGTGACATAATCCCAAGGGGGAAAGGGGAGGAGGGAAGTTAAATTTAATGTTTGCCTTTTTGGGAAGGTCAAAGCTGTTCTGTACTATTGCAAAGCAGCACAAGAAACATTTTTTTATTCTTCTGTCACAGCTGTCAAAAAGGGGAAAAGGAGGAGATTAAAAAAAAAAAAGGGTCCAAGGCACCACATTTCATCAAAGCCCTGAAGGTAGAAATTATATCCCGGCTTGAAATTTATCTTAATGAGCAAAATTCAACCAATGGAACAGGGTGCAGATGAAAGTGACAGATGGGATCATTTAAAGTTTGATTCTTTGCATGAAAGAAAATAATATTTTTGATAAGTTATTTTTCATCTCGTCGTTACGTTCTTCTGCGCGGTGTCAGAGTCTCCCAGAGCCCAGTCAAGCTGCTTCAGGGGAACTGATTCATTTCGGGGCCAGCTCCTCATCGGATGTAAACTAGCAGAGCTGAAAGGAGAGGCAGAGACTTACACCAGAGGAAGGGGAATTTGGCCTCTTGGATCCAACAGATTTGGGGGGGGCGGCTCTGGGTTAACTGCCTGAGGCTCAGCTCTGATAAGGCTGGGACCATGTGTATGGGATGGGGGAGGACAAATGGCAAAGATGAGATCTCTGAGTCCGCAGGAGAAGGTGTCTAATTCCAACATGCGCATCCCCTCCTTGATGCTCTTTGGCTGCCGTGGTCCCCCTGCTCTACCTGTGGCAGGTTCAGGTGTTAGGTCTGTGTTGATGGTTGTCTTATGTAGAGTTTAGGTGATGGTTGTCTGGGATGGTTTGGATAGGGTTGATCCTGCCTGAGGCAGGGGGTTGGGCTAGATGTGATCACTGGAGGTCCCTTCCAGCCCTACTTTTCTATGACAAAGACCAAGACCAAGACCAAGACTTGCTATTGAATTCTGTGGATGTAAGATCAGAGCAAGTGAGCAACCACACACAAGGAAGGGGGCCAGCATGGTCCATGGATCCCCATCGAGAGGTCTGCTCTCACCTGCTTGCTCACAGGCCTAAGCACGGTGACTTCTAGGGTAGACAAGAGCACAGCGTTGGGATCAGGGAAGGAAGAGCCTTTTCTGGAGAGCTCTTTGGAAATAACCATTGGCCGTTGTTCTCTGTTTGTTGTCACCCCATGGTGAGCTGCTCATAGCCGGGATGGATGTCACCATGTGCATCACGGTGGAGATAGGGGCCCCTTTGCACCGTTATTGTACTTGCAGCTACAAAGGGGCCATCCCAACCTCAAAGCTTTTGCAGCCTGGAAAGACAAATAGCTGCATTATTGACCCCTTTTTTTCATTTCCAAGTATTGCATCCATGGCTTGCCACATCCTCAGGTTCGAGGGCCTGTGTCTGATCACTGGAGTCCTATGCAGTCACATGGCCTGAAAGAAAGGATTCAGCTGCAGCTGGTACGAGGAAGGCGGTGATGCTGCTGATGGCAGTGCCCTTCTCCAGCAAGGCTGGATCCTATTTCTGTCTGAAAGTGCAGTAACACAGCTCCTAGCTTTAAAAAGAATAAGCCCTCCCTCCCTAGAGAACTTCCATCTGGTTCCTTGTATTCCCTCTCTGGGAATTAGCAGTTTCTAGACACTTCCACTCTCTTCCAAATCCGATTGAATTCTCTGGGGCATCTGCATTTGGGCAATGTCACGCCATGGAGAAGTCTCCGCCTGGTGCAATGATTGGTCTTCTCCCAAAGCTGGACAAAGAGGACCATTCCTTGGTGGCAGGATTGCACCTGCCACAATACTGCGATGCAATTAGTCACTGGTAACTTCATTAATATCTTTAGGCTGGGCAGAACCGGCACTGCTCCGAATGTATTGCGCGAAGCCCATCCGCTGCAGTATACGGAGCCCCAGATCAGACCTCAAAAATACATGAAGGTGGTAATTGGACTGGGTTGGCAGAGTTTGTAGAAATGTATCGGCTTGTCACAGGCTATTTCCAGATACAAACACCTGCAAAAATTTACCGATGCTGTATAAAAATATGCTGTTGTGCCTAACCCGGTCACTAAATGTTCTATAAAGTTGAAGAATGTCATTTCTTTGCAGCAGATCTGCTGAATTTTGATGCTTAGAAGTGCTGTCATAAACTCCTTAGTACTTAGGCCTATATTGTTAACATGTTGCTTATCTTTATTAGGCCTGTAAAAGAAATAGGATTAAAGTGTTGTGTAGTAAAATAATAGCTGTGTGCCCTACTATCTCCTTGCACAGGTAATGTTGTTACAGGGACGTCATGCATGCACACCATGAACTGGCACTTCTTCCCAGCCTTATTGACTTAGGAGCAAAAAAAGAAAGCATTAACCTTCCCCTGCCCCCCACCATCTATTTCCTATTGAGATCGAATATTTAGAGCAATAGCTACAGGTGATTGGCTACAGGCTATTGGCTTGCATTTAAATCTGGGTAGTCAGACTACGGGACACAATGTTTGACTACCCCTCGCCCCCGAACCCGAGCCGAGCAGTCGTAGAAGGGAATAAGAGGGCTCTTTTTAGCACTTGGAGGCTCAAAACAGCCCCCACCCACCAATCTCCAAGGGAAGCGTTGCTTGAATAAAATCTAGTATTTTGCTTTGACCATTTCTGTTGGTTTTTGCCAAAAGGCCTCAATATTGCACAAAATCCCGCGACTATGGATGTACGGGCATGGTAGCACCATGGGCCACAGAGATGTGCTGGTGTCACTCATGTTAGCTTTCATTGCCTCCTCCTCTCCTGTCCAGGAATATGGAGGTGACTGGTCCAATGCAATGACTAGCCCATAGCCGAAGGTACAGTCAAGCCCATTACCAGTTGAGCAATTCCCAATCAGCTCATTAGTTAGTTTGGATGTAGGACAGACCAAACAAAGAGGACTTGCCCAGTGCTTTCAGCATTATCAACCCTTGCACAACCAAAGAGCAAAACAGAACCAGTGCTATCCTCCACTGTGCTTTGCAGCAAGTAGAGGAAGGGGACAAAAGGGGAGAACAGGCTACGGGAGCTCGGGCTGGGGCTGGCACAGTGTGGAGGTGCTTGGGAAAAGGGAGATGTCATTTGGCCGTCCTGAGCAGACTAGTAATGTTGTGGTAAGAAGCATGGAGGAAGAGCCCGTATCCCTTTGCACCCCTGTGCCTAGCATGAGGATGCTGAACACACCATCACTGTCAAAAAACAAAGGCCAGATTTGTCACACGATGTAGGTGCCTGTTGCTTTCGATGGAAGTTAGGCACCTACTTAACCTTCAAAATCTGGCCAGAGGTATTTAGGAGCTGGGGAGCAGGGAAACCTCCTCTCTTGCAAGGAGGAGAAACAAAGCTGGCTCTGCCTGGCAAACTGAGTGGGAAAAGTGGTGCATCTCAGTGGTGACAGCCCTAATACAACTCCTGTGCACAAGGTGAGGAGCGGGACCCTGTGTTGGGGGCCAGGCTCCACGGTCCCTCTGACGATCGCTTTGTGTCGGCGATAAAGAAATGGAGTTGTGCGTAAGGTCGACAACCTGATCGGTAGATAAAAATAGTAGCAGCTGTCTCGAGTGTGCAGGATTGACAGCACGTGCCGTCGGCACAAAGGAACAGATTCAAAGAACAGCGTGCTGCTTTGATAATGCAAATACCATCTTGTTGCCGAAAGATCAGCCCCGTTAAAATGCTGCCCCCGGGCATGTGACTTGACCTGCTTGAATTTAGGATCGGAAAATGCACACTCATTCCTCCTCGTTACTGCTAAGAGTTTGAACAATCACATCAGCTTTAAATGATCCAAGGGAACAAGAAGTTGCTCCTCTCAGCATCCTGTGTATTTATATGCATCCCAATCCAAGGGGTGGGGATGGGGGGGCAGGATGTATATTTTATTGATTGATTGATTGTATCTTTTTATTCCGCAGTTTATAGTACAGTCGGAGGCACATAGTCTGTTTTCTTATTCAAGTGCAGGATTTTGGATGGGAGGAGGCTGTAGAGGAGGGTATGTTGACAATGCCTTTTTTGTGCCAACGTCTAGGAGGGAAAATCTTGTGTCCATGCTTGGTTTTATGATGGCTGGCTGCTTGCTGCACTCACCTCCACTGTTTGGTTTCAAATAAGGAGGGGGGAAAGTATTTCTGACTCCCTTTGGAGATTGTGAATAGTGTATGTGTTACCCCTGAACCCCCCGTTGTGAAGTCTGGCAGGGGCACAGAAGTGCATCCCAGTTTTGCTGGACGCCCCCTCTCATCCCCTAAAGATTCGGCTTCATCTGAACCTCTGCTGCCGAGTGTCTGTATTGAAAGCTGAGCTCCAAGCAACCTTTCTTTTATTTTCACATCCCCATTCTTCTTACTTCCTGGGCATTTATTTTCAAACACATCCGGTGTTTGTGCAGAGCAGTTCTTGGGACCCTGATTCGTGCAAGTCGGCCTTCCTCGCACAAGTCAGTCCTGTGATAGTGGTTTGCCAGGAATGGGGATCAATTGCTCTAAACAAATATTTATCCAATTTCTTAGGTACAGTGCGCACGCAGACATTGCACCACGTTAATTTGAATCCATAGTAACTGCTCCGGGATTGACTGAAGAGCATCGACACAAAGAAGGAGGCACCAGGGTACCTAAATGGATTTAGGAAACTGGTTCCATTAAATCGGTGCCATTTCTATGTGTGCGGCAGGGTTCATCCAAGCACCTGAATGTCTCTGGGGTCAGATCTCACCACTCCTCCTTCGTGACACAGGGACTGCCTCTCTGAATGTAATTTTGGGCTGGTTCCTTGTTGCTTAACGCACGCCCCCATCCCTGTGGTTTTAGAAAGAAGCAACTTAAATAGAAGCAGCTAATGTTTTTTATGGGTGCTTTATAGTTTGTTTCTCTGATGTGAAATTACTGCTGAATGCAGCTCTAAGTACTATGAGGTTGGCTCTTATCTTCCATAACTTTGCTAATACTGCAGTTTTATTTTAAAGTAGGTCAGATGGAGGAGGGCTTATATTATACCGAGGATAACAGGAGCTTGAGTGTGATTCCCAGTTCAGGACCTTAGAAGAGAAAGCAGAGAAGAGAGGAGTCCATCCGGCATAAAATGAGGAGGGGATTTGGAAGGACAGTAGGAAAAATTGGGCTCCTTCGTAATGAAGGGAAAAGAGCTGTGTAACGAATGGGTGACGGACGTGCAGAACTGCCGCTTGCGCCATATGGCCTGACACCCTGCGCCTTGCAGTCTCTTGCCCTTTATCGTTCCTATTAATCTGCTCATGAGGACTTCCAAGGAGGGTGCCTCCAACACCTCCCTTGCTAATCTCTGTCAATGCCCAGTCGCTCTTCAGGTCTCCCGCCAGATGGTATTAATATACCCATCACTGTAACGATCCAGACAAGTGAATGGCAGCAGGAGCAGTTGAAGTGGTCCCAAGTTTGCATTTTTTTTCCCCCCGGCTGAATAAAGCGGAGCCTTGAAAAGCCTCTTTCATCCCCGTGGATCCTGTTCCTGGGCGTTGTCCCAGGCTGTCCTCATCAAAAGCAAATCTGATGTTTCAGCAGCTTCTCAGCCAATTTCATGCTGGTATAAGAATTGGTCGTGATGAGAGAGTATCATTTATTCCCTCTTTGACCGTTGTCCAAAAGGCTGGTAAGCCTCCAAATACCAGCCCCTCATCAAGACCTCATATAAAACCTTTCACGGGACAGAGATCTGCGAGCAAAATGGAAATATTACTCATATCACATCACTGGGAAGTTTGCATGGCTTTTGTCCGGTGCAGAGTGCATGGCCGGCTTTTTTTTGTGTGTTATTTGGACCTATTGATATTATGATGGGTCAATTGACCAAACTTTATTTGACCGGTTTAAATACGCAATCCTCCTTCAAAACCCAGCACAGCACGGTGCGTACACCCTCCAAAATCCCGTGTTGGGCTGATCGGAGGCATGTGTCCCCACAACACGGACAGGCAGAGGTACATGGAAGGAGCAGGCGTGTAGACGCGAGGGCTTGGATGGCCACGCTACCAAGAGCACGCCGGCTGCTATTATTCCTTTGATCGGCTGTTCTCCGATATGCCAAGTCCATGAATAATCAAGCCTCATTTTCTAATTTATTTATATTCATTGTCCTCCCACTCCCTGCCTTTCCTGATTTGCATTCCCTTTCTCCACGTGAGGGCCCTATCCTGGGAGATGCTGAGCGGCTCCGGGGCCTGCTTGCTTCCCTGGGAAAGAGCTCAAAGCTAGCCTTTATCTGCATTTTCCTCGGGCTTCGAGGGCTGCTCCGATGTATATGGGGCAAGTCTCCAAGCTGGCTCCAAAAGGGGAGCTCTGGGGGCATTTTCCTCCCCCCGTTCATGGGGTTTCTGGTCAGAAAGGGAGATCTAGCCCTAGAAGATGTGTCCTTGGCACTATTGACTGCCAGCCGATGCCCCAGTCCAAGCCAGGGAGCTACCACGAGTGACCGGTTCATTGGTTTTTTGCTCCATCTTGGCTTTTGCATGAGTGCCATCCATTCAGATACGAAACTTCCTAGGCAGAGGCCTCAGATTTTAGCTGTAAATACTAGGAAAGCCCCTAGCAGTCAAGAGTTAGTAACTATAAGTACTTGTCCCTGCTTTCCTAGCTGGGAAGGAATTGCCACACGGAGGCAGAGAGTGGGGCCTTGCGGGCCAGCGTCTTATCTCTGACAGCAGCCTGCACCAGCGACTTCAGAGGAAGGAACAAGACAAGGCACACGAAACCCTAGAGAAGGGAGATGTGGGATAATCTCTACCCCCCGCGAAGACCCCGTGATGTTCCCCTCATGCTTGCAGAGATCAGGCTGAGGCCTGAGGCACAAGGCAAAGTTTTGCATTGATCTTGCTCAGGGCACAAAGCAAACGCAGGCTGCCTTGCAAAATCCCCTGCTTGGAGGGATGTTTCCAGGCGTGAGTCGGACCCCACCCGTGGGTACAGCCTGCTTCAGCTCAGTCTCTTCCCTCCTGCTTGCTTTATGTTTTGAAGAGAGCATCCAAATCGGTACTTGCAAGAAACCACGACTCCGGTGCAGCCAGCCAGCGGCTGGCAGGCGGTGGGAACGGCGGCTGGGAGCGGAGCCCCACTCAGCCCTATGCACAGGTTTTGCAGGGGACATTGCAGACTCCTCCAGTCCCAGGCAGCTTATATGTGCCTCCTCATCTCCTGGTCCTCAGAGCCCAGCATGAAGCTGCCTCCTGCACCCAGCCACCTGCAATCACCCTCTCTGCAACGCACCCCAACCAAGGGGGATTTATGGACTCACACTGTTGCATAGAGCAGATCCTCTGCAGCATCTCTTACCTGGGGAAGGACCATGCACATCTGGAGCAGCTGGCAGGAGAAGGTGCAAGCCTGGCTGCTGCAGCTGGGAGGGAGGGCAGAGGGGACCAGCCAGCTGTGAAGAGAGGCTGCTCAAGGATAATAGATGGCATGGGGGCAGGGAAGAAGAGTGATGAGATGTGAGCGTGCAAGAGAGACGGGGGGTGTGTAGGTGCTTAGCGAGAGGCACCGAGTGTGCATGTACAGATGCCGAATCTCCTTGACAATTTTGCCAGGCTCCCGGTCGCGCCACTCTCCAGGACCCCTTGCCACGCTAGCGCAGCAGTTTGGGGCAGTTTGGATTTCTCTACCGCCGAGGCTGAAATGAATGCCGAGGCTCCTCTGACGGGAAAACAGAGCCTCTTCACCGTGGGAGAGAAGGCAGCGAAATGGAGACTATCTGTCATCAGTGAAAGGATGATCATTGTTTGTTTAGCCCATTCCAAAATAATGGCTCTGCTGGGAACACCGGCCCAGTATGCATCATGTCTTTTATAGTATATATTAATTTAGTATAGACATTAGGCCATCATTATACTCGCCTTTTAATTCTCCTGTATTAGCATTCAGGATCAGTTTTAACCCAGTACACATCTTTGTGATTTCCTAATGCAAAATAAAGCTGGAGAGCAAATGATTTTTTTTTTTTCTTTTTATACAGACTACTGCGTGAGAGTGATGAATATAAAGCGCGGAAACGTCTTTATAATTTTAAAGCTTGAATTTCAGAACACAGTGTTTTCATTAAATGGTGCAATCCATTCATTTTGGAGAGACAGATATAAACAGAAACAAATTAACTCAATAGTTTTCATGCCTAGCATATTTGTGATAAAATTGCCCATTGTTGTGAGTATAAATGTTTGCAAAATATTAGCGACAGCGAGAAAGACAGGGAAGGCAGGGTAGGTTTCTCAAGAATAAAAAACCAGATGTCTCCACAAAATGCAACATGTAAAGAGTGAAATTACTTAAAGGTGAATTCTGGAAGGGAGGGCGGAGGAAGGATTTTTACCCCTTCATTTGTCTCTTTTGTGATGGATAAACAGTCTGACGGTCTTCTGTAACTTTCTTGTCACCTGCTGTTTATATGAGAAATTCAGCTCCTGGCTAGTTGGACAGCTAGTGAAATGAAGATATTTGAGGCACCAGTCAAGTGAAAGCTGAGCAGCTGAGACAGAGAGGGGCTTTTAGTGAGACTGCTTCAATCTCAGGGGTCGTTTGCTTTTGACACCCATTTCACATCGTTTCAGAGGGAAAGATGCCTTTTGAGTGGCTCTGAAACACCCTCTTCTTTGGCAATCTCTCACCGTCGAGGATGATTGTCTTCCATGATTGTTTTATCCGCGTGTCCAAAAATGACTGACGAGACCTATCCGGGATTGACAGACCCTTCAGAGTTTCCAGACCTCGCAAGCCTGCCCCCATCACCATGAACTGGTCGCCACAGGGCTTGAGGAAGGTGCACGCCTGTGCAAATGTGCGTGACTGCTTTTATTGTGGAAAAGCAGCTGCACATCAACTTCTACACACACAGCGCTGGACACGATGGGACCTTGATCCAATGGCAAAGTGGCCAAGACAACTAGGGATCTTTTTCTGCTGCACCCTATACCTGCCTTTGCAGCCATTGAGATCTGGCGGCAAGAAGTGTGTTGTGTACAAACGCTCCAGCTAAACCGGAGGCTAGACTCGTACGTGCTCATGTTTAAGAAGTAAAAAGAGAAAAAGAGAAACCAGGGGTTGGGGAAAAAATTCCAGGCACCAGGCAAATTTGGTAAGTCTATGTTATAGGGCACTTAATTTTCCTGGATGTTAATTATAATGACAGTAGTTTACCATGACAGCTCTTCCTTCAAGGGACAACATTTCAGTTTATTCTGGCACCGTCTATACCAAGCATAGACACTGCTCCGAATAACAGGGAAAGGCTGGTTTTCCAGTGTGCCCATGGCCTGCCTGCTTTCCATAGTGGCGCACAACCTCGCCACCAGCAAGGCCTCATTGACTACATACCAGGAGCCTGATGACTGCACAGCATTTGCATATAAATATACAAAGGATTTTAATCAGAGATAAATCCACAGAGTCATTATTATTATTATCATTAATAATAATAATGATAATAATAATAATTTATTTATTAATTTACAGAATACTTTAATTGTGCCCAGCGCTGTCAAAACATGCTGAAAGACAAAATACGCATTAGCAGATTTTAAATGAGCTGGAATCACTTGGGAAAGGGAAAGTTTGAGGGAAAACCTCTGCTCAGCACACAGCAAGGATCAAAAGGAGGAAGCGAAGTGTTAGTATGCATAATAAATGGGGTGGACAACAATACCCCAGGGCTTCCAGTATGAAATAAAACAATGCAGCGCACCTACCTGGAAGAGAAGGTTTGGTTTTGGTCGCCCTCTCACCAGAAGACAATGTAGAGAAGGATGCTGGAAAGGATAAGGGATATTTAAAGATGCCAACTACTGAGGCTATTCAGATGAGGGAAGAGGGGATATGACAGGGCTGTACAAGACAGTGGACGACAGAGAGAAGGAGTCTCCAGAGCATCTCTTACCACTTCTGGTGCTACAAGAACAAAGGGACGTGTTATTTCCTGAGACACATTGAAGCACCACACTTAATTACCCTCTGGATCTCATTACCTTGACATACCATGGAGGCCAAGAATAAGATGGTAGGAATTGGATGCTCAACGTGGATAAGCTATAGCTCTGTTAAAGCAGATGGACCTCTGATAACCTCCGTTGGCTGAGAATCGGGCCCTGGCTTTTTGGATGCACTATAAGGCTGCCCATGGTTATGTTACCCCGGACCAAATAAAACTGAGATGTGATATAGCTCTGGTGACTCAGGGCATAGATCACCTCGCCATGGCAAGGGTAAGAAGAGTTTCTTTGCTGCCCAGGGTGGTCACCTGGACTGATGCACCTAGTCCTGATCATCCTCAAGCAGGTCCTTGGAGAAGATGCACCCCGCTTTGATCTGGCAATGCGCTTCGATTCCCACGTTTTTGGGGGAAGACGAAAGGTTGAGGGTTAGACTGGCACAGTTTCTCAGCAGCAAAGCCCCTGAGGCCCAGCAGCGTCTCTGCCTCTGCAGTAGCCCTGCCTGCTATGAAGCATGGGCTGAAGCAGGATGAGCAATTGCACCTGCATCATTTTAAGGACTCATGCAAGTTCACATTTCCCTCAATGCTCTTTGGCCTCTCTTTTTTTCCACCCCCCCTAATTCCCTGTCTCATTTCCCAGAAACACATCCAGAGCCACACGTGGCTTCAAGGCTTTTGCAAACCAAAGGAAGGTTGTGCCCATCTTTGCAACGTCTGTCGGGGGGAAGAGAGGGCTGGAAGCTACAGGAGACGGCTGCATTTTGAATCACGGTAATTACACCAGGTGTGGGGGGATCCGCTTGAGCGAGATGCACAATATCAGGTGGTTCGTGATAAAAATCACGAGTCGGCGCCTCTGGGCGTTTCCATGGCAGGGAGCGGAGATGATATTTCTAGGGGAAAAGGCGGCAGCAGGCGAGTTGCGTCTCTGGTTACTGGAAGTTTCCCTCCTTCAGCGCCCTGAGACTGAATCAGGATGCCTGCACGGCAGGACGACAAGGCCGCTTCCCCCAGGCATGGAGGCCACTTTAACATCTCCTTGTCCCCAGGGCATCCCTCGCGGAGGTGGAGGCAGTTGTGATGCAGCGTGTCATGCAAGTGGAGCTCATGGCCGCCAGATGTGGTGGAAGCTGACTGCTAAGCCAGACTCAGAAAGGGATGGGGGACATCCTTGGAGGAAAGGGGCTTCAATCCCTGTCGAGCAAGGGAGTGAGGGATACGGCTTGTGAACCAGGGCTGTCTGGACCTTAAATGCTGGAGGTTGGAAATGGGAGAGGAACAGGAGGAAACCCTGGTTGGACCCAGATCTCTTTCCCACTCAGCCTCCACCCCCTCCTGTGGTGTGACACGGGGCTGTTTGACGTGCGAGGAAAGCTCGTGGGACTGGGCCCATTGCAGGGAAACTATAAGCCTCCCTTAAGGGACCACGGTGTGACGTAGGAGACAGGGCCCCACGGCTCTAGGCTCTGACCCAGTCTGTGGCTCTTACGTTCCTACCCCTCGCTCCGTACCCATGGACACCCCTTTCCTCCACGAATGTGTCCAACCCCTTCTCGAACCCGGCTCCGCTTTCAGCTCCCACCACATCGCGGGGCCACGAGCTCCACCCCCAGTGCAAAACACCTGCCTTGTGTGCACTGGTTTCATGGGGTGACCCTCCTTTTTATCTGGCCAGAGCCAGGGGAGAACCCATCCCCACTGCCTGTCTCTGCCATTGTTGTAAACCCTTCTCCTGCTCCCCTTCCTGGCCAGACCAGGGCTGGCGGTCTCCGTGGGCACGTCTACACGTTCATTAATGTGCAATAGTTACTGCCACAAACACCCTTCAGCAGGCTCCCTGTGCATGACGAAGGGCGTTTGCGCCCAAAAACTTGCAAAGAACAATTTTTCCAACTATTTAGTTGGTCTAATAAGGGAAATCACATTTACTGCAAGAACCTTGTGTACTTATGTCCTTCAACCAACCCCCCTGTAGTAATTACTGCATGTTTAGTTTAGTGCTTAGGGAAGTACTAACTAAATGCACACTAACTACATTTACTGTGAGGTAGTGCCGGGGCACAGGTTTTAGTGACACTTACTGTGCCTAATACTACTTGTGCAGCAGCCTGCGAGCATGGTTTTGCCCAGCAGCTACTGCCCAGTGTTATTAGGCTACTGTGCATTAAGCATCTCATGTAGAGGCTCCCAGTGTCTCCTCCTAGGGAAGCCCCTCCATGCCCCTCTTCCTAAGCCCAGTTGCCCCTTGCCCCCAGGGCTCCCCCACAGCCCTCTCCTTCCCTGCCCAGCCTGGGACCCAGAGCTGGGCAGGGGCCGTGGGGAGCAGCAGCATCAGCCACCCCAGGTGGGGACTGGGGATACCCTGGGCTCCCTGCATCCAGGGCTGGCCAGGGGGGTGCAAGCAGCCCTGGTGGGAATAGGGGGGAATGGGATACCCTAAGTCCCTGCAGCCAGGAGCAGCAGCAGCTGGGGTACTCTGCGCTGTGTGCACCCCACACTGGGTGGGCTGGGGATGCCCTGGGGTCCCTACACCCAGAGTTGGGTGGGGAGGAAGCAGGCTGGGGATACCTCAGTCTGCAGCCAGAGTCGGATGGAGGGAGCTGGCTGGGGATGCCCTGGGTGGGATGGGGGGAGCAGGCTGGGGATGCCCCGGGTGGGATGGGGGGAGCAGGCTGGGGATGCCCTGGGCTCCCTGCCGCCAGGGTTGGGTGGGGGGAGCTGGCTGGGGATGCCCCGGGTGGGATGGGGGGAGCCGGCTGGGGATGCCCCGGGTGGGATGGGGGGAGCAGGCTGGGGATGCCCCGGGTGGGATGGGGGGAGCCGGCTGGAGATGCCCCGGGTGGGATGGGGGGAGCAGGCTGGGGATGCCCCGGGTGGGATGGGGGGAGCAGGCTGGGGATGCCCCGGGTGGGATGGGGGGAGCCGGCTGGAGATGCCCCGGGTAGGATGGGGGGAGCAGGCTGGGGATGCCCCGGGTAGGATGGGGGGAGCAGGCTGGGGATGCCCCGGGTAGGATGGGGGGAGCAGGCTGGGGATGCCCTGGGCTCCCTGCAGCCAGGGTTGGGTGGGGGGAGCTGGCTGGGGATGCCCCGGGTGGGATGGGGGGAGCCGGCTGGGGATGCCCCGGTCCCTGCAGCCAGGGTCGGGTGGGGGGAGCCGGCTGGGGATGCCGGGGCGGGGGCGGGGGCGGCGCGGTGCGGTGCGGGCGGTGCTCGGGGCGGCGCGGCGCGGCTGCAGCGGGGCGGAGCGGGAGGCGGAGGCGGTGCATCGCGGGGTTTGCCGGGAAGCGGCGGCGGGGAGCGGAGCGGCTGGGCTCGGCTCGGCGGGATGGAGGAGGCGGCGTCGGGAGCCGCCGCCGCCGCCCGCGGGCTGTGATCGCCCGGGGGCGGCGGTGCCCGAAGATGGAGGAGCGCTGCAACAAGCTGCTGCTGGCGCTGGTGATGCTCTTCCTCTTCGCCGTGATCGTGCTGCAGTACGTGTGCCCGGGCAGCGAGTGCCAGCTGCTCCGCCTGCGCCCCTTCCGCGCCGCCGCCGCCGCGCCCGCGGACCCGTACGGCGCCGAGGACGAGAGCCCCGCGCGCTTCGCCGCCAAGTTCAACTTCTCGGAGGCCGAGCTGCTGCGGCGCGTGGACTTCAACATCAAGGGCGACGACCTCATCGTGTTCCTGCACATCCAGAAGACGGGCGGCACCACCTTCGGCCGGCACCTGGTGCGCAACATCCAGCTGGAGCAGCCCTGCGAGTGCCGCGCCGGGCAGAAGAAGTGCACCTGCCTGCGGCCCGGCAAGCGGGAGACCTGGCTCTTCTCGCGCTTCTCCACCGGCTGGAGCTGCGGGCTGCACGCCGACTGGACCGAGCTCACCAACTGCGTGCCCGCCGTGGTGGACAGCAAGAAGGAGCTCCGCCTGCGCCCCAGCCGGTGAGCCCGGCCCGGCCCGGCCCGGCCCGCCTCGCCCCCGCCTCACCTTGCCCTGCCCTGCCCTGCCTTCCTCCAGCCTCGGGGCCTGCCCTGCCCTTCCTCCTTATCCAGTGTCCAGCCCTGCTCACACCGCTGCTTCCCTGCACCCATCCCCTTCTCCGTGTCCCTCCAGCCTGGGGGTCCTGCACGTCCCTTCCCTTCCCTTCCCCCCCCCTCCCGTGTCCAGTGCCCTCCAGCTTGCGCGGTGTCCAGCCTCACTCATGTCGCTTCCTCCCTGCACCCTTCCTTCCCCTCATCCTTATCCCGCCCGGGGGCCTGCACTTCTCTTCCCCGTCCCTTCTCCAGTGTCCCTCCAGCTTGTGAGGTGTCCAGCCTTGCTTCCCTGCACCCATCCCCTTCTCCTGTGTCCCTCCAGCCTGGGGGTCCTGCACTTCCCTTGTCCCTGCTCACACGGCTTCTTCCCTTCATCCTTCCCCTTCTACCATGTTCCTCCAGCCTGGAGGGGTCCAGCCCGTCTCTTCCCTTGTCCCTGTATGCAGAGCTTTTTCCCTGCATCCTTCCGCTTCCCCTCATCCTTATCCAGCCTGGGGGCCTGCACTTCCCTTCCCTTTCCCCCCCCTTATCCAGTGCCCCTCCAGGTTGAGGGTCCTGTACTTCCCTTTCCCCTCCCTTACCCAGTGTCCCTCCAGCCTGGGGGTGTCCAGCCTTGCTCTCACCGCTTCTTCCTCCTCCTCCCATATCCCTCCAGCCTGGGGATCCTGCACTTCCCTTGTCTCTGCTCACACGGCTTCTTCCCTTCATCCTCCCCCTTCTACCATGTTCCTCCATGGGGGGGGGGGGGGGGGGTCCAGCCTTTCCCTTCCCTTCCCTTGTCCCTACTCACAGAGCTTCTTCCCTTTCTCCTCATCCTTATCCAGCCGGGGGGGCTCCTTCCCTTCCTCTGCCGTCTCCCCCTTCTCCCGTGTCCCTCCAGCCTGGGGGTCTTGCGCTCCCCTTGTCCCTGCTCACACCGCTTCTTTGCTGCACCCTTCCCCTTCTCCTCATCCGTATCCAGCGGGGGGGGGGGGTTCCTCTGGTCCCTTGCCCCCACTCGCACTGCCTCCTTCCAGCCCGGGAGCTCCTTTCTTTCCATTCTCCTTACACTGCGCTTCTCCAGTGTCTGTGTGTGTGTGTGGGGGGGTCTTTTCCCTTCTCCCTTCTCCTCCCCCTTCAGCCTGGGAGATGGTTTCCTTCCCTTCCTTTCTTCCCGCTCACAAGGCTTCTTCCCTTCAAGGTTGGGGGACTCCTTCTGTCCCTTATCTGGTGTCCCTCCAGCCTGGGGGGTGCCTGCTCTTCTCTCCTCCCCGGCTCACAGCCTGGGGGGCTCCTTCCTGTCCCTTCTCGCCCCTTGTATTGCCTCCTTCCAGCCTGGGGAGGGGAGGGGGTGGTTCTTGCCTTCCTTTCCCCCCCTTATCCTGCCTTCTACCTGCCTGGGGGGTTCCTTCTCTGCTTCCCTTCACCTTGGGGGACTCCTTCTTTCTCCTTCTTCCCACTTGTACTGCCTCCTTCCAGCCTTGCGGGGGGGGGGGAGACTCTTTTCTTTCCCTTCTCCCCCTTATACTGCACCACCAGCATGCGGGGATCCCCTTTCCCTTCTCCTCCCCCTTCAACCCTCCCCCTCTCCTTCCCTTCCCTTCTCCCCACTTGCAACCCCAAAATGTCTGGCTCCAGACAGCCCCCCCAGCCTTGCCCCAGTGCGATACTGCAGCAGCGATCCTCGCTGGCATAGAGGGGGAGCGCTTGGTTGTGCTGCGCTGTCAGCGGCGCCTGGCCTGTGTTTTGGGGTTGGGGCTGGGGAGAGCGCTTCTGCAGCTTGGTCTTGAAAGGAAAAGAAAATCTGTTGTGTCCCCCCACCCCCAGTTCTGCAAGGTGTTTTGCACAGCCCTGGGCACCCGGTCATTGCAGTCCTGAGCATATAGCTCCTGGAGGTCCTGGCTTTGTCGGGGTGGTAGGGGGCTGTGGTCAGCCCTGGGTTACAGAGTGACCCCGGCATCGCTTTGGTGCGTCGATGCGCTACGAGCCAATGCCGCGCAGAGGGATGTGCTGTGCAGAGGCGAGCCTGGGTTGCAGTCCTGTCCTGTGGTGCCCGGCTGGACTGTGCGGGCCCCAGTGCAGAGAGCTCAGGCCAGACCCGTTTCAAATGGCCCGGATGGGGGGAACCGGGTGACGAGTCCGATCTCCCTCGAGTTGCTGACAGAAGTACACCTCTGCTCCTAGGGAAATGCTTTATCCCGCAGGCAGACTTCGCTATGGCAATTATAACGATCGTGGTGAGCCCGAGCGTGATGGAGGCGCTTGTTGTTCAAGTCGGGTCCAAACGAGCCTGATTTCAGGCTGCCTTCCCCCAAAAGTCCTGAGCTTCCCTGTTCCCACCGACCTCAAACGGATTTACGGGTGTGCCAAGAGGTGCCAGTGCATTGAGGACCTGACTGTGGTGCTGAGGTCCGGCCTCTGCCTCGAACAGCATTGCTTGCTGTCTAGTTAAAGGTGCATTGGGGGGGGGGTATGCTTTTGCAGTCAGCTTAAATGAACACTGGGGTTTGCAAAGCAGAGTCCCTTCTGCCACTGAAGGTTGCTTGCCCTTCAGCTGTCACCTTGTTTTGGGTTTGGGCTCTGAATTTGGGTGAATTCTCTTGCTCCTCTGCTCCAAGTCCCTTTGTGCCGAAGTTGCTGATGCCAGCTATTGCAGCCATGCTATTTAAATGCAGTTATCTCGAAGGCGGGCTGTTCCTGGCCCCTTTGCGTGCTCGGAAAGATCCGTTGGATGACGACACACGTCCGGTTGTGACGTATGGAGTCGCTTGTACATCATCTGGCGTGTGGGATGCGTGTGGCACTGTATGTAGGAGAAGGTGGTGGCTATTGTGCGTTGGTGCTTTTTTTCCCCCTCTAATTGTCCAAGAAATGAGATGCCAGGATATCACCGGTTTATGTGACTCTTGGATGCGTGTCAGGTCCCCTTACGATGGAGGGACTGTTGTATTTCACATTATCTGAGCAGTCAAGTCTAAGCACAAATTCATTTGAAATAGAGTACATTTTCTTTCTAGAATTTCTTTTATATAGTGTGACACTACACTGCCATCTAGTAGAAAAATGGTCCGCATCATTATCTTCCCGTATCCAAGATGAAGCTCTTCATAAGACTCTTAGCTATTATGATTCTCGTTCTTTGTTTCCCCCCCTGCTTTTACATGTTGTTCAGGCTCATTCTTGTGGCATTTCATTTGCAGCCATTGAGAATTAATTCCTTCCCCTCGGAATCCATTAGCTGCAGAGCTCCAGGATCCCCGAACCCTTTGAGTTGTCCGTTGATGGGATTTATTTTACCTGTTCAGTAAATCTGTTGCTTATCGGGAGGAGAAAGGGAAAGGCATAAAGTGCATTTCAGTTTATTGCGTGTCGTCTAGTTGGCTTCTTTTTCTCGTTTTCCCTCTACACAGCCTGCAAAATTTTAATTGAGAGGGGTACCTTGCCCTTTACCTACCCCCAGAGTGCATTAATTTAGAGCTTGGGGTTGTGTCCTGCCCCCTGTGGAGCTGGGGCCTAGTTACAAAATAATGATCTGGATCTGGATTCCTGTCTTGTATCGTACAATATCAGGTGGATTCTCACGCAAGGTAAGGGTTTGCTCGGGCTCGGATGTAGGCTGTTATTTTTCCAGGTGACATGCTGCCTTCTCCGTCGGAGGGATGGGCCGGTCGGCGAGCGTGTTCAACAGGGTCGTCCAAAATAAAACAATGCATTCTCCGTCCAGCACAGCTGTCATTTCTGGGCCTAAGGACACGTGATCACAGAGAAGCTGGGGGCAAACCTCCCCAAAGCGCCAGTCCGCCAGCATCCAGCGCGCGCCCTGCTCTCTCGAAGGCGGCTGCTTGATGCTTTGTGTTTAATAGTGTCAGTACACAATTACAGCAGTAATTCTCCCTCCGTCATATGCAGGTAACTTATCATTGTGTAAACAGCCGGCTCCTATGCGGAGGGTACCTGCAAAATAATAAAAATGTGCGTGACCGACACTTCCCACTCCTCCCGTTATCTCGTACCGATTGCTTCTGCGTGTTCAGTTTGGCAGCGATCGCCTAACGAGTGGTTCGATGCCACCAGCCGTGATTCCTGGCTCTGTTGCGATGTGCGGCTCTGCACCTTTGCCGCATGGCTATTGGCTCCCCTTAGAGCAGCGTTATTAATAAATGGGCCTGTATTTTGTGCTGGTAGTAACTAAAAGGTTAAGCATCTCAGTGTAGACCTGCGTGCGAGATGGGAGTCGGAGGGCTGAGGCTCGGATTCCATGGTGACGGACCATTGTCCAGAGAAACCCAGGCCAGGGATGCACGCGTGACCTTCACGGCACCTGGTCTGGATCGGCCAAGCTATCTGGCTGTCCTCATCTTTGCTGTAAATGCCTGGCAAGGGCTGAGACGCTGGCTATCGTTTCACTAGATGGTCTAGCCTGCATTGGCATTCGGTTGCTCTAGAGAGGAACTGCTGAAAGCGTGCTGGCTCTCAAGATGAGATGGCTGTCTCAATCTGTCACACCTTGGAGGCCTCTTCCCTGGCTGGTTTCGGGGCTCCAGGAAATCCGGAGGGTGCTCCGTGACTCTCGGAGACACAGCAACAGGGATGCGGTCTGGGTAGATCGGCTCCAAGAGGTCTGAGTAGTTCCTGAAAAAATCCCCAGGCAAGGTTTCTTTGGGTAGATGTGCTGTCTTCGATTAGACCAAGTAAATAGTTGCAGGGGGGACAACAAACTTGAAAAAAATCCCCCTTAAAGAGGACTGGAAGTCCTGGGCAGGCCTGTTGGGAATGGCTGAGCTGTGGACCTGCAGCCTTTCACCTGGAGGAAAGCAAAGAGAGAGTGTTATTGCTTGTGTGGATTGTGCTGGAAACTATCCTGTGAATCGTGGGACTCCTAGATGAATAGCAGGAAGTTGTGGTATCCTGATTGCAGCTGGAAGAGGAGGGAGGGAAGCTTTGTGTCGCCCCAAAAATGCAGAGAGATGGAGCTGGAAGATGCCAGCCCTCAGTCCCAGGCAGGAGGGCAGCGACATGCCGAGGCTGCCTGGGGCTGCAGGGCTCCCTTAGGGGCTGTGGCTGCCACCCTTGTTGGGGCTGTTTCTCTGGCATGACCTTCCGGCCTGCCCCTGTCCTTTCTGGTTATCCCTTCTCACTTCCCGTCCTCTCTGCACGGTCCCCATGTCTTCCCTGCAGCTCCATCTCTTTCATCCCTGTCCTGAGCCCCTCTGTTCCCATTGCAGCATCTCCCCTGAAGCTGCTTCTGGAAACCTTCAAACCCTGGGTGTCCTCTGCTGCTCTTCTCCATTTCATAGCTGCTGCTTTATCCATTCCTGGCGACTGTCCCAAACCCTCGTCCCCACCCTGTCCAGCTCCTTGAGTCCACCCAGGCCCTGCCCTCGCCGTTCCCCCAATGCTGGCTACTACCAGGGTTGCAATATTTCCGACTAGAGGAACCGCTGCCAGCACGGAGCATGACCGCATGCAGAACTGCTGTTCTCATATGATGGGGCTTCACCATATACCAGATGCTGCAGTGATGGGCTCTTCCTCCCTGCATTGCTCCAGCTCCCAAATACAGGGCAACCGCGGTGCTGCCAGAGCACCTTGAAATCACTGGGATCCTGCTGTGAATTTTTAAGTGCTGCGAAGGAGCAGGTAATGAAGGTCACTGGTAGAGCCGTGTGGTATCGGGAGGGTCGTCAAACAGCCTGGCATCTGCCGCGGAGAGGGAGAAATGCTCCTTTTCCTAGTTGTGAGTGACTGGCTTGAGTCACCTGATTGATTGTGGAAGCCTGGGAGCCTTTGGCACAGCAAACTGAAGCGGCATCCAAAATAACTGTGCGTGCGAGTGTCACAGAGCTGAGATTCTTCTCAGCTAATTATTATGGAAAGTATCTACCTAACTTGTCTATAGCAATAAATCCAAGAGCAGAGTTGTTAAAAAACAGAGTACTTGGGTTTAGGTTGAAGAACGTATCGAGGCATTTGGGCAGATAAAGGAACTCCTGATAGGAGCAACCGGTGCGGTGGTCTGGCTTTATCTCCTGCTAGAGCATTTTCCTGGTGCCTCACAGTGGAGGTACTAGATTTAATGCGCGTTAATGCACATATAGACGCACCTAGTAAGTCCCGGTCTGGGACACAGTAAGCAAGGCCTTATCTTGCAATAGTTGTTGTTTCCCAGTGACTTGAAATGAGGGTAGAAAACTGCCCAGGTGGAGCTGATTGTGGAGGTGAAGTCTGCTTGTGTCCGGTGCATGGTGTGTCACTTTGGACACGGGTAGTGTTGTAAAGACACTGGAAAGCCAGCTGCTTTAGCTCCCCAAGCCCATAATGGTAAAGAAGAGAAGCTAGTCCTCTCTTCAAGAATAAGCTTGTCATCATCTGTGTGAAACCAGGAATTCCTGTCTTGGAAGCAATTTTGCAATGCCTCTCTTGGGCTGGGAGCAGATGTTCCCATCTTTACCAGGGGCTGGATGGCAGAAAGACACAGAAATCAGTTCGATACCGTCGGGACAAGATACGAGCCATCAGAAACACACAGGCATTTAGTTTTGGTTGCTTTTATGACCCGCTGAATTCCATCCCTTTGGGAACACGTCCCGTGTCTGCATGGGAAATCTCATTGGAGATTATTTTGCGTTAGCTGTGCTTCTGTTCCAGATGTCTTTATTTTGCCCATATGCTATTTGGACAGAGGTTTTTCAGGCCATATTGGGGTTGCTGTGTGGTGATGGCAAAAACTGTTACCACCTGTGCTGCTGGCAAAGTCCTTGGAAGGAAAGAGGGCTGCAGGAACAAAGGTTGCTGTCAGATGCTCCCTTTGCCCGGACGGCCTGGGCATGCTCAGGTGTTTCCAGCATGCCTGCCATGTGCCTGCTTCTGGGCCCTGTGTGGCTTGGAGCCCATTGCATCGCAGAAAATTTCGTGTTAGCTTTGCACAGAGAGATTAGTGTTCCTCATAGAGGTCAAAACCCTCTGGAGAGAGCTGCAAAATAGCTGCCTCGAGGGGTTGTCAGAAGCTGCTTCATCTCAGCAAGTCCTGCCGATCCCGGTACTTCTCTAGGCTCGTTGTCCAATGGATTCACCCAGGTTCATAGGGCTGTGCACGTGGTTGGAAGGATGCACAGCATTGCTCCGTGCTGTGGGAAGCTGGAGAAGGGCAGCGGAGATGAGACCCTGCCACCTCTTCCCCCCCAAACTGTTGGATAAAAAGGGGTAGGACCTGCAAAAGAGAGGGGTGGAGAATATTTTTTGAACCCTGGATGAGATGCCTCTGTCTTTCCTCTGTAACTATGGTGATCGGCGATTGTAGCACACCGATTGTAGATGGGGAAAGCGGTAGGGATGGAGAAGAGGGAAGGGGACATGCATGAAAATAGAGAAGGCAAGAGAAGCCGTGTGCGTGTGTGGCTCAAAGGTAGTAGTAGCTCGGGGCTGGCCCTGCTGAACAGCTATTAGGAGAGGAAGTGAGCAGCATGTTCCCTGCCCGGGACTAGGGAGGGGAGTATTTTTAAGCCAGTAAATGTAATGACCTGCTGCGACGTGGCACATAGCCAAGGCCACCAAGCATGACACGGCTGTCCTTGAAACGAGCACTTTGGGAAGCTCTTTGCAAAAATGACTTTGTATTAATTAAATGCAAACAACAAAAAAAAAACAACCCCAAACACTGAAAAGCCACGGGCACGCTTTCCTGTATCCACGGGCTCTCTGAGCGACCCGTGGCTTTTGGGTTGGTGGTGGGGGGCTGCAGGGGTAACGAGTGAATGCTGCCTGTTGAACCGTCAAGGCCACTTCTTGCAACGTTCGGCTTTCTCTGAGGGTCTCCCGTCCTGCGGCCGGCCAGGCCCGAGAGGACACGGACCAACTGGGCATGGCAAAACCGGTTCTCCAAGGGCAGAGCTATTTCCTAAGTACACATTGTTCCTTAGCTTAATACCCTATGAAGCCCTTAGACTTGACCTCCAGGGTCTTGATTATCAGTTCGAAATTCTTTGTTGCATTTAGTATATCGAGACGTGACGCCTCCCCACCCTGCACCCACCATTTTTGGTGAAATACTATTGTGAGGTTTTTGCAAATAAAATGATGCATATTTTTAAAAGACATCTTAAAGGGATAGTAAAATAAACAGTCTTCCCTACTGGGTCTCTTCGCTTTTCCTCCTCTTCACTCGTGTGGACTGAATTTAGTTAACTGAAGGAATAAATGCCTTATTTTTTGGGTTCTGGGAACTGTTTCTGTCTGGATAGAGGTAACTCTATCCTGCCTCGAGAGCGGGGCTGAGCTAGATGACTTTGTGAGGTCCCTTTTAGCTTTACTTTCCAGTGCTCCTATGAACTCATTATAAATTGGAAAATACGCTGCTGATGGTTGCGGCGGGGCAGGTTCGAGTCTTCATGTATTCATTCCACTTCTTATCCTGTTTGTTTCTGTCAGATCTGGAACAAGCGGAGGGGCACAGGCACAGCTCGATGGTGCCGTAGCTCTAACACTTGAGTCGTTTTTGTATGTTAGACACCCCCCCCCCCACACCTCTGGGTTTTATAAATATTGAAATGCAGTTATAAATAATTGCTTCAACGGTATTAAAAACATGCAGGCTCTACGTGAGGCGGGTATTTATAATTCTGTGATGCAGGCTGTCAGGTGTCAGACGAGCTGGAGCGTCGGTAATAGATTTGTTATAATAAGAGATGGGCAGTGTGAAGTTGCCCAACTCGGGCACCACTTTGGAGGTATGTTAACAGAGATTAATTTGTCCCTCATTTATTTAATCTGAATTGTCAAGACTCGTGTTCACCACTGATGTAAATGCTGGCAAAAAGGACTTATTAGTAGATTTGATTGCTTTTTAAATTTGACTAGCAGAGATGCGCCGGCGTGCCTAAGAGAATTGGGCTGTTTCTTGTGAACAGTTCAGTGCCTAATGAATCACTTCAATGTACTTTTCTGAAGGAAAGCAGAGCAATTTAAATGTGCAGTGCATTGATTTACATCAAATGGATTAGGCCTCTGTGTGCAATCCCTTGCATTAATTTACTTTCTCCACAACTGTAATAATAAAGACAGCACTTCAGGACGGTATCGGCTTAAATGAGCTCGTGTAGATCACTAGGAAGGGGAATAACAGCTTACTGCAAGAAAGATTGGGGAATGGATCGATTGGAAATGGCTTGGGTTTACAGACTGGGAGCAAGCCAGGTGAAAAGGTTGCAGTGCCTGTTCCTTGGAGGTCTGCATTGCTGAAATCTCCATCCTTGGAGGTGTTGAAGACCCAGCTAGGCAAAACCTTGGCTGGGATAATCTAGTTGGAGATGGTTTGAGCAGGGGGTTGGACTAGATGTGACCTCCTGACATCCTTTCCAACCCTCATTTTCTATGAGTCTATGGACGTTTTGGGACCGGACAAGTCCGGAGCCCAGGAAATGACTGCCATCCGCTGCAGTTAAGCACGGGCTCATCTTGCAGCTCGTATTATGTTTCTTCTGGTCTCCTGGAACTTGTCTGTGCTAACGCTGAACAAAATGAGATTTGTTAAAGGAAAAGAAGTGGGATTCTCTCAGCCTGGCATTTTACAGCATGATAGAAATAGATTGTTATAATTTGGTGTAACCTCTTTAAAGTTATTGGTGTTTCTGCAGTCTTTCTTGAAATGACTGACGGTACAGAAATCTGGAACTGAAGTTTGCTTGAGGACATTTCTTTTTCACGGCTGCAGGAACTTTTATTTCTGCAATGTCTGATCTCTCATGCAATTTGTTGCACCCAACTGCTGGAATTCCTTCTGACACAGGCTGGAGGAATGCAAAAATCTGTATAATATTAAACCACTTAACAACAAAGATGTCATCTCCGCTTTGCTTTAGACCCATAGAGATTACTGTTCCTAAGTAGCCCTTGCAGCTATTTTGCCCTTGTTTGGAATTATCCACGCATACTTTTTTTTTTAGTACTTGAAAGCATAAAAAGCAAGATGATCTTCTTAAACTGCGAATCCTTATGGCTGCATGATGATCAATGCAGCTGCGAGAGTCCCTCCGATTTACAAGAGAGAAAACAATTGCAACCTCCTGGACTCTCCTACCTGATGTCATCATGACCCTTGTTCTCCAGGGCTTGCTCAGCGGGTGGGGTGAATATCCGTAGGGATCATTTCTGCAAGATTTGGCTCTGTATTTGCATGCCATGACTGTGAGTGGCCTGCTGGAAAGGAAGGAGCTTATTTCTCTGCAAGGTGGGATTTAGGGGCATGGCAAGACTGAGCAGAAATGGGTAGGTCGGTGGGCACCACTGAAAAGATGGGCTGTTTGCCTGCTTTGCCGGTCTCCGCATCGTGGGGAAAGCAGCTCCGGGAGCTAGGCGCTTGGCAGCAAGCTCTGACGATTTTGGTGATTGATTTGCCTGATGCTGGCAATTGTACAGTACATTCTGAGGCTAATAGGGTAGCACCAAATTATTCAGGCATTATTGAAATGAATCATGTTTGTGATGAGTAATATGTCGCAGACTTTGGTATTTATGAATAATTAACCCAGTAAAGTTTTTCTTAAAAAGACATGAAGAAATGATTTAATTTCCACTAAGAACACTCTGTAAAATTAATGAAAGATAATTGCCCTCGCTAACATGCAATGAAACAGTGAAGGCAATACATTTTTATTTATTTATTTATTTTGTATTTAAATTCCTATTGCTGCAATAAACATCAAATACACAGTCCCTTTCGCCTGGCTTTTACTGAGTAGGACTGATGCTTAACATCTCTTTATTTCTTTGATTTTCTGTTTGTTTGTTGCTTCTTGGAGTAAACCGAAGATGGACTGGCAAACGTTCGCTCCGAGCGGTGCCGGGCGTCCCTCTCTCGGCGCGGGCAGTACAGATGCGTGCACCGCGAGGCGGCGATGCTCGAGTTAATGACAATTAGCAAGGGACTCGCTTTTTTCTAATAGAGCTCCTCGTGTAACTCCAGTTCATGCTTTTCAAGAGAAGAATCTTTTTGAAGTATTGCACGTATACCGCTTTGAGTGAAATACCCATTTATTTCAAAGTGCCTTGGAAAATCATTAGCAAAACGCTGATAGACCTGAATGTCAGAAGACCCATTAGGATGAAACTCAAATTGTGCTACTTGGTTTCCAGCAGCTCATCCACCTCTGGAGGAGGTGTACTTTTGATGTGCTGGAGCTAAATATATGCAGCCACGAGAGGGGATCTTTGCAGCTTTCGAGTCCCCCGTAGAAATGCGAGGCGGGAGATGTCTTCTGCAAGAGCCTTGCAGCAGGCCCTGTTCATTTCCCATAATCAAAAGGGTTATTGGGTTTTGATGTCCTTAGAGGTCCGAGTATCCTGAAGAGCAATTCCTCCTTTCTTGGTGATAAGTGGATTAAAATATGGCCAGGCTCCCCATTACGGCAGTGGGAGTCATCCTCCCCCCAAGGCACAGCGGGGCAGAGAGTTGCTCGTTGACGGAAAACTTCGGCTAAGCGATCCGGTGGTTGGAAGCGAGACGCCGTCACATTGCTGATCTTCTCCAGACTGGGTCTTGAGGTTGGGGTGGTGATAACAGGTGTAAAATATTAATTTTAAAAAAATGAAAACAAAGCAACAAATCCATTTGCTGCTCAACGCCAAAGAGCCGGTTTTTACGCTGCAGAACAGTGTGGGAAAGAGTCATTTTGGTGGTAGCTTTCTCTGCAGGAAACTAAACCTCACTTTCCTAAGCTGAAGCCAGGGTGTGAGGTCAGCAATGCTATTCCCAGAAGTAGCCCTGGGCCTGTTGGCTTTATGTAATGCAGACAAAAGTTGTTTAAAACACTGGTAGGAAATACTTTCCACCCCTTTCCTCTTGGCAGTAGAGCACTGAAGAAGCAGTTAACTAGACTGGGACACAATGGGCACATCTACACGTGCACTTTAATGCACATTAAAGTATTACTAAAAACCACTAACGTGCATTAAACTAGCTTAATACTCATTAAACTTCACTACAAAACCGTTCTCTTTTGTTAATGCGCATTAAAGTGCATGTACAGATGTGCCCACTGTGTCCCAGCCTATTTTAATGTGCATTAAAGCATCATTAAAAAGCTGTGCTATTTAGCTAATGTGCCGATTTCTAAGCATCTCTTAAAAATCATGGACATTTCTGCATGTGCTCTGGGAGCAGAGGGGTGCTTTAATTAGAGCAGCTCTGAGAACCACTCTAATTAAAGCACCTGGATTGGCACATGTATCAGCATCCCCATGCTGAAAAATGGCGGTGGGGGTGCTTTAAACTAAACATTGTCAAATAAACTTTAGTTAAAGTGCCCTGTCACCATTTTTCAGTGCAGGGGACGCTGTTACACATGATGGTGGAGTTTGCTGGAGCACAGTAATTGCCATGCTCCAGCAGATTTAGTTAGTCGAGTCTGCTTCTACGCTCTGTAATTACAGTGCATTAGAGCAGCCTCGCTGCATGCATCTAGGCACCCCATGCTCTTTAGTTAATGCGCATTAAGACAGGTTAATGTGCATTTTCCTAGTACCTCACAGTGGAGGTACTAGATTTAATGCACACTAACTAAAGCACGTTAATGCACGTGTAGACACGCCCAGTAGATCCCAGTCTGGGACACAATAAGCAAGGCCTGGTCTTGCAATAGTCCTTGTTCCCCATTGACTTTAAGGGTAGAAAACTGCCGAGGTGAAGTCTGCTTGTGTCTGGTGCATGGTGTCACAGGGGCACGGGGCAAGAGAATGGTTTCGCAACGTGGCCTGTAAAAGCCATGCGCTGTCCTGCGGCAGGGGTGGTCAGCCAGCCTCGCATTAGCGCTGGAGACCAGGAGGAGAGGACTGGCAAGCATGTAGGACTTCCAGCAGGACATATCTGTCTGGCAGGAGCTGAGTTGCAAAAAAATAAACAGGCGAAGTGATGAAAGGGTTCGCGTTGCATGTGCTTTGAGCTGTAACCCACTAAAATAAGTTGCTGTTCACACAGGAAGCTTTCCGCATTGAAGTGGTCTCTCTGACTTCGTGCCCTCCCTTTCTCTTGTGGGTCTCAAGTTGCAGGCTGTGGTCCAGGTTTTCGCTTTGTTTGACTGTCCGCAAAAATCTAAACAGGAGCAGCCTTTGATCATGGTTGCCAGTAAAAGGCAGCATGCCTGCTTGTCAGCACAGGATCCTTCCAAAGCAGATGGGACGAGCGTCTCTACAGGCTCCTGGAAAAGTTGCGTAAATCACTCCAAAATGGGGCTAAAAGACTGTTCTGGTCAGGCCGTGGTAAGGGCACGGCTGTTCTTGGCTGCATGGCTTATGGTGCCCTTTGACCTAGGGGAGTATGGGCTAGCAGGTAGAGCACTGGACTGGTAGTCTGCAAGCCTGGGTGCTCGTCATAGTCGCTCCATCTCCTGACCTTTGCTTTATCCATTTAGCTTCAAGCAGCACCTGCACACACCTGTCTGGTGCACAGTGCAAGGAGGTTCTGGTCTTGGCAGGGCCTCGTGCTTCTGCCGCGAGCTACCTGGTAGCTCTTGTCTGCCATATTGGAAGGCCTGTATCTATGCGCTAGTGGCTCCAAGTAGAAGGCAAACCTCTTTTCAAGGGTTTGACTTGAGTAAAGGGAATCAAAATATACATTGCTTTTGCACATGGGGCTTTATCTCCTGTATCCTCTCTGCCCCCTTTGTAAGGGCAGGTCCTGCTGAGTGGATTTAGCATGGGAGGGTCAAAAGACCCGGCAGAGAGTTGGCACAAAAGACTTCCCGAGGCATTCGAAAAGCCCACAGAGAACATCCATTGCAGATCGTGTTGCTTGTGAACTTGTGCTCATGCACGAACATCCATTGTAGATCGTGCTCATGATGCTCGTGGATGTCCATTGTAGATCGTGCTGCTCGTGAACTCGCGTTCATGCATTGACATCCATTGTAGATTGTGCTTGTGATGCTCATGGACATCCATTGCAGATCGTGTTGCTCGTGAACTCGTGCTCATGCATGAACATTCATTGTAGATCGTGTTGCTCGTGAACTCGTGCTCATGCATGAACATTTATTGTAGATCGTGTTGCTCGTGAACTCGTGCTCATGCATGAACATTTATTGTAGATCGTGTTGCTCGTGAACTCGTGCTCATGCATGAACATTTATTGTAGATCGTGTTGCTCGTGAACTCATGCTCATGCATCCATTGCAGATCGTGCTGCTCGTGAGCTCACGCTCATGCATGAATATCCATTGTAGATCGTGCTCGTGATGCTCGTGGATGTCCATTGTAGATTGTGCTTGGGATGCTGCAGGCCGAGCTTGTGCATCTTTTGGTGATGAAAAAATGAATCTAGAACTTGGGGTTTAAAAGCGATGGTGGTCTTGGAGCAGATAAGATAGGTCCTCCCAATGATCCATCACCTTCTACCTGGGTTTGAGGCCCTTTCCTGAGTACAGCAGTAGACTCCTCTAGCCCGTGAAGGCAGGAGAGGAGAAATCTTATTATATGTTGGACTACAAGTGGCAATTCCAGCCATCCCCAGTAGGTTGTTCTGCTTACACGACAGTTTTAACATCCTCGTCTCCCATTGGGTTTGGCTGTGCTAGTCGGAGTTTTGACCTGGATTATTCGCGCTTGGAGGATTGCATACTGGTAGCTCCCAGCCAACTGGAGTTAGATTTATAGGGTAGCATGGAGGTTCAGCAAGTATGTACTACCTGCTGGATTTAAGAGATTGTAGCTTGCTGGTGGTGATGTAGGTCAGCTGAAGAACAGGGCTTTCGCTACTGATGAATTTTAACTGGGGAATAGTTTTGCAACGAGTCTGGTCATCAGCTAGGTTTTGTTTTTTTGTTTTTTTAAGCCTTTCAATCCGCTGCTTGTCCAAGGAGAAATTGCATTTTTGCAAAAATCCAGCCACCAGAAAATGTTTCAAGGAGACCCATGAACATGGCCTTGTGATTGGATTTTTTGTGCTGTTTTGTTGAATGCCAGGACCAGACGTGCATGAGTAACTTCCTGGCTACAAGCTGGAAAAATGTATTGTGCCTATGTTTTGGCTGCAGATATTGCCCTTTGAGATCTGCACTCAATTGTATCTGTTTGAACAGATTATGTGTTTTGAAGACTGAAGTGGCACCTGGACTATCACTAGTTAGGTGGTCATTATGCAGGTGTTCAAGTCCCCTCGGGATCTCCGTGCCGTGATTGGGATCGTGCAGTGTATATGGGCCCGGTTGCAGGGTAATGGAAGAGACCGAGTGGCGAGTTTGTCCCAGCAAATCTGTACTTACTGCTTTGGTGTTTCTCAGCTGTGCAGCCTACAGCAATGGGGCATGGATGGATTTTGAGAACCGCTGGGTTTAGAGCACGTGGCTGGTGCTTGAGGGAAGCAGAACAAGCAAAGAGGTAGGTATTCTGAAGAGGAATGGAAGAACTGCTTAAAATACACGCGGTATTACCACATCCCAATCACAAGGAGCTGTTGACTTGCACAAAAGCCATTGTTTGCCCTGTCCTGGATTGAAGTTATCGTGAGGCTCAATTCTGTGCCCAGCATAGGCCCCTTTCAATCCACGGGGTGGCTGGGGTGCAATGAAAGGCTTGATTTGGGGGGTTACCTCCAAGATGTGTGTGGGTACGTCAAGTTTTTTCCTTCTGTTGCAATCCTGAGGCCCAGCTAAGCCTATGTGAAGGGCTCCTAATGTGCCAATTCAACACTTGAACAGGGGAAAGCCTTAATTCCTTTGAAATCAAGCCAGGTTTGTATTTAAATTGGGGCTGACTTTGCTGGAAAGGCACTTCTGAATCCCTAGCTAGCTTCCTTATATGCTGCTGCTCTGACGGAAGATCCCCATCTCTGAGTCATCTTTGTTGGACAGAAACTGCAGGTTTTAGTGCTGTTGACACCCGCCTGACTCTCTTGACCTGAGCAATGATTGGAATATCCTTCTTTGGCGAGTCTATGAGGCCTGCAAACGGTGCACTTGGGAAGGGTGGGTGCTAGGGGGGCTTCAGCAATTCACAAGTGCACGCGTTAAGTGCCAGGCTGAATTGAGCTCCGGATGTGGTCAGAGGCTGAGCACTTTTTGGGACCGGCTCTTGGGACCAGGGGGACGTGCACAGCCTCGCCAGCTGGGGTATTACAAACCTGCTTCTCATCTCCATAGGGGTTTTCAAGGGGGGACCTCTTCATTGCATTACGCTGGGCTGTCATTGCACGTAGTGAACCATCTCTTAAAAGCATCATGCTTTGGCTTCATGGTGGACTTCAGATCGATCGATCGATTTATCTGTAGATAGATAGATAGTCTCCAAGAGTTTTGATCCCCTTTAAAAGAATTTAAAGAATTTATTGGCAGATCTTCTCGTCGCATTTCCTAACTTTCCTTGGTGTTTGGATTCCCTCGTGGCACGTTGCTCAACGTTTCTTCTTCCTCTTTGCTGCTCACGTGGAGATTGATGGTCTCGTTTGGTCACGGGGACTCGCTGTCCACACTGTTGTCCTGGCCTGTCGGCTATCACGACTCCTCCCGACATAGACTTTGCAGGGAGGAGGAAAGAGTTTCCCTAGCAGGGGCTGAGCGGTTGTTTGAAGTCTTTATATCTCGCCTGGATGCTGTTCTTCAGAGGAGACCGAAGCTCAAGCAGTTAACACAGGGATTGTGGGGGGCAGGCTGGTGTCACTTTGGTGTCAGGGAAGCTCTGACTTCCCTGGGATGGCAAAGTTGGCTTGTTCGAGGCAAGGGACTCTGAGCTGGGCCTGAAATGCAGGCCCTTGCACTGGAGCAGAGCATGGCTGATTACAGGAGACGTGCCTCCATGCCGCTTCCCGAGCGAAGATGCAGGGCTTCTCTACCGCTGTGGATAATCAATGCACGTGTGCTATAGTGGCAACGAGCTGTAGGTAGCAATTTGGGCTAGTGGTGGAGGTTATTTTTCCCAAAGCTGGGATGGTGGGACTGCAGCATGTCAACAGCAGCCCCGTCCCAGCCTGCGTCGAGGTGGCCGTGCCCTCGTCCGAGCGCAGGATTGCTGTAGCTGGCCTGTGCCGTAACATTGGCAGTGAATGGCATGATGGTTTCTGCTGCCTGTTGCTTAACGGAGAACCCCAGATCAGATTGACTTGCACCCCGACCCGGAGGCAGGATTTCGATGCGACTCGGGCTCCCCAAGGGGTCTGGTCTGGGGTGCAGGTCCATCAAATTTTTCCCACCTCTTTTGGTGAGCTGCATGGTGCTCCGTGGACAAGAGCTGTGTGCTGCCACGTCCTTACCCCGGATGAGCTGCTTTCCAGCCCGGCCCCTCTCTTCCTTTCCCATCCCGTAGGCTCCCTTTCCAGATCTGCCGCAGAGGTGCAGCTCTCGGGCAGAAAAGAGCAGGGAAGGGCTAGATGTCCATTTGAACAAGCTCAATTTGAGGTCCTCTCCTCTGCTAAATGTCTGGCTCTGTTTAAAAAGCCGCTTGCCCGAGCTGAGCGTGTGCTTGTATCATCCGCTCCCTTGCCTGGCATTGTGGGGGTCCAACCGGGGGTTTTCGTGGATAACAACATCAAATGCAACAGCTTGAGCCAAAGAGTCAGGTTTGCTAGCTGGGACTGTGACCGGCTCCTGTCCTCTGGATGTCAGGTGCTGGGGACTGGGAGCCGTGCCGTCGCGTGCACCCGCTGATGAGTTGCAAGGGATGCTCGCTTGCTTGCTTGCTGTCTCCAGCATGAGATCTGACCCGAAGCGCCCGATCTCAACGCTGGGAATCTGAATTCTGATCCAAACCTGGTGTGGATGGATCAGTTTTCTAACGCTAGCCGGCGTATCAGACAGCACAGCCAACAGGGGCGCGGGAAGGTTGGGGAATAGCCAGGCTCAGCAGGAGATAACATTTCTAAGACCCAGGATTATGGGAGGATCTGGTTATTTGCAAAATGGGTAAGCAGATCGGCTCGCTGACAAGGGTGGCTCAGTAGCCACGTCGGAGTATTGATGGGTGTGCTTTGCTCCTCTAAGCTGCTCGCGCCGTGCTGGCGCACAGACACTGCAATGAGTAGCGACAAAAATTCAAGAATTGCATTTTAGCTGCACATTGGGAAGCTCTCCTATTTCCCAATTAGGAAGCAAACACCTCCTGTTTGTAACTTCTCCGTGGATCTTTTTCTTTCCTTGAAAAAAACAAGCAAACCAGTGAGGGTATTTTCATGAAAACCATGTTTCTGAATCTGTTTGTCTTTTCATTCCCTCCTAGTCTTCCTCAGTACTCATGTGAGGTCAGTTTATCGCTGTAGGGAAGGTCTGGGCTTGGTTATACGCGGGTTAAGTCGCTCTGCTGAGCGCTGTGAAATCGCTGGGAGCAAACCGAGAGAGATCCAGTTTGTGGTGTATTATGGCTGGTGCTGCCCGTTGGAGGAGCTCGTGGTTTGGGCTCGTTGCCTGTAACGCAGGGCATGGAGTTAAACCTGTTTTGACAGCACTGTGATGGACGACCCCACGGGTGCAGTCTAACTCAAGAAAAATGAGGGCATTTGTACGGGGCCATCTGATGTCCAGATTAATTTGGGGGCCGCAAATTGCTTGCCCCCACTGCTTTGTGCCTTAAAGATGAAGTTTTTTTTCCTCTGGTCAGGAACTTTTTAGTCACTCCTTATTCGCTGCGAGTTACGAGACATTAGGCACCAAATAAAGGATGTCCGTGCAAATACGGGCTGGGAGGAACCCATTGGTCACACAAGGCTCTGCAGATGGCTCACCTAGCGAGGTTTGTACAGGGCTGCATACTTGAAAATGAGCCTAATTGCTTTTGTTACAGCAGAGGACCAACTTAATTAACTATGGAAAGGAAAACTGTACATCTGGGATGCAGGCTAATGTCAGCGGTGGCTCTAGAAACTGTCACCTCTTTCATCGCAGGAGTTTGCTGAGGGCGGCGGTGCCGGGTGTGAGAGGTGTCCTCGTTGGCGCATTAGCGCTGAGAGATGCTGGAGGACGTGTTTGGTCCTGAAATGCTGCATCCCGGTGTTGCTGGATGTGGCCTTGAAATCTGTAGTGGAGGCTGGGCGTCTTATGCTGTCCTTGGTCACTTTAGGGTTGGTTTGTTTTTTAAGTCCTGTGTATGAGCGCTGAGATGAGATGCTCCTTCCCTGCTTAGGAGCGGGGCTGGGAGGATGCTAGAGCAGGACTGAAGCTGCCTGGCTCCGAGCTGTGCTTGCACGGTGCAGGTGCGGCATGCAAAAGGGCTGCACTCTCTGACCCGGGGCTGACGCCTGTGATGCTGGCTCATGCGGTGCTGGAGTGAACGCTCCTTGGGGTCCTGGGTGTTGTTCAAGTAGCTCCCGATTGCACTCTTTTCCCAGCCATGATGAGCAAGAGCAGAGCGTGGCCCGTTTTGACAGCAGAAGCAGAATCTGCTTGCCCTGGGGTGATGCTCCCTTGCCAATTTGCCCAGCTCTGGGGCTGTTTTGCATCCACAGAGCAGCACGGAGTGGCTGCTGGATCCTAGCCGGGAGCAGGGACTTTTGGAAGATGCTTCCCATAGTCCCATGCATCCTGCAGTGGATAGGATGAACCCGCAGAGCTGAGGAGAGGGACTGCCAGAGCCCAGCGGATCCCCGATCCCATCTGCCCCGCAGCTTCGAGTCCCTCCAGACAAACTCTGCAGGGCTTAGAAAAATCAGGTGAATCAGGGCAGACATTTTTTTTCCATGACACACTCCTTTCCCAAGATCCCCACGCATGCAAGAGGGTACCAAGACTGCCTGGAGCAGTACGATGTCCCAGAGCAGGGACCTTTGCGGCCACAAATGCGTGATGTATGCCTGGGAAAGCTCGAGGCAGTGCTACAGGAGCTGAGCGACTTCCTCTTGTTCTCTGCTATTGTCACAGACTAATATTTAGCTTGTAAACTCCACTTCACTTGGGTTCCCAAGGACGTTTGTAAACAGAGGGAACATCTGCATAATGGGATACTTGCTGGAAAACTTTTCTAGTGCTCTTAAAAACTACTTCTAGTGACCTTTGATTGCCTTTCCCTGTAGGCGAGCTGTATTTTTAATGGAAAAGTTCAGCTTGTGCTCAGCGTAACCACATTTTCAATATTCCTGGAAAATTTGACGAAGGGGTAACGTTCCTCTGCTTTGCCTTTTGCACGATTAGCTTGGCAAAGGTCCGCTTTGCTCCTTCATTTGCCTTTTTAATTTTGCAAAGGTTTTTTTTTCACACTGCCCCTCTGTGTCCCCTCCGAAAATTAACCTTCACATCCATCTATAGCAACACCGTTGCTGCGATGAGAGAGCACAGCATTGATTTTTAAAAGACGGGAGGAATATTGTGTATGCTGTAATCCAACCTTGTAGCATTGATTTCTTTCTCTTTTTCTGTCTCGTGTATTGGCTGCACATCATCCGCAGATTCCGTGTTTTGAAATTAAGGATTTAAGAAGGGGAAGAGGTTAAATGAAGGTTTTTAATACCACTTGGCAGCTCTTCCAGCTCCCTCCCCATCTCTGCGTGCTCAGCCCTGGACCCTGGTGCACACGGGGTGTAGGAAGGATGTCTCGGTGCCTCCATAGCTGAGAGCAGCATATCACCTGCAGCTAGCTTGTTCTTCTCCATGGGGGTTGGTTTCATAACCTGGATATGTTTGTGTCGGAGTAAGACACCTGAATGATGGTAAAAACGAGCTGAATATTCACTGTCTGCTCCTATGCTAGCGTAGCTTATTGGCATCCAGTGTGCAATTAATTACCCAAGGACTAAAAATACCCGGTGTGTCCATCATTATCCCGGGGTAGCCTGTTGGCATTGAGCAAACAGCTGCTGCAGGCTCCCTTGCTATGCACTGTCCTAGTACTTACCCCAGTACTGCCCACCCTGGGATAACTGCTTGTCTGTCTGCTCTGAAACCTGGTGCAATATATGCTGGTGTGAAAAGCTGATGGAAACTGCACCGGTGTCATTGTGTTGTGTGTTCACCTCTCCCTCGTGTCTGCTGTGATGCAGCGACACGTGGCACCAAGATGCCCCGCAGCACATTTTGGGAAGATCTGACCTGAATCCTGATGGGAGCCTGGGGCTTTCCACCAAGTCCTGTGCAGGACTGAATGGGAACAAACATGCCCACCTCCTTTTCTTATAATGTTTTTTTTTAATGGGTGGAGGAAGGGCTGTTGGTATCTGTAGCAGGCTGCAAGCAGTAGGAAAGTGATTGCAGGCTTGCCTGGAGGGCTGGGCTGGCTGATGAGGATAAGTGGCTGCCCCAAAGGAAGTTAAAAGGCTCCCAGGGAAGTGAGAAAGGGAGAGGACTTTGCAATGAGCATCTGCAGCACCAAGACAGGGACTCTCCCCGGGTCTGGGAAAAGATGGGATAACTATATCTGAAATAACTAGGTATTGCAAAGTCAGAGGGTGTAGCAGTGAGCCAGGGAACGTGCTCCAGAGAGAATGAAGACTTCAGTGCTGAGGAAGCAGCAAAAAGCTGGAGTTGCCCTCTCCAGGTCTGGGAAAACCCCTCGGCTGTGAATTATAAAAAAAACCCTTTGCTGTTTTATATTGCATCCTGAGGGGCAGTGTCCCCAGGAAAACAAAGTCTGCGTGATGTAACGTGACGACCCGCTACAGCATCCTAGTTGTCAGACGTGGCTCCTCTTTCGAGATCTGAGATGCGTCACTGAGATAAAAGCCGGTAGCAGAAAGCTTGAAAGTCCCGTTCCAAGGTTGGCGAAGCAGTGTAGGACAAGGAGGAGCGACAATCCTCCCTAGTGCAGCCTCAAAATCTCTTGACGGCCCTCCTTTCCCTGGGTCATTTCCAATTCGTTCTTGATTACATTTCGTGTCGGTCTGACACTTCTCGATTGATGTCTTGAAGCAGGGGCTTAAAAGTCAAATTGCAAATTACAGTCCTGCAGCACCAGTGATTGCCCTGCCCGGTATTGCAGAGGACGGCAGGGTTTCTGTTTTTATCAGGGCACTTATCTCCCTCCCTAATTTTTGTGAAGAATCATTCAGATGCTTCTCAGATTAGGTGGTGATAGAACTTGTGGCTGGAAATATTCAGGAGGGCTTCGTTCCCCGCAGTGATTTACGGGTTAGTCGCAATTACTTTGGAGCTGCAGTGTCACATTTAACACTACCCTTTAAAACCACTTCTTGTGAAATCAGGTCAGGCTTCCTGCGAGCGATGCTACTCCAGCTGTTCGCAAGCGGCTGTCGCTCGGAGCCGCGGGCCAAGAAGCTGCCCGGACCAGGCAAGCCGCTGTGGGGGAAAGCAGATGATTGTGTCTGCCAGTCCACACCATGTTCAAGGTCTTGTCTCCTTGCATTTCAGCTGCTGCTTTTTGCTTAATAGAAGTTTGAAAGTGGTTTCGGATGCAACTTTGGATTGATCTTGGCTGGTTAAACACCCCCCGCGCCAGTAAGGAGGTATTGGATCAGATGGAGGAGATGGTGACACTCCAGCTGCGAGGACACATGGGGCCAAGAGGATGTCGTGAAACCTTAATTGCTGACTCCAGCCGGGTATTACTCTAGCATAGTATAGCCTCTCCTTTGAACCTTTTCCATGCGGGTGTTGCAGGGTGGTCTGTCCTCGATCGGTGATAGTGGGCCAGCCCGCGTGCTCACAACAGCATGCCTTCGAGGAAACAGGTGTTGGGAGGAACAGCAGGCGGGCTGGGGAACGGAGCCAGAGGTTAATTGAGTAGCTTCCTCCTGGACGTGATAAAGCTGTGGGTGACTCAGGAGGAGGGAGGGGTGGAGAGTGCTGCAAGGGAGCATCAAACCGGGGAAGAGACTGCATAGACTCATAGACAGCGAGGGCTGGAAGGGACTCGTCGAGCCCAACCCCTGCTCCAAGCAGGACCAGCCCCAACTGCATCATCCCAGCCAAGGCTTTGTCTAACCAAGTCTTCAAAACCTCCAAGGATGGAGACTGCACCACCGCTCTGGGGAGCCTGTTGCAGTGTTTCACCACCCTCCTAGTGAGAGTTTTTCCTAATATCCAACCTCAACTTCCCTTGCTGCAGCTTGAGCCCATTGCTCCTTGTCCTGTCGTCTGCCCCCGCTGAGAACAGCCCAGCTCCATCCTCTTTGCAGTGAAGGCTGCTATCAAATCCCCCCTCAACCCTCTCTTCTGCAGACTAAATCAGCCCAGTTTCCTCCATCTCTCCTCACAAGTCATGTTCCTTGGAGCAGTTTCGGTCTAATCTCTTTGTGGGAGCCTAGGGTAGCATTGGGTGGCTGAGGCTGTCCATGGAGGGAGGGGTGTCCTACACGGTCTGCTGGGTCTCCCTGTGCAAAGATGGGAGCTGGCATGGGCTGGGCTGGTGTCGGAGCCCTCCAGACACGGTGCGGGGTGCGTTTAGCTTCCCTCGTCTCTGGCTGACGTTGGGACCTGGGTGACAATAATGCACCAGGTGAGAGAGAGGCGATGCTCGCTAAATAAAGCAAGTGGGGGGAGATGGCAGGGAATACCTACCCCATCTTTGCTAATCTGTTGCTGAAGCTGTCTCCATGCCCCTTTGCATCCTGGGTGACAGCTGCTTGTCCAGACCACAGCCGCAGCAAGAATTTGCTGTCCTCTCCTGCCAGGTCCAGCCAGACCTTACATGTCCGTGTCTCTTCTGTCTCCTTGGCTGTGACCAAGGCTGTCTGGGGAGTCCCAGGGCATGTTGCAGAGTCGATGGTTTTTATTGTGGGCTTCTGAAGAGCCTGTTCTTTTGTGGCCTAGAGAGACCCCCTCTCTAGTATTGGTCAAGCTGGTCAAAGTAAAGTTCTTGCAGGTTTTACCCAGAAAAGGCTGCTCAACCGTGGTTAATTATTGCAGCAGGTCCATGCAGGGTCACAGCCAGGTGTGCCAGGGGAGTGCTCGCCTCTGATTGGGGGCATGTGGCTTTTAAACTGCCCTTTTCCCCTTGGCTGCCTCATCTACCAGATGCTGCATGGCTCTGGCCACAACACCTGCCCCGCGACCCAAGGCTGCTCCCTGGAGGCACTGCAGCTGTGTCCACACAGCAATTTGCCTGGGGCTTGCTAGCTCTGCTGAGCCCCAGTGCTAACGGGCTTCTCCGCGGCGCGGCACACGGCTGTGCTGCTTGCAGCGTGGTGCACAGGCGGTTGCTGTACAGACTGACCCCGACCGGGCTTGAGCATCCCTCTCCTTTTGGGAAGGACTTGGGTGCTTCGATTCCCTCCAGTTAAGTGACCATCTAACCTGTTTTCCATTCTGCAAGTGAAACGGCAGTCGTGAGAGGCAGGTTTCCCTCTCCTGAAAGTGAACATATCTTGCTTATTCTCTTCTAGCTGTTGTATGCGACAACAAGGCTGCGTGGTTTGGGATGGAAAGGGAAGAGTCCATGATAAAAATTGTCAAGCAGAATAAATAAATCTGAGCTGTGAGTGACAGGAGCTTAAGCCCATTGAATTTCTGTCTCTGGAAATCCTGGCTCAAAATGTGGAATTCGTGAGAGCATCCTTGGAGTTAGTCAACCCGCAGGCTTCTGGCTCCTTTTTCTCATTCGGGCCTTTTTTTTTTTGGATCATTTGGTCCTAGAGAGATGCCCGAGGTACCTGGCTATGGTTCACTGTCATGCTCATCACTTAATAGCATGGTTTAGGAGGTTGTTTGTTGGAGTTGTGAAGACCCGGTTGTGCTTGTGACCACACGTGGAAGCAAAAGGACGTATTGAAATTCTGGATTTGTGCAAACTTCAACGCCTCTCTATCTCTATCAGTTTAGTAGCAAGCCGTGCAGAGTCGCTGGGAATTTTTAGCATCATTCAGGGCTCACCTCTTCCTCTGCCGGCCGGCTCTACAGAAATATTTACCACCTCCAAAATCTTGTGTCTGGTGCCCAAGTCTTCTGCCCTTCTCATTCGCTTTCATTTAGGAAACCACATTCCCTTTTGTAGTCCACGATGGTGAAGTATGCTGCTGCGTTTAAATGGGACAGTAGCTAAAATCAGAGCGACCTCGGATATGGAGATGCACAGGAGGAGTTGAACCAAGTTTCCTAGGAAGTGTGCATCTCCGAGTTGCTAATGCCATTGACGTGCCTTTCAACTCCAGGTTTTGACAAGCCTCGAACTGTTTTTGGGCAGCCCTGGTTGCTGCCGGGTGCCTCCGAGCCCTGCCTCTCCCCGGCTCTCCCGTGCATTGTCGAGCCCTGCCGCGAGCTCTTCGGTTGAGTCCCAGGGCTGCAGACCGCAGGTGAGTGGTTCTTGGAGCTGCCCAAGCCGAGGACAAAAGGATTTTTATAATGAGCTGGGCAAGGGAAACCTCATAAATATATGTATAAAGTCCCAGGGATTTTTTTAAAGTGCTCTAATGCATTAGGAGAAGATTGACGTGTCGCTTCTCTGCCTCCCCAGCCCGGGAGCCCCCAGCAGCCGGAGCGCCTGCGGCCAGCGAAGGCTGTGCACTGCTCCGCTGCGGGCGAAGAGAGCACGTGGGCTGTGCATGGCCCGGTGCGGCGCGGCAGTACGGACCTCACTAGAGCTGAGGCTCTGGGGGACGTGAGCTGTTTGAGCCTCTGGATGAGCGCTTCCCAATGCCTCGTGAGATCGGCTTTCAATGCACCCTTGCTCCTTCTTCCTTCCCCCGGCTCACATCCCTGCTCGTCTTGGCCAAGGCTCATAGCACGCGGCAGGGGGCAGGCCCGCTGGTTTTGCCCCAGAGCGCTCTGCATGCTCTTGCAGTCCTGCAAAGAGCCCGGGAATGTCCCAACCAGCTTAGTCTGTTTTGGGGTGTCGCCACCTCGGTGCCCAACATGGGGCATCTTGCAAAGGGCATTGCTGAGCACCCTCCCGTGGGAGCTGCAGCCGTGGATGTGCCAGGGACAAATGTCCTCATCTCACTTGACTTGGATGGAGCTATTGCTTTTCCGAGTCCCTGGCTTGGATTGGGAGCATGGCATGGGGGAAAGCAGCAATAAGTTATCGGCTAAGGAAAGTGGGAGACCATGCTCTCTCCTTCCCTCTGGCTGTTTGAGCCAAGTGTCTGGGGATCCTTAGTGATGGTTATGCGTCCAGACAGCCACGATGGCTGGAATTTGCTTGCTTTCCAGCGGCATCCGGGCAGGCGGAGATGTGCGTGCCTCTCGTCAGGCTTTCCTCATCTCGTCACGGTGCAGAAACGGCAGTGGGGTACAATGGGTTTGGCAAGAATTTGGGGCAAGCACATCCAAATCAGTGAGGGCTGTGGAAAAAACCCAAACTCTTTTAGATGGTTCTGCAGCTTCACTTCTCTCCCAATTTGAACACAGGCCTGCAGGTTTTGCTCAGGCAGAAGTCCCACTAATTTTGGTACCCCAATTAAGGATGACAGCACTTGTCCTGACATGCTTAACCAACACCACCCCCTCCTAGTGGGGCAGCCTTTTCAGGGGAAGAAGTGATTTATGCCTCGGATGGCTCAGCCTTGTTCTGATTAAGCAAGGGGTCCATTTGGCTTTCATTATAAATGTCATCATTTGGGGGTTTGTGGGGTTGGTTTTTGGTTTTTTTGCAGTGTCAGCTGCTTTCCATGTGGTCAAAGCCGGGAACACAAAACTCATTAGAGTTATATGATGGGTTGAGAGGTTAAAAGCCAGCGTGATGGGTCTAAAGTGCCTCCCCGCCTTACAATGAAAGGTCACCGCGTCCCCTTCAGCCCATACAAATCAGGAATTACTAATTGCATGGGATTTGTGGAGCAATCTGTTAGGTAGGCTGTGCAGCCCTGGATGAAGTGTCTTTAATAAGTGCATTTTATACCATACTTCAAAACTCAAATGGGGTCTCCGTGTCTTGCTTGTAGTGCGATCAGGAGTGATTTGCTGGTTTTCACTTTCATTGTGGACCGCGGGAGTGCCGCAATCAGGGAGAGGTTGTGCATCACGGGACGTCGGGATGCGGGTCTGGGCCTGAGACTTGGGGTGGGGGAAGCCTTCCTGTTTTGGGGAAGCCTCACGGGGTGCCTTTGTTATTGCTAACAACTCCTAACCAAATGTTTAGGACCCACGCGTGGTTGTAAGGTCACTGCTCACATCTTTGTGGACTGGTGTTCAGCTTTCTGCAGCAAGGCATCTTGATAGGATATGCTGCATGCTCCAAGGGCTAAATTGGTACCCGCATCCCTGCCCTTACGGTGCGGATGGCAGCTGGGTCGTGCCGATGCCCTGTCCTTATCTGCAGGAGATGGGGAGGTGACCGGCACAGATGAGCGCAGGGCTGGGACCTGCTTTGCTGTCCTGAGCGGGGGGAGAAGCGAGGGTGATGATCGCCCCCAAATTGGCACTTCTGCAAAGCCGTCCTGCTGCCCTTCGCGTATGCTTTGCTTTGGCACCGGACGTTATTGCGAACGCAGCCTTTGCTCGCAGAGGAGCAGCCAGAGCTGCTGAGCTACCGCCTATCCAAGAGCTTTGATCGAGGGACCGAGCTAGCCCGGAGGCTGCCACACGTCGTGTGTGGGGTCCTGCGCTTGGTTCTCGGGCTAAAAAAGCTAAGAAAGAAAGGCAGAGAGGTGGGGATTCGAAGTGAGAGCATTTGCGTCCAAACTTCGCGATAGCCCAGAGGTCCCAGGAGCCGGCATCTTTCAGGCTTGTCAGGTCCTGCTTTACAAGCCTGCCTCGCCTCGCGTGTCTTTGGCATCTTAATGCATCGTTATTTATTCTGAGTACTCGGGACACACCTCGGCCTGGCATCAGGGCACGTTTTCCAGATTCAGAGGTAGCTGCACGCACGTCACCTTTGCAAAAGGAGCAAGACTTTGCTGCGTGATAGCCTTTTTGGCAGGCGCGCCACAAAAATTAGCCTCGAACCCTCCCCGAATGTCATTCAAATCCCCTTCCCCCTACCCGAGCTGCTCTTCAGCTTTCTGCTCCTTGCCCCATCTGCTGCTCTGCTTTCTGTTCCCTACCCTGTGCCACCTGCTGGCTCTGCTGCTCTGCTTTCTGCACCCTGCCTGCTTGTCCCCCCACCCTCTCACTCCCTGATCTTCGGTGTGCCACACACACAGGCTGCCCAGGCCACTCGTGTCACGACTTGGCCACCCCCTGATAGTGCTTTGCAGCGTTGCTTGGGGGGAAATAATAGTGGAGAGTCCGGAACTTGCAGCGGCTGAACACCTGTGACGGCATCTTCAGTCTGTGTTGGCTTTAGGAGACAATAGTTGGGTTTGGGGTTTTTTTAGGCCTAATTAGCAAGGTCCCTAAGCATGCAAATTGTTTCATTGAAGCTACCAGGGCTACTCCAGGTGCTCGAAGTGAGGTATGTGCTTGAGCCCCTTGCTGACTTCCCGAGCAGCTGCTCTGCACGTTGAGTGGAAGTAAGCTCCACCAAAGCGAGAGCTTGCCGAGCGTCCGGCTAGCGCGGCGGAAACCCGATGCTGGACATCCCAAGCGGAGGCAGGGTGCCAAGGACGAAAGGAAATGTTCGTATTCCCCTTGGAGGTCCGGTTGCTGGATGCACGCTTTAAGGCAGAGCCCCGCTTCGGGACGACGGGCTTTACCGTGTTTCTCTGGGTTGTGCATCGCGCCGGCTATAGCTGCCGTGCAACGCTGGGGCCAGGATGACGGGTCACCCTCTTTCTTTTCCCAGCCTGGAGTTTGCTGACTTGTTTCCATCACCTTGTTGCAGGTCTCAGCTTGATTTAAATAACACGGCTCCTAGATGAGAGGAGACGGCGCCGACATGCCAGGGCCGCGTTTCGTGATGCAATCAAAACAAATTATATTGCTGTTAGGATCGGTGGCAGGCAACCATCTGCTCATTATAGCTGTCCCCTCCGCTTGACCTTAGCTTTCTTTGAGGTGGCTTTTTCCTCGAACCCAATTACAGAGCTGGTGCAGAGGAGTCGAGCTGGGGAAGGGAGACTCGGCCAGGGAAGCCACAGGAGGCTTTTGCAGCCTTTTCCCTTTCCCCTTCAGCGTCCTTGTCTCATTCACCCCTTACATCTCTCTCTCTCAGCCCTCCGTGCATCCCCTGCCTGTGGTTGTGGCTACGGAGGAGGCCGGAGCTGGCCAGTTGTCTAGTCCCTTTCAGTTGCCTTCGCCGAACAAGCTGCTTATAACGAGAGAGGCAGCACGGCGCTGATAAAGCTGGTCCTTGGCCACCGCCGTGCCATCTGTCCTTATCCTGCGGCAAACGTGCCCAGAGCCAGCATCTCTGTCACGTCGACAAAACCAGCCATGCAAAGAGCCCGTCTCTTTTGGAGACGGCCGAGGTGGCGGCCTCCGTGTTTTCCACGGGCCTTTCATTTCCGGAGCGGCTAGGTACGTGCTTTCTGTGTTTGCTTTCCCTGTGTGTAAACAGTTTGCTTTGCGGCGCGCGTGGAAATGCCGTGTTGTCACACGTGATGTACGGGGTCCTGATCAAAGCTTCCTCAATAAGCAAGGAGCAGGCCTGGGATTGCTTGACCACCGTTTTGCTTCTCGTCGCTGCAATGAGCTTTTATGCTGTTGGTTAAAAGACGCCGTCCTGGCAGTCTTGGACACCCTGCGGTACTGCCAGAGCCGTGCTTGGACTTCTGGCTTTGTGTGAACTACAGGTGTAATATAACCCTGGCATAATCAGGGCTTAAGCCTTTTCATGGCAAGGCTTTCTCTCTGTTTTCTCAGCCCTTTCCACAACAGCGAGGCACTAAAACCCTCTACCGGAAAGGGCGTTGCAACTCTCACCAGCACCTGGAGTTATAATGGGGTTGGGGGCCTGAACCCGGCGGGATGGTGCAGCTGTGGGGTGGACGTCATTAAATCCACGCGGCTCTAAAAGCTCAGAGTAACATGGTTATTCCCCAGGGCAGAGGGAGCTAGGGATGGGAGAAATGATCACACAGTGAAAACCATGGAAAGAGGCAATTTTGGGGGGGGAAGTCTAGTTAAATAGGGTTTTGGTTATTTCAGTTATCAATAAAGCCAAATCTCTGGGTCCCCTCAATCCCATCCCAGACAGACCGAGGGTGCGTCTACATGAGACATTTTTCTGCAGAGAAGACTAGTTCTGCAGTAAGTGTCTTGCGTCTACATGTGCAGCCCTTAGGTTGCAGGAAACTAATTAACTCCACAGCAGGATAGTACTGGTAAATACACGTCTACCCTCCTGTGGGGTTTTGTCATGCACCGCACCGCACCGCACGTGTAGATGCTGACGGGGCGGGCTGGGGCAGGAGGCTGCTTCAGTGTGGGGCTGAGTGCCGGCTAGACCCACCCTGGAGCATCCTCGTGCCCCAGCCCGCCCCTCCGCAGCACGCTGAGCCAGTTCGGAGCAGCCCTGAACTGATAGCCTGACCCTCGGGGCTCCCTGCACCGCCCTGGCTCAACGTACTGTGGTCCTGGGCGCTTGTTTAAATGGCGTGCCCAGGAGCAGTAAACTCCAGCACCATATGCACCGGTGTTGACTGCTGCGTGGATGCACGGGGGTTGACTGCTGCGTGGATGCACGGGGGTTGACTGCTGCGTGGATGCACGGGGGTTGACTGCTGCGTGGATGCACGGGGGTTGACTGCTGCGTGCTAATAGCAGATGTAGATGCACCCCCTGTGTATCTACTGTTTTGAGAGCTCTGTTTGCTTGCAAATACTCCACAGAAATACAAACCACCCATCTGACATGGCACCAAAATAGCCCTGAACTAGGGAGAGTTATCTGGTGCTGGAACTCCTTCTGGAAAGGGAAAAGAGAGTTGTGGGTTATGAGTTAAGCAGCTTGCATCTTCTTGCTCCTCCTTATAGTACTGGTATACAATTCATGGCATTTCTGCGAAGACTCTTGCTTTCCCATGTTCGTGTGAGGAGGGGAGTCTCTGGCTGGGTGGCACTTGATGTTCATAGTCTTGTGTGCGATTCTTGCCCTCTGGCGATTGCTGCGGTGGTATGGGTGCAGCTGCTGCGGCCCCAGTAATTTCCAACTGCTGGTGAAATGCAGAGAGGCAGAGGCGCTTGGCCCTTCCTCTTTCCACCCACAAGCCCTTGGTCGCACAGGAGTGCTCTGGGAGCTTATGTGATATCGTTTGCCCATCGCAACCCCAAACCCTTTTCAGTCGCTGCTTTCTGACACAGTCATGCGCTCTGTCGACTAGGCCTGTGCGCCTCATTCCTGGATGCATCTCCTTGCCTCCAGCTGTAGGAAAACCCACTATTGTTTTGTACTTTCAGCTAAACACAAACATCTGCTTTCCTTGAAACTTTTTGTCCCTTGCCTGGATATTTCTGGCTTTTGGATAAAAGTGGTAACTTTTTTTCCCCCTGTTGCATTTTTAATTTTCATCCTTGCTTCTCCAGGGACCTGCGTGCAAGGGGATGGGTGGGGTGGGACGTGGGGTTGTAACCACAGCACACGCCCCACAATGGATGTGCAAGGACAGAAGCGCTGGGGGGAGGATAATGTGACTGGTCTCACTTGCGTTCACAATATCGGTACAAGCGTGTGCACCAGGAGATGTGCACACACTTGTTGAGCGGTCACGGCAGGTCTCTGTTCCAGGTAGCCCGAGGAGGCTCTTTGGGAATAGTGCATGTCTGAGATGCTGAAGAGCTCGTCGTTGCCAAAGGCTGCCCTTGCGCTACACATCTTTCCGAAGAAGACTTATCCGTAGCCGATAGTGCGTGCGGCTGTCTGCCTGATGGCACACCTGAACGGTCAGCTGGCTGTCGTGGATCTGAAGCAGACAGACCGTCGAAGGCTTCCTTTGGGCTGCCGCACGGTCCCGGCCCTGGACGCGGTCGTTCTGGCCCAGGAGTGGAGCATCGCGATGCAAACTTCGGCGCTACTCTGGCCGGAGCTTCTGGTTCGTAACTTCTTAACTTCTAGCAGTCAAAAGGGAAATCTTCCTTCACAGAAAGGAGTGGGCTTTGTCTCTTTGTCCAGAGAGCTTTTTCAGTGACCATGTGTTAGGCCAGAAGGACACATGAGCGCGAGCTCTCTGCCGTCCTTATGAGAGGAGCATAAGGCTTGGCTGCCGGGTGTAGTACGAAAATAGCATTTTGTCCTAATAAGCAGAATGCTCCACAAATCTGCAGATTTTCCATGGTTGTTTTGTTTTGTTTTTTTTTTTTTCATGCTCCCTTTCCCCCACGCTCTGGAGGCTAACTCCTCTTTCTGCAGGTTGGAGGAGAGGCAAAGATGAGCCGGGGCGTGCTGCAGGGTGGACTGGTAAATGGGCTCTCTCTGTGCTGTGCGTGCAGCCAGAGACTCCTCCGGCTCTTGCTAGTCGACTGTTTCACCAGAGCTTTGCTTCCATCCACACCAGACACTCCTCCTTCAGAGACGAGTTCTGGCTACGGCCAGGTGCTCATCTGGCCTTTCCGGGCGCGGACGCTGGGTTTGCTCCAGGGAACAAGTGCAATGGGAAATGCAACCCCAGAGGGGAGCGTGTGCATGTGGATAGTCCTTTAAAACTAATAAAAGGAAGATCTTTTGCATGCAGCGTGTCATGAAAGTGTGGAACTCACTGCTGCAAGATGTGGCGGGAGCTGAGTTTAGCCCGGTTTAAAAAAGGGCTGGACATATCCTAGGAGGAAAGGGGCATCAGTAGCTATTGAGTGCAGGAGTGAGAGGCATCAGACCTTCCTAGACCTGAAATGCTGGAGGCTGCGAGTGAAAGAGGGAGACAAACCCCGGTCAGACCCAATTCATTCTCCCTTTCAGCCTCCACCCTCTGCCCCAGGGGTGATGCAGAGACTGGGCAAGGTGGCCCTCCGGTCTGACCCAGTAAGTGGCACCCCACCCCTGCCCTCCGTTTAGGACCTGTCCTGGGCCGCCAGTAATGTCACGTGCCTTTTTGATCGGAGGCGAATCAGCACGGTGCAGCCGAGGAAGAGGGAAGGGTCCTTTATCGGAGGAAATCGTTCGCCGCAGGGTAAGTACCGGCTCTGCCCCAGCGCACGTTCGAAACGCTGAGTGAAGCACGGCGCGGGGATGGAGTCACCGTAGAGGTCTTGCAAACAGATGCTTTCCCAAGTTCCTCATAAAATAAATGATTTGGACCAAGTCCTCGCCCTGATTGCAGCAGAGGAGAGGTCAGTGCAGCTGCTTTCCTCACGTGTGTGAGCTTCAGTGGAGCTGGCTCTTCCCCAGCTGGAGGTCTCTGTGTCCAGGTGTTTCCTTCCTTGCCCTTCCTCGCGTCTCTGGCTGCTCACCTGAGCAGCTGCTTCGCTGGTTTTTATTCTTTCCTCCTTCTGTCCTGAATCGAGCTGGAAAAGCTGCTTTCCCTTTAGACTACATTGCCTGTGCCTCTGGAAGACCTGCCGTCTGCAAGTGTCAAGGCTTCCCGACGCTTGGTAAAGTCCGTCCTATGGTATTGCACCGAGGACGCTGGGTATGGCTTCGTTCATCGCACAGCAAATTAGGAGCCGCCCAGCCGCGTGCTGCCACGCGTCTTGTGTCAGGCACGTTGCACCCCGCTCCGCTCCCGGGGTCGCCCGTCCTCCGTAACGTTGCTCCCTCTCCTCTCCGCCGCACAAGTTAAACTTACTAGCCATGCACCGCGATAACGCTACGCTGCCAGTGCATTGGGACATATTCCACCTACCCATTGCTCAGCGTCCCTCAACACGTCCAATATGGTCCAGCCTTTCAAAACTCCTCCACTCTTCCTTACTTACTCAATGGCACAAAGAACGGGCAGCACAAGCACCAATCGGTCGCCGCATCCTCTCTGACCCATCAGGATTTCACTGGCCACACCGTTATTGGGCACGTCTCGTGGATTTGATAGACATTAGGGCTGGAGAGATCATTGGTCCAGCCCCAACCATTTTTGAACTGGACAGGGTCGCTGCCTCAAACCCGTACTAATGGGGCCGTCACAATGGACAAGTTCAAACCGTGTCCCACGTTGTTGACTCTTGTCCACTTACTGTGTGACCTGGTGGCCTTCAGGCTCTTCGTGCGGTGATGCCGTGGCCTTAAGATGGCTGGAACAACATGCCGAAACAGCCTATGCTAAATAAAATAAATAAGCAGAGTATTACCTCGTTAATGGTAGGAAGACTGAACTACACCAAGGCCGTGTTAGATATTAGGAAAAACTTTCTCACCAGGAGGGTGGCGAAGCACTGGAACGGGTCATCCAGAGAGGTGGAGGAGTCTCCATCCTTGGAGGTTTTGAAGACCCAGCTAGACAAACCCTTGGCTGGGATGATGCAGTTGGGGCTGGTCCTGCTTGGAGCCGGGGTTGGACTGGATGTGACCTCCTTCCACCCTCAGTTTTTGATTTTACGATTCTAATGATTTGTTGTTTTGCCCAAAGTTTTAGTCCTTTGCATGCAATGCTTGTAGCGTCATCCAAGAAAGTGTTCTCCTCCCCTTTGGTTTGCTCTTGTTTTTGCAGCACCTCTGCTCTGTTGTTATCCTGGTGAAGTCTGAAACGTCTTTGGATGTTTATACCCGTGCTCCAGGAGTGGGGGAGTGCTTTCATTAGAGCGGCTGCAAGAGCCTGGAGCATCTCGTGTATCAGTGTTCCTGCAATTAAAAATAGTGTTGGGGGCGCTTGTTGAACGAGCTTTAGATAAGGTGCCCCACCTTCACTTTTAAGTGTGGGGACGCTGAGACGCGGGAGGGTGCTGGAGTGCGGTAATTACCACGCTCCAGCAAACTCGATTAATAGAGTCTGCTCCGATGTGTTGTAATTACAGCGCATCAGAGCAGCCTCCCTGCTCGTGTATAGGCAGCCTTTGTTTTTGGGGGTCTGCCATAGCAACCAATTTGTGCCTGGAGTAATGATGGATTTGCTGTCCTCGCTCACTGTGTATCGGCAGCATCCAGAACCTGGCTTCTAATCTTCATGCAAACCATTGCAACCCCTCTCAAAATAACTTGCATCAAAACCTATGTTGTAAATCCAAAAGATGTTTCCGTGCAGCGTGTGTCAACCCCGCCGCTGTCTAGACAGGTTGCCCATGTCCCTTCTGCGCTAGCTCATTATTTATTTATAGTTATTTATTATAATAAATGTGATTGCCTGCAGTAAGATGTTAACTTCACTGAGTCATCTTTCAGCTCGCTTGGCGGGCAAGGCTGCGGTGCTGGGGAATTGCAGACTAAATCGAGCACCCACAACGCGGCATGTGAGCAGTCTGTTTCTTTCTTCCCTGTTTGTGTGCAATTCCTCTTAATCATTGCGACCCATGTGCATCTGGAAAGGTCCCTTCAAGCTTCTCCGTTGTGCTTAGCCTTGCAGAACGTCTCTGTGGTTTCCGAGCGGCAGAGTCCAAGGTGGAGGCAGGGAGGGAAATCGTGCCCCCGTTGGAAGAAACTTCATATCTTTTGCTGACTTTGCTAGGGCTGAGATTTTGCCCTGAGCTGGGTGAACCTAGGAGGAGTTAGCTTTGCAAATGAACAGGATTGCTCTCTCCCAGTACAGCAGGAGAAGACAGTCCCAGGCCCTCTGTTCCCTGGCACTTCACCCCCAAAGCGCTCCTAGTCTCTTCTCTGGCTACCGCTGCTGCCCGGACTATACTGCGCATTAGGGTTAGGGTTAGGGCTCTGCCTTCCCAGGTCTCTCTCTTTCTCTGGCACAGCTTGTCACAAAATTCGCCAGTTCTGCATGTTTCTTGCATCTTTGCTTTGGGCAGTAACATATGCCTGTATTTTGGGTGGAGCATCCTGTTCTGCCGGCTGTCGTCTTGCATATCCCAGATAAAAGGTGACTGCTCTATACCTATCTGTATCGACCTGGTTTAACCCGAAGCAGAATAGCAGCGGGGTTTTGTAGACAGAAGACAACCCTGCCAAGCAACAGTGAAGTGCTTGGCAAATGCTGCATTTCATATGCATTTCCAGTGACGGAGCTGTAGATCACAGGTCTGCTTTATTTAGTTTTGCCTCGATTGAGCTGATGAGAACATATGGCCAAAATAGTGGAGTTTTGCTAGACGGATGTTTCTTTTTTCCTGAGGAACTTAATTTTGCTAAGGTGTAAGAGAACATTAAGCGTGGCATTTTCTGAAATTACGAAGTTGGTTTTTCCCTGTAGCATTTGATAAAATGTATGAAGTCCAGAAGGAGTGCATGATTCACTTTTCAACTGTCAGCTGCGGTGGAAAAATGAGGTGGGGCTGGATTCGTGATTTGAAAATCTGTTCATCAGTGTTGGAACCTGTCAAAACAATAATTTCATCTTGTTAATTTTAGTGAGTTATTGAGTCGAAAGTAAATGATAAAGATTTGGTGGCAGAATAGCAAAACAATGTTTTACAAGATGTGCTTTTTTAAGCTTGGGGTTGTTTTTTTTCCTTTTTCCAAAAGAGACTTTATGAAAACTTCCTGCTGTTGTAAAGTTAGCGTGATCTTGCTTCATAAAGCCTGCCTAATTACAGAATTAGAGACTTCATCATGGACCGGCTAACTCCTGTTTTCAGATTTAGACTTAAAATAACTTCCTAGTTGCAAGTAAACCTCCTCGCTTTCATTTCACCGCGCACCGCTGACCTCATCTTGTAATTATTGCATGTTCTACATTTTTCTCACCAACATTAATAAGTTAGTATTATAGGTTTTAGCAGACCACAGATAATTAAGAGGCACTTCAAGTGTATTGGTAAAAAAGAAAAAAAAATCCAAGGCGTTGAACCCAGTGGGGTGATGGAAGTATCCAACTTTTATCTTGCAAAAGAATTAGTGATGTGATTTAACAAATATGGATGAGCTGAAAGCTGTGCGTGAAGCCTCTTGGGGTTTATTTGTCTATCATTTGCATAAAATTACCTGTCTGCAGTGGTAGGAAAAACCTTTAACCTCTTCTGTGAGGAGCTACAAGTGGTAGGTTGAAGGTAGATTGAAAAGCTGCTTGGGCTCTGGATAGGAGAAGGACCCTTCTGCGTGGATAGGAGTATGTAGCAAGACTGCATTGGCCAAAGCCAAAGAAAAGGATGCTTAAGTAAGCGAGCTGTGAAACAGAGGGAGCCTGAGCAGGGTTTTAGCTGTGTGGGTGGATAGGAAAGATCCTAGCTTTGTGATGGAGAATCAATCGGCAGTATGTAGTCATAGCTGGGAAGGGACTTTGTCCAGGTTGTAGACCTGAGCAAGAGGTAGGAGGGTTGATGTGTCAAGAAAGGCGGTGTTGGAAAGCAAGTTGGGGCTTCATTTCAGCCATATTGAGGTGCAGCCGACGGCTTGACATCCCAAGGAGATGCTGAAGAAAGAGGCTGTGGGTTTTAGAAAAGCAGGCGATGTTTTCTTTTCGTTCTTAAAATTGCATAATTTCTACCAAAACTGTCCCATGGCTGCTATGGCTCACGTGATGGTCCAACAGACGCATCATTGCCATTGCATCATGCACGTTCCCATCCTTGTGTCCCTACCACACTATACCCCGCATGTCCACCACCATCTCCATCACCCTTGCCCGTCAGACGCGTGCAACCTCCTGCTACGCTCGAAGCTTACTCTGATTCAGCCTGTAGACACGTGCTCGGTCTGTCGTCTTGTAGCTGTCGGAGGATCCGGTGGAGAAGAGGGTGGAAAAGCAACGTGCATATGGGGCAAGGTGGGAAGAAGGCAAGCCGAGGACATAGGGAAGGGACTCTGGACATAATGACCGCCCTGCCCTTAGGTCTCAGTCCCATATTATCCCAAACGCTGTGCACATGCTGGAGGGAAGAATGGAGAGGTACAAAGAGAACAGGACAGGTTACCCAGGGACGTGGTGGACTCTCCATCCTTGGAGGTTTTGAAGACCCGGGTAGACCAACCTTTGGCTGGGATGATGCAGTTGGGACTGGTCCTGCTTGGAGCAGGGGTTGCACTAGATGTGATGTCCTGGGGTCTCTTCCCACCCTCGTTTTCTATAATTCTGTGAGTCACTGAAGGTGAGGGATCCCAGATCTTTAGAAGAGCTTGTTTGAAGATGCTGTTCCATCCAGGAGGATGAGGATGGAGTCCTGCATAAAAGGAGACATCGTCACTGGAAACTGGTGGGAGAAGTTGGAGTTGAGTTCAAGGGAGAGAAACCAAATCAGCGGGGTCTGAGACGAAGCCCCAGACAGCAACGTGCAAGCGGTGTTCGAGGAACGAAGAGATGAGGCTGCTGTTAGAGAAGGAGGTGGGTTCAAGGCTGGCTTTGGAGACATTGCATCGTGTTTATAATGCGAGGGGAAAGAGCCAGAGGACAGCGAGCGAAGGGTGGAGGGTATATTGAACCAGAGGCCTCTGCATCTGCTGTCGGTGGGTTTTTTCCCCCCCTCTTTAAATGATTTTGCATTTCTAATGAGAGAGCTCAAAAATTAATATGCTGTGTTGCCTAAAGGAATAAAAACACAAATCTGTTGTGTTTTTTTCTCCTGTCAAGAGTCGCTGCGAGGAACTTATTGCAGAAGCCTGAAAGCAAAGTGCGTGCTAAACAGCGAGGATATTTTTGTCTCTCTAGCTTTCCTTTGCCCTGCCCCCTGCTGACTTTCTGCATTTTAATGTGCCCTTAAAAGAGGAAGAATAAGACAATCAATTTGTTTCCCTGTTATCTAGTAACTAATCTCTCTTTTTGGTAGCTGTGGCTGCATCCAGGTTGGGTAGCTAATAAGAACAGCAATATTCATCTGAGAAAAATACAGTGAGAGAGTGAAATGCATGCTTTCTGAATTGGAGCAGGCTTCTTTTCCTGGCATTTGGGCTTCGTGACCTCCCTAGCTGAACGTCACTCATCCCGGAGAGGTGATGGATGTGTCCAAACCCCGATGCACCGAGTAGCATATCCTGCAAGACGCCGAGCGTCGTGTGGTGCTGCCACGTCTTTGCCTCGGTGGGTGAGAGACTGAGACCGGTGGCTCCGCTCGTCTGAATAACTCATTTTGAAATCTGCCCGTGAACTCTGACACAGAAGAGCTTTCTTTATCCCTTTCACTCGTCGTCAGCCTGTGGGACATGTCCGGGAAAACGACACTTGGCAGCATTCGGGACGTGTGCGGCACATCAAAGAGACGTGCTCTGGAGATGGATAGCCCTCCTTGGGTACTCTGGGCACCCACTGAGTCGTGCATATACTTCCCCTGCCTTGCACTGCTTTTTTTCCCCCTTTTCTCTTTTGGCTCGTGGTCAGACCAGAAGCTGGTAGCCAGTGTCCAGTTTTCTAGGGAACATCACTTTTCAAGGTGTCCTGGAAGAATACGATACAGGTATCCAAACTGCAGTAGCACAGGATGGAGCAAAGAAAGGGTGACTTTATTAATTATTCCACTCAACAGCGTTAACCTTCAATTCATGTTTAAAAAAAAATAGTGCTTGTGAATAAAAATATTACTTAGCTTTGTGTTTGTCCTCAGGCTGGTAGTGTGACACGGTGACGTCTTGCAGTCGAGGCTAATTCAAGAGAAGGTGCGAGCAACGACGAGGAAGCATTTTGACTCCCGTTAGATCAGTGAGAAGCTGGAGGGAGGGTTGGCAGACAGATGCAGTGGGGAGCGAGCCAATGGCACTGCTCCCCAGATTCGGGGTCGTATTTTTGATAGCCAGCAGCCCTATGCAAACACTTAAGGCATGTTCCTGCTTTCCTGGATGCCAGCAACTGCTTTTTCAGCATACTCATTAGGTGCTAATATTTTTTTGCGCCGGTCTAATGGCTAATTGGTTCTTCAGTACTGTTGCTGCAGCTTCCTTTTCCCTCTGCTGCTTATTTCTGCTCTCTCTATACTTTATGCCCCAGGTTTCTTGCTCCTGGGCTGCCCGTGTGCATGTTGCAGGAGGTTATATTTGAGCGGCTGTAACGCCGGGGTGGGCGCCACCGTCCTGGGTCCGAGCGCGGCAGCTCGGCAGCCGCATTGACAGGCAGCAGCAATTAAGATGTCTCGAGCACTTTCTCTCCTCCGACCTCCTCCCTCGCTCTGTAACGAGGCTTATGGAGCAGAACATGCGAGCTCAATGCTTGAGGAGCTGCGAGCTCGCTGCAGAGGCCGGCCAGGCTCTTCTGGAGAAGCTGCGGTGCTGGGTTAGCAAGATGCATGCGGATCCTTTGGAAGAGAAGCATCGAGCATAACAATTGCCATTGACTGTGTGGTCATGGGTTGCCCGGCGGTCGGTCTGGTCCGGTGTTCTGGCACACGGGCAAAGAGCGGATGCCGGAAGGGAGAATGAAAAGGGTTGTTTTTCTCTACCCTCTTCCTCTCCCACTTGCATTTAAGGTGGAGGAAGTTGTGATTTGGAGGCTGTATCCCTCAATAGCGCCCAATGCCCCTTTTCTCCAAGGAGGAGCAGAGATCCTTCACCTGAAAAACCCCTCTGCTCTGAACGCACGCGGCGGCCAGGATGCCGTCCAGCTGCGTGGCCCCATCCAAGGCTGCTTGCACCGATGCTTTAAGCAGAGAAAGAGAGACCGAGCTGGTTTGACTCTCTGAGGGGTGAAATCTCTCTTTTTTCACAGTAGAAAGTGCAGCTAGCTGCATGCACGAGGGTGGCTGGCTCGGCACACGTGTGGATGGCCGGGGCCAGTTCAGGCCAACCTGTGCACCTAGGTGAAGTCCTTGGCGCCTCCAGGGCTTCATCACTGCATCCAAGAAAGCATTATCTCTTTCCTAGGGAAGGCGGAGGGCTCTCAGCCGCCCCTGCAAGGTGCTGTGATGGGCTGTGCCTTATTAGCTCTCCGTACCGCCATGCGAATGAACCCGTCTGTCGTAGCCCACGGCTTACAGGCTTTGTTTTGGGGAGAGGGCAGCTGTGAGTGACCAAGCGGGGACGAATCCAGCTGTGCGTGCGCTTGTCCACTGGACCTTTTCCTGGCATCAGCCGGCTTTTTGCATCGTCTGTTTGGAGCAGGTTTGTTGCTAAGCTCCCCTAACCAGCCATTTCTATCCTCTGGGGGAAGAGCGCTGGAAGGCCAGTTTATTTGGGGGTTTTGACTACTTGTGCGTGTTTAAAATGGCTTTCATTTGAAGTTGGGAGCCAAAGTAAGGGAGCCTGGACTTGCAAGCCTGGATTATTGCCTAGCCTTCTGCTAGGGACGAACGGACCAGGCGTGTTTGGCCGTGAAAATGGGAACATTAAGCCTTGGTGCCAGGGCAGTTTTGTAGATGTTCTCCAAGCTGTGCGCCCCGTTTCGTGGCGTGTGAGTTTGGTTTTGCTTGTGTATTTGGAGATCACACCATATTCTGCTTGCATGCTGTGCATGGCTAAGGGCTTAGGAGGCTTTAACCATGTCACTAAATTGGGGGAGAGTTTGTTCCTTAAAAGCAAGGTTAATAGGGGCATTGTGTACCTGGGAAGAAAAGCAGACCCGCTCAGGATGAGAAGAAACCTTCCTGGCCTGATGCTAATCCTCGCCTGGGTCTCTCTCAGCAGACTGCAGCGTTCGCCTGCTTGCAGAGCTTCAGCTACACTGAATATAGGTAAAGGAGTAAAAAAAAAAAAAGGGTAAATAAGCAAAGTAGGGCTTCCACTGAGACACCAGTTTATTGTGTTGGGATTTTGTAGTTTGTCTTCATTATCATCTCATAGCCGTACCCTTATTGCGGGGTGAGATTAAAGCCGTCGCTTTCATCAAACCACATTTCCTGTGCGTTATCTAGCAATTAAATAGGATTTCTTTCGGGTTCTTACACGTTCGAGTTGCAAATGATGTCAAGAGCGCGTGCAGCATAGCATGCTTTCTGATACGACGTTGCCTGCAGAACCACGTGGGAAGGACCATGTGGTGATGACGGCCCCAGCGACGAGCTACCTATTTAACCCCCCTCTGCATCCTAAATCCACAAACCATCTTCTGAACAAAGAAATGAACCTGCTAGGGAAATACGTCCTGCTCTCTCCCTCCCTGCTGCAAACCTAAACCCAGGAGTTATCTGGGCTTAACCTACTCACGATGCTTGTAGGAGAAAGGAGCTTTGCACCCAGAGTGGGAGAGATTCAGGCAGCTTTTCCAGCCCTAAATAAATCATGCCCGTCATGTCTGCGTGCAGCAGGGCCCTGAACCTGTTGGGAAGGGAGATCGCCAGCTGTTCAAGGAACGGGGCCAGATGTGTCTGGACTGTCTGCCTCCTCTCCAGCTCTCTGGTGCCGCCAGATGCCCGGCCCCAGGGGGCATTGCATGGGCTGTCTGCTCTCTAACCTGGCACTGGGTGGCAATCCCCTGGTCATCGCAGCCTCTGAGGCTGCCGAGGGTTGCGTTCCCTTTGCCATGCAGCATTTCTGCAGGAGAAACGCGTGGAGGAGAACATGACCCTTCACCAGGGCACGTGCCTGTCGGACCACGACTTGGAGACGGGGGTCTGAGGCTAGAGGGACTGCTGGTCTTAGCCCGAGGTAGCCGCTCTTTCATCAAACTCAGTATTAATCCTGATGCTTTTATGTCCCAGCCCTGGGGCTCAGGCCAGCACCCTGGCCCGTGGGACATCTTGCTGTATTGACTGAGAGAGCTGCAGCAGTAGCGGCGACCGTCTGCAAATCTGAGTTCCCCGTGTTAAGTTAGATATTCGGAGAAACTTTCTCACTAGGAGGGTCGTAAAGAAGCTACCCGGAGAGGTGGTGCAGTCTCCATCCTTGGAGGTGTTTAAGACCCAACTCAACAAAGCCTTGTGTGGGATGATGCATGAGGCTGGTCCTGCTTGGAGCAGAGGTTGGACTCGATGGGACCTGAGGTCTCTTCCAACCTGAATTTTGTATGATCCTATGAACAACCGGTTGTTGAGAAGGTCACCCCAGGGACCGTGGTCTGAATAAACGCGCAGAAGGGTTGAGGTTGCAATAAACCCATTGCATGGTTTCAGACATGGAGGCTCTGTCTGGAGCGGTGGAGTTCGGGTGCCGCCGTCGCTATTCCCGAGCGGTGGAAAATAACCGTGCAGCTGGGAGCTTTTTGCCACATTTAGTGGTCTTATATATGGATTAGCAAAGGCAGCGCAGACAGGGACGGCAGTGGGAGGCTTGCAGAATGCATGTCACGCCTTCAGGGACCTTGTATAACCTGGTTTATTAACTCAAAGAAAAATCCCCCCCACCACCCAGCTCTTGCTGAGGAGGGCATCTTTGTGGCTTCTCCTTCCCTGGTGCAAGGATGGTAAATCACCGCTTTGTCCTACCGTGGCACAGGGTGTAGGGACAGCATAAAAAATTGTCAGCTAAATACGGGTAAGAGGTTTAAGCACATCTAATTTATGGCAGAATGCTCACCAGGGAATACGCTCACCAAGGTCTGAGTCCCACCGTGTCTTTTCCTGTTGAATGAATGGATTAATGATGGCAAATCCTGCTGTGTAAGGAGATGTCAGAGGCTCTGCACATGGGTAACAGGAGCAAATATTTCAAGTAGAAAAAGCCACCAATTCTCCGCTCTTTCCCTAACATGAATAGGAGGGGATTTTGGGGGGAAGCTTTTTTTTTTTTTCTTCCCCTGGATAGTTTTTGGAAAATATTTAATTAGAGCCTCTAATGAGAAGCCATTATAGCTGCAAACAGAGTTGTTATCACCCTCTCAGCTGTTAACATTTTCAGGGCGGTTGCTCACAAACTGTTCAGCAATTAGGGCCCAATTCATTGCGAAGGCCGGGGATGTGGCAACGGTAATCGGGCTGCGGAGAGCACGTCCGACCAAGACACGTTTGCACGGCTGCTGTCCTCGCTAGGGCGGAGAAGTGTGCGCTGGGTGTGGAAAGCCGTGGCAGCGGGAAGGGCACGTGGCCTTCACTCCACCTGTTTTAGGCGACAGACTTCGATCGTGCAAGGGGCATTGTTTCCCCAGGCAGTCGCAGGGCGGGCTTATTACTCCGAATCAGAAATGTCAGATGATTTCACAGGCCTATTTTAGGTGCACAAATCAAAGGCTGAGCTCCTGGCAGCCGGCTGGTGCAGCATTTTAGAAGTTTTAATTTAATTTCCCCTTCCAGCCCAGTCCGCCGTCATAGTGGTACCTTATCAAAGCCCTATAGGAAAGTTTAACTCCAAATAAGGGGCAATACAATTTACATCTGTTTCCTCATTAGAAAGCAACACTTTTTAAGCCAGCTTGATTCAAATTATTTCCTGTTAAGAGCATGTCCTAATATTAACAGTGTGGATTTGTTCTAACTAGGGCTACGGTAGCCGTGATGCACTATTTTTTTTTAAGCACTGACTAATAAGGTGAAAACTGCATTCTCCTCTGAGACCTTTTTAAAATCTGTCCGGCTGATTTATTTAACAGCCCTTGATAGTCTCACGCGGTCAAGAGGAGGCATCCGGTAATCATTCAGTCTACGGGAGATGATTACCCGACTCTGGCACCGACCGGTTTTCCGCTTTTATAACTCGCGTGAGCTGCCCGAACGAAGGGCAACACGAAGATTTCGGGGATTTGCGGTGCAGGACGTGCCGCGTTAGGAGAAACGGTCTCGTTGTGTCTGTAGGGCGCTGAGAGAGGAGATGAAGGGCGGTTAAAATGGCAAGTTGTGGTTTGCTTTTCAAAGCGTCGGGATTCGGGTGTACGTATTGCCATGTGCCATCGGTGGTGGTTTACGTTAGCCCTAGTGCTTCGTTTTTCCAAGATGCATCTCTTTGGGGGGCTAAATCCCCAAAATATGATTTAAAAAAATTTATTTTTTCAAGCTGTTGTGGGGAAGAGAGCAAACTGGGCAATACACTCCAGCCGATTTGGTGGTCAAGCAGGAGGACGAGTCTTTTCCTATATCCTCTCTGGAAACACTTGCCTGTTGCAGGGTGAAAGGTCCGAGCCGCTCTCCACCTTCTCTCCTCCCACAACTGGGGCGAACGTATTTCTAGTACTGAAATGACAACGTTAGCCAAGTGCATTGAGGCAAGTTTTTGCTCCCGGGCCATTAAAGGCACCGGGTCAGCTGCTGGGGGATGGCTGTGGAGGTGGGAGCCCAGACATGCGCGCTGGCACTGGCCGTGGTTGTCTTGCTTTCATATGAGCTGCCTTGGGTAGGTTAGACTAGTGGTTGTTGCACTAGTTTAGGACTCAGCCCCCAGGCCCCAGCCCCACGGTGTGTTTGGCAGGGGGCAGGTGGCATAGGAGCTACAATAGGTGACATGTTGGGGGGCATGCAGGGGGTACATGCTCCCGCAGATTTCTCCAGCCACAGCATGGCACTGGGCTGCGGATGTGCCCCGCGGTGTTTTGCTGGGCCCTGGAAACCCATTTTGCTGTTGGAAGCGCAGTTTGTTCCAAGGGGATGCATGTCTTGAACTCACTGCCACTGGAGATCAGGATAAGCTGCAAATCTTTACCCTAAAGCAGGGATCAGCTACCCATACTGGCCCGTTAAGTGATGTCATCCCGCACACAAATCCAAGACGTTAACAATTCGGTGGCATTGGACAACGGTGGCCGTTTAGCACCCGGGAGAGGAGCAGCAGCGTAGTGCTAGGGGAGAGGCAGCCAGTAAATTGCTCCATGTCTTTACCCCAGTTCCCCACGGGTTGAGCCTCTCCATCTCTTTAGGCAGCTCGCAGTGGTGCAGCACTAAGTGTGAATCCTTCTCCGTAGCTGGAGTCTTGCAAGCCATTAGCAAGCCCCTGCCACTAAGAGCTCCGTGTGGTACGTACAGCGCCTGGCTGCCGTCCTCTGTGCAACGCCTTTCCAAATGCAAGCTATCTGTGTGGCGAGAAGTCTGGTGCTTGTCTTTCCCTGCTCACAGAGTGGTTTTATTAGCAAAGCGATTTATGACAGCAGAAGTATTTTTGTGTGCCATGTGCAGTAATGTACAGCTTTAAAATAAAAAAAGTAAAAGTAAAAAGTAACCTACTTTAGTCAAACTGGGTGTGTCTATGTGTTCATTAACGTACCTTAATGAATGTGCATTTAGTTTAGGACCCCTAATGAGAGGTACTAACTGGATGTGCAGTAACTAGTTGGTGCAAAGTAGCACTGGTGCACATTTTTTGTTGTGACGCTTACTGCTCATTAGCTTAATAACACGGCGCAGAAGGCTACCAGCACAATTAATAACTGCTATGCTACTGCACCGTATTCTTCGGCTAATACGCAGTAAACATCTCGTGTAGACATGTCCGCTGTCACTTAGTGCAACTAGATGCAGATTGTAACTAGAGGGGGGGAAATGTGCATCATCTCCTTTCCAACACACCTTTAATTGGGCACAATGAAGCTGTTACTTAAGCAATAAATCTTGCAAGACTGGGCCCTTTCCTTCAGTGCATGGTAACTGTGCAAAGATATTGCAGGATTTAAGATTGAAGTGGGGAGGTCAGTCATCAAGGGGGTCCACCTTTGGTCTCTGTAATGACTGCTCAATAAGGTATAAATTAGAGTGAAGCAAAAATCCACGAAGGGGCTCCAGCTTTGCTGCGGAGGTTATGTGTCAGGGTAAACAACTGCGAGCGCTCCACCTGGTTCTTGTAGCGTGGCTTCCCGACTCCAAAACTATCGATCGGGCGGGCGAGCGGTCCCACCTGGAACCGAACCATAGCGATGGCAAGACTCTGCATTCGATTTCTGTTGCTGCAAGACAGGCCTGTCAGTGCAGTTCAGTTCCAGACAGCACCGCTGAATCGATACCTGTAGTTGGAAACATCTGTCCTGGGAGTAGTCGGAGCATTTGTTTCTATTCAGTTGCAGCGATATCGAGAAGAATAAATATTACGGGGGTGCGGGAAGATCTCGTTCAAGCTCTTTCTCCCGTTGTTTTTGTGCTATTGCTTTCTTGCACTTGCTGTCGACGTGCTGCAAGAACCGCTTCTTCGAATCACGTTGTTTGATGTCATTCGTTAGTAGTTTTGTGTTTTTTTTTAATTTGTGTTGATGTATATGGAGCTGAATGATTTAATCAAAATGAAGCACTAACACTTTAAATTGCTTTCCCCTTGTATTGTGAAACTCTTTGTAGTTACGCTGCTTGTTTGCTTGGAATATTTTTTCCTCTTCCTTCTTTTTTCAAAGAACATACCTATTCGCCAAGATTGTCTTTTGTCTCTGTTTGGGGCGGGTGACTGAAGGAAGCTCTTAATTTCTATTCAGGGATGCAACATTTGCTTAAATCAGTGAGTTTAAGGACTCTGGATCCGGATTTCCTGTTGTTGGTAGTAAGTTCCTGTTTGTAGGAAGCCAGGACTGCTTGTAGGAAGTTTGTAGGCAGTCAGGACAGGGCAAACAAAGCCCTGTCCCGACTGCTAGGAGGATGGTACATTTACCGGGATGCACTTTGTAAAACAATTATATTTTTTAAAATCCTCCTCTTTCATCGGTAATGTCACAAGCATTAATTTGGAGAACATTGGCCAGGAGGGCTGGCTTAGCTGAAACCATCCCAGGTCGCGGGTGAATTGGTGTGTTTAATGCCTTCTGTGGTATTGTGAAACTAGGCTTTTCTGAGAGAGAAAATTTGCTCGGGGGCAGGGAAAACATCTTCATTATGACCATAAAATGCTTGGCACTTTTTTCTTTTTTTGACTCTGTTGCCTCATTTCAGTACAGCTATACAGCTACAATGATGGAGATTGATATATAGAGACAGATAGATATACATACATATTTTTAATTAGATATACAATTTTATATAATATATTCTTATTATAGATATAAAACTGTTTACAGTATTTTCTTCCCGTATACTTATATATAGCCAAATACTTTACAGTATTTTCTTCCCATTTCTCTCTACGGTTTCCCACATACCATGTTTCTTTCTACGTTTTCCCACATACCACGTTTCCCACATACCACGGAGGTCTTAGTCTTAGCAAGTTTCAAAGACACGATTGCCCTTGGCTGGTTGGGAAAACTGCTCTTTACATGGAGCCAAAGGCTTAGTTTCTGTTGCTGCTGTGAAGGCTATGAAAGACACCATGTGAAAGACAAAGCTGTCTGGTGAAGGGCAGCTTACCCTTGGTTGTGTCTAGGCTAGAAGATGGTTTTTATTCGTTCGATGGTACTACATGCTCGGGTTGGAGATCAGCAAAGGGGCCGGAGTTATCTATTATGACAGTGGTGGAAGAAAATACCCATTTCTTCTGCCTAGTTTTCCTTGTAAATAAATTTCCCAGGGAAGTGGTCCTCGCCCCTACCTTGGGCAAGTTCAAGAGGAGGTTGGATGATCACCTGTCTGGGGTCTTGTGAACCCAGCATCCATTCCTGCCTGTGGCAGGGGGTCAGGCTAGATGATCTGTTCAGGTCCCTCCTGACCCTAGCTACTATGAAACGATGAGCTTTTAATTGGGTCATTTAGGAATTCATAGAGCCATAGACAATGAGGCTAGAAGGGAGCTCAGGAGGTCCCATCTAGTGCAACCCCTGCTCCAAGCAGGACCAGCCCCAACTGCATCATCCCAGACACGGCTTTGTCTACCTGGGGCTTCAAAACCTCCAAGGATGCAGAGTCCACCACCTCTCTAGGTAAAATTGTCATTTTCTAAGACCTCATTTTGCAAACAGTCCCCGTTACTCTTTTACAAGTGCAGATCCTTCCCCCTTCTCGTTCCTGAGAGCCTGCAAGTGTGTTTAATGGGGAAAAAATGTCAAGCAGCTTCAGAGCTGGTTTTTTCTTGATTTTTTTCCTGCACCCCCACCTCTGCTGAGAGCTCACCTGATGCTTGCGCTGGCTGGTGAGCTTCTGTGCCGTTGAATACAAACTAAGCTCGAGTTTGACTTTTTAAACAAGGGAGTTTGGAGGAGGCTCTTTGTGGATGGGCTCGAACGCGCGGCAGCTACTTGAGAAGCGCGTGTCCTGTCTGGAGCGGAGGGGCTGGGGTGGCAATCAGCATACCGGCACCGTGTTTCGTGTAATTGCTCTATAATTATGTTCGCTAAACTACGCATGCAAGACAAGCGGTTTTACATTTAATATATATTTTCAACCAGGATGGCCTTTGAGAGACATAAATGACACAAGGTGAACAAACTGGTTATTAAGGTAAGACAATGAAGGCCCAATTTTAAAAGGTTAAGATGTACTAGAAAGTATCAGTGCATCCTCAAAGTCATCAATGCTACACAGAAGGCACAGTATGTGGTATTTTGAAAGGCCACAGTAACCTTTTCAAGCGTGAAGCATGCTAAAAGGAATATATTTCCTTACTGTTCTGAAAAGAAAAATCAGTTTTAAAAAGCCTTACATGTTTTGGTTTTTTTTCCCTTTTCTTATTATTTGCTTTAAAAATTATCCTCTCTTTGGAGACCAAAGAAAAGAAATGATCCTGCTAGAAATGTAGGGGGTGCTCAACTGAAGTACCTCTTAGAAGAAGACAACCGAAGACAGGAAATCTTGTGATGATACGAATTGCAAAATGTCCCTTCCCTTTGAAAGAAAAGAAATACCTGTTGCTCGTTTCTTTCTTTGCTGAAACTTTGCAAAGTCTTTCTTGAGCTTCGATTTGCCCGCTTCGCTGTACGCTTGCAATAAGCCAAGTGCTGCTATTCTTCTTTGTGCTTCCAAGCTGGGCTCTAACCGCCTGGAAATGAACTACAAAACCTTTGTGAAAAAGCATCATTTGGGAGCCCGAACAGCCTACAAGCCAGCGGAGGCAATTGTAAAGAACCGGTGTTTGTTCCTAAGCTCTTGAATATTAAAAACCATTGAGCCTGACGAAGGGTTTTTGAACCCGAAAGCTTGCTTAATAACTATTCTCCAACCGTTTGGGTTGGTCTAATAAAAGATATCAAATTCACCCAAGGAACCTTGTCTGCCTAAAAACCATTGAGTGCATTTGGAGGTCTCCATGCTTTAAAGCCAGCCATTTCAAGAGCACCTTCACCGCTTATTCCTGGGGTTCAATGTTGTGTCTCTACCTCAAACTGAAGGCCTCCGTGTGCCTCCGTGTCCATCCACTGCTTATTTTCAGGTCATTGTGAGGTCCTCCCAACCACTGTTCATGGCCGCATGCTCCAGGTCTACAAGGCACCGAAGCACGCCGACTTCAATGGGCTCGGTCTGCCGTGCTGAACTTTGACAAGCGTGCAAAGGAGTTGGGAAGATGATCACTTAAAACAAAGACATCTTGCTAAATGGGAAGATCGCAATCCTGTGCGAAAGAGCAGTGTAAGCGCTCCTGTGCTTAGCATTGGTTTGCCAAATTGCCGTTTCAAAAATATACAACAGTTGTGAATCCCCTTTTAGCTCTCCGTGTTGAGACCCCTTTATTTTTTTTCTCTCCCAAATATTCATGCTTTGGCTCTTGCTGGGGGGGATTGGGACTGCAAGACGTGGAAAGGCAGGGTTTGCAAGCCTGCTTGGCTAGTTTTAACTCGGATGTCCCGAGGGTGGCTTCCAAAAAGTCCAGTTGGCGTGTAGGTTGGGAGACGCGTGGAAGTGACCTATTGTCAGCGGAGGAGGCTGAAGAGGGGATGGTCTCTTTGCTCACGTCTTATTGCACGTTCGGTTTCCTATAGTGGTATTTCAGCAGGTCTCCGACGAGAGCCTCCTTACCCCGTCACCCAAGGGAGGGTGTTTTTGAGAACTCAAAGCGCCCCGTAATTTCTGAATTACGGGGTGATGCATGCCTTATTGCTGCGGTCCGATGAAGAAAAGAAGTTCCCAGCTAAATAAGCCATAAGACCCTGCTGAAGAAGGCTGTCGGGTGTCGGCAGCGGAGCCTCCGGCTCTGGGATCTGACAGCTCCATCTCCAATTTCCACTTTCTTGAAAAATAATCGCCATTTAAATAATGCATGCGGAGCTTTTAGAGGCGTTTTCCCGGTGTCGCGCGGATTCCAGTATCAGATCCTAAACACGGCAATCTAGAGCAAGCTTGAAAGGCACAAAGCAAGTCTCTTTGCAAGTCTCTTGGCAACTAAACAGATTTGTTATCTTTCCCTGGCTGAGGCTTGCCAGGCTCAAGTTGCACTCCTGTGTGGAGGAACAGCGGTTTAGTGTTTGATAGCGATCGGATCGGGAGGAGAGCAGAGCACCAGGCATCCGACAGGTTGTCAAACCTGTCACTTCCCAGCCTTTTCTTCCCCTTGACAAGGTTAGCCACTGACTGACAAGGATACGCTTTGCCAGAACGGCGGCAGCCTCTGAAGGAAGGGGGAAAAACGCTTGCGAAGATGGCTGTGGTGCTTTCCGCCAATCTCTGAGCAAACCTCTATTTCCAAACCCGTCTTTGCAATGCGTTTCCACCACCCACCTACTTCACAACGCGACCGAAGGCTCGTTGCGGAGTCTCGTTGGAAGGCGCTTGTCAAACACTCCCGAAACGCTGTCGCACGTCTCGTTCTCTTGATGTGAAAAATGTGCATTTCCCCCTCTACATCACAGGGATTTCTCATTCCTGGAAAGGACTCCCCTTCTCTGCTCGGTGTTTCCAATGGGGGTTTTTCTTTTTTAAACAGCGATCTAACTGAACTCGACCACTTGGTTAGGTTACGTGTACGTGCTTGTTTTCGCTTGTCCAAACTGCAGCGGTGTGGGTTGTTCTGCACGGAGCGGGGTGTATTTGAGGAAGGGAGGTAGTCCACTCGGGAGTTGTGAAAGCTGAGCCCTAGCTTTCCCTTGCCGCCGCTGGATTTCTGCTTTGGATTTTGTTTAACGCACTGAGTCAAGAAAGAAGAAAACAAAATCAATACTGGGGAAAAACAACGGAAGAGAGAGAAGTAGCAAATCCCAGCTCAAAATCCTCTTGATAAAATTCTCAAGACGAAGGACCAGTCCAAGCAAGAAATATGTCGGCAAAGGGAAAACAAGAGGGCCGTAGGATTTTGGTGGCCCTGTGCTGTCTGTTCTGTGTTGGGAGTTGAACTTCCAGCACGTGCACAACTGAATGACAAACCCCGGGCATCAGCATTTCGAAGTTTGCAAGCTGTAACCTCTGGGGCTAGACCGCCAGAGAAACCGAGCTGCTGCATTAGTGTGGGCAGCAAAAAATTAGATCCATTGCATGCAAGTGCACACACCTTTCCAAGAAGGAAGGGCTATCTTTAGTCACAAGATGAAAACTTTCTGTTAATTTTTTTTTTTTTTTGCATTGCTAATAGGTTGAGGCTTCCTTATGAGGACAGAGTTGCATATCCCGAAGGACCAGAGGGTTGTAGTGGACGATAGGCTGAACAGGAGCCGGCAGCGTGCCCTTGTTGAGGTGAAGGCTAAGGGCATCCTGGGTGCATTGGGAGGAGCGTTGCCGGCAGATCAAGGGCAGTGATTCTTCCCTTCTATTCGGCACTGGGGAGGCCACATCTGGATCCTGTGTCCAGCTGTGGCCCCCACTACAGAAAGGATGTGGACACATTGGAGATAATCCAGTGGAAGGCAATGACAATGGCTGGGGGGCTGGAGGACAGGACTGGTGAGGAGAAGCTGAGGGAAATGGGCTGATTTAGTCTGCAGAAGAGAAGACCGAGGGGGATTGAATAGCAGCCTTCCCCTCCCTGCCGGGGGGCTGCAAAGAGGATGGAGCTGGGCTGGTCTCAGTGGGGGCAGGTGACAGGACAAGAAGCAATGGGCTCAGGCTGCAGCAAGGCAAGTTGAGGTTGGATATTAGGAAAAACTTTCTCCCTAGGAGGGCGGTGAAGCGCTGCAACAGGCTCCCCAGAGAGGTGGTGGGATCTCCATCCTTGGAGGTTTGAAGACCTGGCTTAACAAAGCCTTGGCTGGGATGATGTAGTTGTGGCTGGTCCTGCTTGGAGCAGGGGTTGGACTGGATCTGGCCTCCTGAGGTCCCTTCACACCCTCGTTTTCTATGATTCAGTGTAGTTTCAAATGTGTCTTAATCCACTAACTGCAAAGCTTATTGTGCTCTTTGCTTTGATGCATGTTCTAGTGTGAATGTGAGTGAATAGGGGGATATACATGTCTGATATATATATGCATCACACATACCATACTTACCCATGTACGGGCCATGCCCCGAACACTGCCTCCACATTTTTTAAATATAAATGATTCATATAATGGCCACACACACATTTCTAGAGGAGATGCCTCTTAAGACGCAAGTTGTTAAACAAGCCATGCGGGAAAGCCACGCCACATGGCAAATGAGCCCTGCTTTGTGTTCAGTCTCATCTCCAAGATCATGTAAAATGAGAGCGCCTGGGTGGGTCCCTGAATGTCGAGTGACAAGTTTTGTTTAGCACTGCAACTTCCTCAGTCTTGATTGGGGTTGTGTGACAGTAGCTGCACCCTCATTCCTGGCGGCCGAAAAGTGCAGGTCTTATGGTATATTGTGTGCGTGTTTGCACACACACAATATACCATACAATGCATGGTATTACGTTGCAATATGATCTTGCAATATAGCAATAATGATAATTACATTGCAATATTACAATAATGCACACGTTAATAATGCATACAATCATCGCACACACTTACTCTTATGCATTAAGCGCTTCCTGGAGGTGATCTCTGCATTCTGCATTGAGGACTTCCAGGAAATGTATTTATTTCTCTGCGAAAGCACTGAAGTATTGAATCAACTGAGTGGGAGTACTGTATGGAAAGCTGCAGGTTTATAGTGTTCATACTTACTCACCGTCCGCTCCAGATAGGCATAAACAGCTCTGTTTCTTTTAAGCAGAAAGGAAAGAAGCAGCTGCTTAGCTGTACACTGGTGCCCAAGTTGGCTGTTTGATATTCATCATGTCTTTTTAAGCATCTGTTAACAGGTGGGGAGAGTTTTCTGTGAAGAGAAGCATCACTTTATTACTTACCTTGGGTATCAGCTGCCTGTTAGATCACTGACGAGGTAGCAAAATACTCCGCGCAGTGCTCCGATCAATTAATATGCACAGTTAGGGGCACATCTTATGAGATGAGAGGGGCGTTGGGGACGTGTTCTAGGTGTGCGAACTGAAAGCTGGAACTGAGGGATTGTCGCGTTAACTCTGCATGGGAGCACTTAGAAACGGAAACGCTGCCCCGCGCCTCCCCAGCGCTGCGCAGTGTTAGAAATCGGTTGTTTTGATATGTGCACTTTATAATATAAAACAGTATTGATATGAATTTTAATTGTGAATTAGCAGGCAGCCTCGTGCTGAGGACTGCCGTGTGAATGCCGAGGCAGACGAGCCGCGAGCTAGACTTGCAGAGGCCGCGTTTCATTAGTGGCTTTCGGCAAGTGTGGCTGCTTTTGTAGGGTGTGTTGGGAAGCTGAGTGCAAGACTAGCTGCAACGGGGACTTTTTACCATCTTTAACTTTCCCTGAGTCTGATGAAGGGCGTGTGCGCCCGAAAACGTGCAGACGAAGATTTTTTATTTTTTGTAGTTTCTCAGTTGGTTGAAAGAAAGGTCTCACCTCTGAACCAAGACTTCGAGATTTTTGCATTTCTTTTGGTCTCCGACCAACACGGCTACCAAATGCATCCCTGATGCTAGCTGCACAACACTTTCCTGGGGCACTCAAAAGTCTCAGTGATGGAGCACACGTTAGCTAAAACATTTCATCATTAAAAAAATGAAAAAGTCCTCATGCAACCCAGCTCTGTAAATCTGCCATTTGTCTTCGGGGTATCTGGAGTTAAGCTTCGACCTTTGGAGGTCAGAGATCTGTACCGGCGGTTTAAGGTTGCTGAGAGCCCGAGAGAATGACAGATGCTCGAGGAGACGGAGAGTTGGGTGACCTGCATACTCGAGGCAGCTTGCGGGGCGTGGAGTGCTATAAAACCTGCTCTGCTCAAAACACGCTGTTCTTCATGCTGACTAATAATCAATAGTGCCATAAGGGACTCAAGGTGCTGGTTTTTGTTGCATTCTCTCTCCAGGAGGGAGAATTATTGTGCAATTTTAACCGCGGCTCTATCTTAATAGAGGTTTTTTGCTCTGCCCTGGGCTGCTAGCAGCTGGCAGGTGCAAGGAGTGGGTTTTGCATCTCCTTTTGAGTCTTTGGCTTTGACAAGCACATTCAATCATGTGGGATGGCTTCAGAGGTCAGTACTGGGTGTCCTGGCATGAGTTAGGCATGTAGGCTGGTTGGGTCCTTGCCTCGCTGGAACGATGTCTGAGCCGGCTGAACTCTTGTTCCTCTTCCACTCGGGACGCGTAAGAGGAAGGTAGCGCAGTTCCCATTTATTCTGGTATTAGACACTGCAATATTTGTCTAAATTGGTTTTGGTCCGGTTGATGCATGATCTCTCCTTGCTCTCTTCTGGAAACCATTTGCAAAGTGTTCAGCTCAATTCCGAGGGGGGGTTTCCAACTTTGTCTCGATTCAGGCGTCGTGCTCAGTCTTAGCAAGCGCGGTCCCGCTCCGGTGCTTCGGGAGCAGAGAGATCTGGGCAAACGGTCGCGTACGGTACCCCTGGCCACAGACCATGGGGAAATGGGCTCCATCACCCGTGTGTACAAGTTGTAGCTGTGTTCTCACATGAGGTTAAAGCCTTGCCCCCCATAGCTTGCTGCTGTGATTGAAGCGGTATTCTCATTCCAGTCAATGGGAATTTTGCTCAACAGCATCAGGATTCAGGTCATAATGTGTTGGATTCTTATTTTTAAATTGCTTTTTTATTTTCTACTCCTTAAAAACAAACTTTGTGGGGCATATAGTCTGTATGGGATCATCTGACCTCTCATGTTGGGGATGACCTCGACCGGGAACTTTTATGTCCAGCATTTTATTGCTGACTTCCTGGAAAATCCAGCTGAAATGCTCCATTGGCTCGTCTTCCCTTGAGCCCTGGAGGCTTTTCCTTAGCTTGGCACCAAAATGCCTGGATAAAACAATGCCTTGTTAAATAACTTTTTGACCCTATTAAATTTTAATGACAGGCGATAGGCTTTGCAGGAAAGACGAGCTGCAGGGGGTGAGGTGGAATAAGCTCCAGATGAGTAGTTGGAGGATTGTGTTATAAAATTTTAAAATGGAAAAAAAAATCCTTTGTAGTGATGTCCCGATGTGCAGGAAGACTAGCAAGTACGGCAGAAGACCGGCTTGGCTTAGCAGGGAACTCTTCAGTAAACTAAGTCACAAAAAGGAAGCTTATAAGAAGTGGAAACTTGGACAAACAACCAGGGAAGAATATAAAAGCATTGCTCGGGCATGCAGGGATGAAGTCAGGAAGGCCAAGATACAATTGCGGAGTTGCAGCTAGCCAGGGATGTGAAGAAGGGTTTCTACAAGTATGCTGGTAGCAAGAGGGGGATCAGGGAAAATGTGGGTCCCTTACTGAATGGGGGGGGGAATCTTGTGACAGAGGATGCAGAAAAGGCTGAAGTGCTCAATGCCATTTTTGCTTCAGTCTCCACAGACAAGCTCAGCTCCTAGACTACTGCACCAGGCAGTGCAGTTTGGGGAGGAGGTGAGCGGCCCTCAGTGGTGAAAGAACAGGTTGGGGACTATTTAGTAAAGCTGGACATGTACAAGTCCATGGGATGCACCTGAGGGTGCTGAGGGAGTTGGCTGATGTGATTGCAGAGCCACCAGCCATCATTGTTGAAAAGTCTTGGGGATCAGGAGAGGTCTGGGATGACTGGAAGAGGGCACACATAGTACCCATATTTAAGAAAGGGAAAAGGAGGATCCAGGGAACTACACACCGGTCAGCCTCACCTCAGTCCCTGGAAAAATCATGGAGCAAATCCTCAAGGAATCCATTTCTAAGCACTTGGAGGAGAAGAAAGTGATCAGGAACAGGAAGCATGGATCCACCAACCTGATTGCCTTCATGACGAGGAGACTGGCTCTGTGAATGTGGGACACAGGTGATTTTGAAGCCTTGATTTTAGCAAGGCTTTTGATACGATCTCCCACAACATTCTTGCAGGCAAGGTAAGGAAGTATGGGCTGGATGAATGGACTGCAAGGTGGATAGAAAACCGGCAGAAGCATCAGGCTAAGAGCAGTAATCAAGCGCTCAATGTCTAGTTGGCAGCTGGTATTAAGGAGTGCCTCAGCAGTCAGTCCTAGGGTTGGCTTTGTTCAAGATCTTCAACGACCTGGAAGATGGCATAGAGTGCACCCTCAGAAAGTTTGTGGATGACACCAAGCTGGGGGGAGTAGTAGATACACTGGAGGATAGGGCTAGGATTCAGAGTGACCTAGACAAATTGGAGGATTGGCCCAAAAGAAATCTCATGAGGTTCAACGAGGACTAATACAAGTCCTGCACTGAGGAGGGAGCGATCCCCTGCACCAATGCAGGCTGGGGGTGACGGGCTGGGCAGCAGCTCTGCAGAAAAGGACCTGGGGTAGCATAAACTGAACAGGACCCAGCAGTGTGCCCGTGTTGCCAAGAAGGCTACCGGCATCCTGGGTGCATTGGTGGGAGCGTTGCAGCAGATGGAGGGCAGTGATTCTTCCCCTCTATTCAGCACTGGGGAGGTCACATCTGGAGTCTGGTGTCCAGCTGCAGGCCACACTACAGAAAGGATGTGGACACATTGGAGAGAGTCCAGCAAAGGGCAACAAAAATGGTTGTGGGGCTGGGGGACAGGACTGGTGAGGAGAGGCTGAGGGAAATGGGCTGATTTAGTCTGCAGAATAGGAGACCGAGGGGGATTGAATAGCAGCCTTCACCTCCCTGCAGGGGGGCTGCAAAGAGGATGGAGCTGGGCTGGTCTCAGTGGGGGCAGGTGACAGGACAAGGAGCAATGGGCTCCAGCTGCAGCAAGGGAACTTGAGGTTGGATATTAGGAAGAATTTTCTCACTAGGAGAGTAGTAAAACACTGGAACCGGTTACCTTTTAGCAAAACCAGCCTGGGACAGGCCTGCTGAGCAAATCTGCCCCAGGGCTGATAGCTTTGGCCCGTGATTGAGCAAGCCTAACATGACCACGTTTAACTTAGCATCATAGAGAGGTAGCAATGGAGAGGATCTTAAGAAGCGGTCTAGTCCAGGCATCCCTGCTAGGTAGGCAGCCTGCCTCTTGCCAGCGCCATCAGGCCAGTGAGCACCCTGGGGTAGGTGCGTTCACACTAATAACTAATCCCAGGATGGTGCATCTGGCTTTGCTGCGCCAGGGCAGGCAGCATGAGCTTTCCTGCAACCACGTCTACACGTAGTGGTGGTGCACATTATGTCGATGCAGTTAAAGCAATGAGAAGAGACCCAACTAAAGCCTAGGGAGCTGAAACTTAACGCTGCTGCTTCCGGCTGTGCATCCTGCCTGATGTGGAGGCATTTTCTTACCGTGCCTTTCGAGGAGGGTCCGGTGATTGATTGGTTGGGGATACGGAGTCTCAGTGAAAGGTAAGCGGGGCTCTTGAGGGTTTAAAGCCCATAACCAAGGGCCCCATTCAGGAAGGGTCTGAGCACATCCTCTGTAGCCTTAGACACTCAGAAACTTTAAGGGTCGGGTGTTTGGGTACCACGACATGCTCCCATAGCTAACGTGCTGAGCTGGCAATAAATGCAGCTAGCCTGTCCCGGGGATGAAGCTGCATCCTAAGAGCCTTAGTGCTGCAGCCTTGCTCAACCTCTGAAATTACAATTTAATCCAATGATTTGTTAGTTTTTTCAAATAATTTTAAATTAATAGGAAGCAGATTGCTAGGGGAAGTGCTGGCATCATTCCTGGCCTGCGTGCTGAGTCTCCTGTACTGCAGATCCCCATTTGACACGCACAGCTGGGAGCCCGGGTTCCCTCTAAGGACAGCCAAGCCGTTCACGTTTGCAGTGCTAAATCAAGACTGACATGCAACTTCACCACCAAACTCTCGCCATGTAAATCCTTGAAAAGCATCGAGATTGGCTGGGCCCTGCAAATAATGGGCTTGTCTGGTGTGATTTCGAGTGCTAAAAAAAAAAAAAAAAAAAGGGAGGAAATAGGATTTTTAGTCCCCTTCGGAGACAGCAGCAAACAAACGCCAGCAGCTCTTCAAAGAGAGCCCTCCTTCGATTGCATCCCCGGCTGTTTCACACCTCGACGTGGATCTCTATCAGCTTTTGGCAGGGCTGGTTTCAGTTCTGGGCTGGTCAGCTTGCTGCTACGTGTTTGGCGCAGACTTCGTGCTATATGCTCTGCCCACGCAAGGCTCGCAAGAACTTTTGCCAAGAGACCAGTTTACTTCCTCCCTGGTTCCTACTGGTGTTGAATGCCGCTCTGTGATAATAGCGGTAGCATTGACATGCTGCGCGCCAGGCGCTGGCTATTTTCAATGAAAAAATATCATCCCCGAGGTGCAAATTAGGATGGCAGCGGCACTGTTTGCATAGTGCTTCCATTATAGACCTGAATCTGCATAGCTCGCCGTTCGGGTTGGCTTTTGGGGCTGAAACTTGATACGTCGCGCTGCCTTTGTTTCTTGGCAAGAATGACTGCAAATCCGTCCTAAAGAAGAGTTCGGTTTCACAGCTCTTTTTCTTTGCTGTGCCCTCCTCCGAGGCTGGAAATGAGCCCTTCCTCCTGCTCCCTCCGAGGAAAAGCACATACTAGTTTTTGTTCCACATGCTGCTTTGTAGCCCAGTATAACTGATGTTGGCTGAAGAAAAAAAAAGAGCTTATTTACTTGTTCAGACTAGCTGTTCTGACTTACAGTAGTCGTGCAAAAATGTTATAGATCTCAGCCAGATGAGGTTGTTTGGGCAAATGTAATATCTTTTATTAGACCAACTAATAAACCCAGGGGATTTGAACAGGCATCCAGTGTCGAAAGCAGTCTGCCCTGCTGTGGTCTCCCTGAGGTCTTTGCAATGCAAGTTGTTTTTTGGGCAGTCAAAAACCAAGTGGAAGCAAAGAGCTGCCCCTTTGTGAGGGCTGCCGTGAGTCTAAAGAGGTTGAGGACCACTGCATGGCCTTTGGTTTCTGTATGGCACCGTGCTTTCAAGGAATCCACTGATTTGGGCTTTTGCAGACTGCAGAGAGGTAGAGTCGCCTTCATCTTCGCCTTGCCCATCACTCCTGTCCTGACCAATGCCCGTGGGACCATTTTAGCCAAGCCCTCTCATTAGCACAGTGGTTGAATTATCGTCCCCAATGGCACCACTGAGATCTCTGCCGTCAAGCTCGTTGCCAGGGGCTAACGAGGAGGGAGCGTGGTCTGCTCTGGAGCTGGGTCTTGGCCTTAATTTGCGTGCGGGTCTTGGTGCAGCCTGGCTGGGGAGACGCCTAGGCTCCACTGACATCCATGGCAAAGCTCCCAGTAGTGCAGCAAGGCCAGGATTTCACCCCCGGCGCCCAAAAACAAACGCTGGCTGGACATCATGAGTTGCTGCCCTTGAATTTGGAAAAGCCAGACACCAAAAGCAGTCTCGTAAACAGCCCAGTCCAGGCTTCAGACTTTTTTGGGTGAATGACTTCAGACTGAAGAGATTGGAGTGGTCCATTTTAATTGCTATTAAATCAGCAAGCTCCAACCTTCATTTCAATAATTGATTTTATTGCAATTTTTTTTGGTGTGTGTGCGCGCACACACAGGTGTGCGTGTGTAAATGTGCGTGGGTGGATGGATAGGTAGATAAATAATAGGAAGGGATTCTCATTGCTCAGTGTGGCTATTAAATCATGTCTATGCATTTAACAGAATGGTTATATTTAGTATTTCGTTTTGATCAGGAGGATACATTATAATTCTGCATTTTTATTTAAATAGGAATATAGCTGAACACCAATGTATCTATCTTTTTAAATTTGTGTCTTTTTATTAAGTTAGAAAATGGTAAATTATGCTTTGATTTTTACTGTTTTATTACACTTTTTTTTTTTTCATGATTAGTATCAAGCTTTGTTGCGATGGAAATTAGAATTCAATTAAAATACACAAAAACAGCACTTTAAATTGGATTATTAAAACAAGCTTCATGTGCTGGATGCGTAAGAGAAAAGTTTTTATTTAAATATGTTTTTCATTTCAATGGATTTATTGAAATATTTATTTTGAGGGAATTATTGAAATATTTATTTTGAGGGAATTATTGAAATATTTATTTTGAGGGAATTAAGCTAATTACTTCTGGTTTCCATGAAGATTTTAGAAGTAGTGGACCTCATCTTCCCACACTTCCATTATCTTCCTAGGTTGGAAAAGGAAAATATGCTTTCCTGCATTGTCAACTCCTGGTTAGTTTCTTAACTTCAAATGAACGATTTGAATAATTGAAATGACTATATTTTCAGTGTACCTCAATGACCTACTACATCATCAAAGGCAGATTTAGCACTTCAATAAACTCTGGTTTATTTTAAAATGAAAAAAAAAGTGATTGAAAACTAATTGAAATAAAATATCCTTTTTACTTGAAGAAATTGATTGACCGTGAACTCTTTTGAGTTCGATAGTGAATATTGCAATTCACTAGTAAGTGTCACTATCAAAACCCCGGTGAGAGAAGCTGCTATAACAAAAGAAGAATAATTTTAAGTCTTGAATATGGGAAGGCCTCCAGAAAAGAAAGTTGGGTTTTTAAGTTTAGATTTTAAAAAAGGGATGCAAACCATAAACAAATGAACTCATTAAAAATCTAGGAATTCCCAAATTTCAAACTACTAGTGAAAAAATTAGAAAATTAAGATCAACCTTAAGGCTGAAGAAATAATACATGCTCCTGAGTTTTTTGTTTGGGATTCTTGCTAAAATGATGGTCCAAATCCACCAGTGGGTTGGAGTATACGGACTCTTCTCCCCATGGAGACTAAGAAAGATTTGTCTCGTGTCAATCCGATTGTAGGCCATTGACATTATTTCTAGTAAATTTAAGTTTGTTCAGCTGAGGAATGAGAGCGAGCCAGTATGGACGAGGAGTTCCCCACTATTTATGAAAATCAGTCGTGAAAGGAGAAACCTTAGCATCATCAAAATAATAATTGTAGTAACATCAGTAATCTTTGGACCCCAAGGATAAAACATTCTGCTCCTAAGAGCCACGGTTTTTATGTCTCTGGGCCTGGGTGTTCACAGATGCAATAGAAAATATATTACACTGAAACTGCGCCCACCCCCCTTTTGAATAATTTCTTCCTCCACTAAGTAGAAGTGTCTTCAATAGGTTTTCATGAGTTTTAGATTGTCAAGAAGCAACCAATACAGGGATTCTTTGAGAATAGACATTTAGTGTGCTTGATGACAAGATGAAAAACACCATTTTGGGGGGGGGGGGGTGAAACAGGGTAAATTAAACCCAACCTTGCCAATAGAATTTAAAAGTGTAGTCGTACAATTAGAGCAATTTTTAATGCTGTCATTTTTCATAGAAGCAAGCCTAATAATTAAATAAATAAAAGTTTAGAAAATTTCTTGCATGACTTGACTTGATTTTCCCATCTCGGTAATAGTGGCTCGCGAATGTGCTGGTTTGCTCTTGTGCAGGCTGACCTGCCGTTGCAGGCTATTCCCAGGGACAGCCCGTTCGGGGGCTGCTTCGACATTGAGAGGGGAATCTGGTCTCCCCGGTCTTGTTAGTCCTTGGTACTTCTTGCTTATTGACAGGGTGGATTGATTTATATCAGTGAATTTTAAATCACAAGTTTTAATCGTGACCTAGGGCAGCAAACAAGAAACATCAATTTAAATAATTAATTTTAATTTTTGTATTTATTTTCCTAAAGAGGGACTCCATTCTAACATACTATGATGACTATGCCGACCCTGGGTGCCTTCGTGCGAAATTTGATGCTACTCTTTGCTAATCCATAGCATGTGCTGTATTTACACATGCGTAAGTAATTGTATAGCTCAACATGCATTCATTTGTATCTCTAATTTTGATGTGTTTCATGTTAAACAGTGAATTACACATTCATTTACTAATTGGTTATTTGATTTGGATTTTTAGCAAAATGCATTTGGGCAGAAATCAGAGTTCAGTTTGTGAACAAGCAAAACATTTTTAAAATTTGTTTTCATTAGTTAGATTAGAAAAAGTTCAATCAGGAAAAAATATCAAAACATGTTTTGTTTTAAAGCTGATTTATTATTATTATATAATTATTAAGCTAAAGGAAGGTTAACCATAGGCAGTGAATTACAAGGTTGCTCTTGGCCAACGTGCATCAGATTTGCAAGGTATTGAGGCGTGTAAAGGCAAAGGTTACAATTAAAGCAGGTACGTTTATGCGGCCCCCTCTACACAATACAGGTATCGCACAATTAACTGGTTCGCTGTGCAATTACTTTGAGACCCGGTACACATGCAGGGTATCTATTGCACCATAAAAAGTTCCAACCAGCTATAAAGTTAGACCTCGAAAATGGGTACTAACTTTTATGCCTGGTTGCTTATCGAGTTTTAATTTGCACATGTAGCAGGGTCTCGCCTGCGGCCGGGATTCCCGTCGGTGGTGATCTCCCAATCCTAGGAGTTTCACAGCACCCAGGGCAGGGAGATTGCACCAGCTGTTTCTCCCAGCCCCAGGGGTTTGTTGGGTGCCCCTGTGTCTGGGAACAGTAATGGGATCTAGCGTGTGGTCCCACAATCGTGCCTTGTGCCATGCATCTGCAGCATGACCAGAGGTGCGATCGTGCGGATTGCATAGTAGATCCCATCATCCCTTCACTTGCACTTGGAGATCTTTTCAAAGGTGCTTTTCAGTCTAATTGATGAAATGCTTTTAACAGGTCCACTTGACAGCTTGCGAGGCACCTGCAATCGTTCCTATAATCCATTGCCACTTCCTTCAGGAGTTTAGCACTAGTAGGTCTTCTTCTTTCCTACGTGTGTTTATTCATAGGCTGGAAGAGGAAAACGTGAGGTTTCCCTCCCAGCTCCTCAATTCCTAAGCTGTTTCCCAGTTTGCAATGATATCTCGGGGGGGGGGGGAGGAACAAGCCCCTTGCTAGGGAGATCTGGGAAAACTTTGATGATGAGCGGAGCAAAATCCCAGACATTTGTTCACATTTAAAAAAAAAAACGCCTGGATGGAGATCAGAGGATGCAAAACGTGGACATATGGTAACCTTATCGAACTGACCTCAGAGTTGCCCTCTTCTCCCAGCCTGCACCCCAGCTGCTATCTTCATAGACGTTTAAAATAAGTAGCACCTTTTAACTCATTTGAGAGGATTATTGGTCCATGCATTGGTGTATATCTTAGTGGTTTATGTAGGCCGTAGCAAGTTTATACTTTAGCACGGGTGTTTGTCATTTTAAAGCTTACTTTAAACTGGGTTGGGTTTTTTTAAATGCATTATTTTAAACAAAATCTGATTTTTATTTTTAAGGGCTTTTTAATTTAAGTGATTTTTCTAATCTATTTTTAGCCATCCTGGTTTGGATGCTCGTAGTCTGCTTTGGTGGGGATGGGGAAGAACTGTGTTTGCCTTGCTCTTGGTTCATATGCAACCAACCCGAAGCCTGCACAGCATCACAGGACCTTTGCAAGTCTAACTGTGAGCTGCCAGCCTCCCAGTGCAATGCTCACAGGACCATTTCCAGTCTTCAGATCTCTTTCCCCGGTAGAGAAACAAAACCAGCGGGCCTATGTCTTAATGGTGATGTCTTAGTCCTATTTAAGTCGATGAAAATCGGGTGATTCCTCATGCCCAGTGCATCTTTGCTGCTTCAAAGCTGGTTGTTTCACAAGTTGTGGGTCAGATTTTGGCATCCAGGGTAGGGGTTTCCCATTGGTATGACCGCCACGTGGGTACCTATTGCAAAGCCCATTGAAATGTCGCAAGTCTCCCATCAAATTCGTGAAAGTTCAAACCATCTTGGTGTTTGCAGCCCATTGGAACAACTGCAGCCTGCCCATATCAGCCAAACTTGGGTACCCAGGGTATCCGTGTTTTGTGCCCTTCCTGGAACAACGACCTTTTGTTATCTTTATGCGACATGCCAAGCCTGGCGAAGGTTGGCAGAAAGGCGCTTACCGCCAACAAGGTGAAATGCAACTTTTGTTTTCAAGTCGCCGCCTTTCCGAGGCAGGGCTGGATTCCCGTGGGCCCGTCGTGCCGTGGCGGGCAGGTCTCGCGTGCGCGCGTGTCCGTGCTGAGACGCAGCGGGATGCAGAGGAGGAAGATGCGAGAGTCGCATCCGATGCTTCGACATCCTACCTCTGACTGCAACAACCTCCCTGTGTGGGAGATGATAAACATTTTTCTTCTCTTGAGGGAAAATCATGCACAGACAGACGAGCGCATATAAATAATTTACCAAGCTGTAATACACTGTAAATAACAAGCCTCCTGAATAATGAATTAACCCAACTGCTGATTCATAGGTAAATATCTCCTTGTAAAGCAGAATTTTTATGGATTTTACAGCTGAGTTAATATCCAATCGTATTTTATTAAGGATGTTCAGGTGAAGTATTCTGGTAATCATATGTATATCTTGGGAAGTGGCACGGGGTGTCTGCAGCCTGCTGTCGAGCAGTCCCGAAGCGTCGCTATTGCTAACCCCGTAGCGCATGCGGTAAGTAAAGACTTCTTTGACCTGGATAAGCTATTCACTTTAGTAGGAGGGCTTTTCTTTCGTCCTCGTACAGGCAACAGTGATTAAACGGGAAGAATTTTGATGCGGGCAAAAGAATCTGAGACCTACCAGGAGGAAAGGAGTCTCTAAGCTGCTGGTAATAAATAATGCATCCAGTCTACTTTGAATGTGTTCAAGACATGGGAAGATTTTCCTGCATTTTCAAGGGCAGGGAATTTGAAAAGAGCTTAAAAGTGGAGTGAGGGTGGGTGGGGAGGAGTTGCATAACCCCCCCTTGGTCCCCCAAAATCAGCAGGTAGCATTTGCCTGTGGCCTTGCCTAGAGTCCTCACCAGCAGTAATTATTAGCTGTCATTAGCCCACCCTTTGGAAAGAAACACAACCTGACACTCATTGCCACTGTGCTGGTTCTCCCCGCCGCCCTTCCTTCCTCCGAAAAGCCTGAAGACATCAAAACAGTTGCTAAGCTATGGGATAGGGAACATCACAATGTTTTATTGCAATTCCAGTATGAACTTGCATCTCTCAGGACTCGGCGCATCAACAACAAAGGGACGGGAAGGGCTGTTTAGTCTCTTCAATTGCTCATCAACCGAAATGCCTGGCTCCCAATGCAGATGATATATAGAGCATGTCAATTGAATTTAGATCTGGGGAGACACATACAGTTTCTACCGAACCTCTTGTTGGCCAGCCGAGAAGGTATTATCCACATTATATTTCATTAGTTTCAGGACGTGTCAGTTGTCAAACATAGCCCTGCTTTGCTTTATTTCTGGTAATTGCTTTCGTAAAGGACAGCTCGGTTTCTTTCATCGGGAAGTACCTCCTCTGCAAATTGCATTTTCTTTTAAACTCCAAAAGTATTGATGTCAACACCGATTTTTCACCGGCAATGTGCAAAGCTTGCTGTTGAAGGATTTTGCACTTAAGCTGCACCTTGACCATCAAAGGCAAATACTTGGGAACATCAAAATAAATGCTGTGGTGATGGGCTGCTCTTCCCTGAATTAAAGCAACACAAGCTATCTGCATTTTTTTTTTTTAAAAAGCAGGTCTTTCGCTCAGGTCTTTAAATGAAGTTCTGCATCCATTAATCCGGCATGTGGACTAAGCTGCTTCGATTACATTTGGCCCTTTTGAAAATGGGCTTCAGTTTTGAGAGTCTCCCCTCACGGCACTGCACTCCACGGAAGAGCAACGCCGATCTGGAGTGCTCATTACAGAAGACTTGACTGGTTGCAAGTCCCTTTCTAAGTGCCAGGTGATAATATTATTCCTGAGTGTAGAAACCTCTTTCTTTTGACCTCTTTTTCCATTAACTCGGCTGTTCCCTGTGCAGTTTCTTTACGTATGGGTTGTTGCTTCTTTTGTGTTTTTTTTCTTTTAAATCAGTGCCACCAGGGACACCTTTTCTGTAGGATGCATCGAAAGTAATCCTGAAATAGGGACCCAGAAAGTTGTGCTCTCTCCTTCGCCTGTCAGAAAACCCCATAAAGTTCTCTCTGGTATTCGGTGGCATATTTAATTAAGCGACCTATCATTTCGGTGTGTTGCAAACGGGTTGACAATACATCCACTGCCTGTTTGGCTGACAAAGGAAAAGGTAACACTTTCAACCGGGGAAATGCTAATTGGTTGCACCGCAGTTCTTTTAGCCTGTTGCATTAGCTGTGATAGCTCAGGATGGTGTGGACCCCAATTAATTGAGGAAGTTGGTGCACGTGGAGCTCCTCTTCTTGCCCTTCTGCCAAAATCAGCCGCTTGATTCCTGTGCTCAAAATGTCACTTCTGAATTCCCATCAGATCAGTAGAAAGTTAACTTCATCTCGCGCGAGCTGGAGCACGGACCGTTGTCAAAGAACCTGGAGCATACATTTTGGTCCTGTAGAGGAACAATTACTGCAATCTAATTAACTGGAGAAATTCACTGTCGTCTCATTGATGCGACTTGCTACAACAGTGGAATCATTTTTCAGTGCAAAATCCCTTTAAACGTTTTTTTTTTTCCTTCCCTTTTTCGTGAGATTAGCTGAGCCTAATTGCTGGAGAAGAGGCACGCATGAAATGGGTTCTGGAAGGTGACACTAGAAGCGTATTGAAAATTGGACTCTTGAAAAAAAAATATATAAATGAACAGCAATAGCTACTAAATTGTGATGTTGCACCTTTTGGCCCCCCGAGGCGTATTTCTTCTAATTGTTGTGGGTGGGAGAGGAGGCCAACTACTACTCTGGACTTTAAAGGGCCGTGAAACCAGCTGTGTGCGCCCAATTGGACTCACGTGGATGAAGTTCTCCATGCCACTTATTCAGAGGTGGCTTTAATGAGGGAGCTGCCATCGGGTACCAAGCGCTGCTCTCCCGACTAACGATAGAAACTGTATCTTGCCCTATCTGGGAGTAGCTTCATATGTCTGGTGAGCACCCAGTTTCCTTGCTGTTCGCTTCAGAAGCCGCTGCGTGGAGTTTCTCTGCCCCCGTACAGATAAGACTTTTAATAGTAACACAGCTCAAAGCTACTTCTTCAAAGCTTTGATGAGCATCTTTTGAGCAGGGCTAAGATAAGAGAAGATAAGCAGCGTTCCTCTTTCATCTCTTTGGTCCCTTGTTTTTTTTTGCACCTAGCCATTGCCAGCACACGGTGTGTGCATGGTTGCCTTGGAGAGAGTCTTGAAATAAGCTCCCAAATTTCAGACCGCTGGCAGGAGTGCAGTGGTCCTTTTCCATGCACAGGGCCTACCCCTGCAAGAGGCAATGAATGTGCAGCCTGGAGAGTGTCCCCTTGCTTTTCTGGGCTGCTCTTCTGGACCTTGTCTATATACTAGTTAAGTGGATATTGGGAGCGGCTGCATGGGGTGGACGGTTTTGTCATGCCCTTGCATGTGCCAGGAGCATTGTGGCTGGGGGTAAATGCCGAGGAGCTGCACAGTTGTCTTGTCCACAGCGTTTTGCTTTAGCAGGCGTCAAGAGTCCCTCGATCGGGACTGTGCTGGGTGCTGCACAATACGAGTTGTGCATGTTGGGATAACGCCTGGATGCCTGGCGGATGCAGCCTGCCTTGGGCTGAGCTCTGCACAAATGGGAAATGAGAAGCCCTGCCACAAAGGAGTTGCAGTCCAGCTGGATGCTTCTTGCCTATAGAGCTGAGAACCTCAGGCCCTTGCTCCTATACAGACTTAAGCCCAAGTTTCAGTAGGACAGTGTCCAGGTACATGCCCAGGTACATGCCCAGCTAGGTGCATGCATGAGCCTTGTCTGTACCAGGTCATCACTTAGGAGCTGTTGCAGCCTGGAGGAAGGAAGACAGTCCAGTAAGAACAAGTGTTGCTGTGGACAGGAAACCCTGTTTTTAATCAGCAGTGAGGTGAAAATCCCTTGTGTGCGTTGTCTAGCAGAGATGGTAGCACTGCCTGCCCCACTCACTGCCAGTGGTGTCCATCGCTGACCCACCACCACAAGCCAGGAGAAGCAGGTACTCCTGGCTGGTGCCTGTTGCCACCCATGACCTGGGGACTGTCCAGGCATCGGGTTTAGAAATCCCCGTGCAAATGTCCGGCAGAGTTTTCTTATTTATATGCTACGTTTGCTTCTCTTGGGACTCAGGACCTTCTGGCCTCTTCAAAAAAGAAAAGAAAAAGGGGTTCTCTCTCCGCCTTCCCTGGATTTTGTGGCAGAGGGCGTTCATCTGTCGTGCATCGCCTTCACATTAGAGTCTGCATTTACCTGGCTGTTATCCGTGTACGCATTTCACAAGGGTCTCAGAGGTCAGGGTGGCAAAGCTGGGTGGACGAGGAAAAGCATCTAACCTGAACGCCACGCTTGGTATTGAATATCCAGAGCGCCCAGCACTCGACTCTTGTCTGCACATTTACAATCCAGACTAAATCGACATCCAAAAAGCAGATGGAAAAGTAGCCTACCAAGATGGGTGCCTCTTATAATGGGGGATCATCCAATGGAAAAGACGTGCCCCTTATGCGAGCTGAGGGGTGCGGCGCTCTGGCTCTTCCAAGCACGCGAGTGTATTTACAGGCAAGGGTTGAGGCCCCGTTGTATTTATGGAGTTGTTTGCAAGCGCTGGGGAATCTGTTTCCTGCATGCGGCGAAGTGCTGCTGTTGAGAAGGCATCCATCCCACTGGGATGATTGCTTTTACAGGTCAGTCTTGCCACGCTCGCTGCGCGACCCCCTTGGAAATGATTGCTCACACGCCTGTTGTCTGGACCACGGGTCCGAAGGGGGTGGTGGCTGGCTTAGTTAGCGTGTAGACGTCGCTGAAGAAAAGGTGGGGTCGTGCCCAGTTTTAAGTCCATCCATTTAATGCATCTATGGTGCCTTCTCTGAGCAGAAAGCCCTCGATTTTCACCTTTGAGGGCCTGCGTTCTTGCTTCGTGGATGAAGCTCAACCACAACGCCATTTGAATAATAACATAGATCTTCTTCTTGGTTTTAATCATTTTTATTGAAAATGATGAGTATTTTTTTCCCTCTTTCTTTCCATCTTTTTCTCTCTCTCTTTTTTTTTTCCCCCAAAAAAACTTTTTATGTTGCTCATGACTTTTTCACTAATTTGACACACTGGGACATTATTTTACATTTCATTTTAGTCTCTAATCACTGGAAGTTATTACCGGCTGCACATGCTGGCTTTGCATTCTTGCATCTTGTTTATGTTCATTTGTACTGAGGGATGGTGCGCCGTGGATCTGCCCAATTTATTTTTCTCCACAACAGCATGAATTTCCAATACTCTGGAGCTTCATTACTTGGTGTAGGAAGCGAAATCCAAGGTTATTTACTTTGAACTTTTACGGCTTCCCGATGTACAGCGCTTTTTATTTATTTATTAAGCTTTCCTTTTTTAAAAAAACCGAAAAAACCCACCCATCATTTGCCTTTAGAAGAAGTATCATCTGATGTGTAGTTTATGGAGTGAAGTTGATTTAATTTGGTAGTGTAGGCAGCTTGAACTGTTTTTGAATGCTCCAAATATTTGATTTCTGAAAAGCATGGACACGGGCTCTCAATGCGAGGGAGGGAGGGATGCATCCTGTCCCGAGAGGAAAGGATCCCGATTTCCAACGCTCCTCCTCGGGAGTTACCGGCGATCCCATTTCTGATCCGTGGGCTCTCACTTTTTTTTCAGTCGGCCTCTGTCAGCAGTAGAAAAATAGGACTTTTTTTGTTTCGGTCTGATTAACAGCCATTTCAGAGATTATTCCATCGGCAGACTATTTCCGGCTGCCGGTTTTGTGATGAGTTCCCAGTTCGGGCACTTCTTCCTGTCGTATTTCAAATGTCTGCGGTGACAAAAATCAAACCTCCAGGTGTTTGATGGTCTATGCGGTAGAAAGAATAAAACAATGGGCACCTCTGCTTCGAAACTGGTCCTCAAATAAAAGAAAAACAAATCCCTAGACTGGAAGGTGCTAATTATAGCAGAAATCCCTCAGCAGGAGAGGACCCCTAGTCACTTTGCTGCCGGCGGTAACGATGACGGCCTGTCTGGCGTTCCCCGAGACGGGTGAGGGCTGTTATCACTTGTGTGCCATAAATAAAACCCAATGGCCTGCCTGGTAATTGCTTTAGGATTTTGCTGCACAGCGTAATGGCCTGATCCTGCTTGCCCCCCTCCGGGCAGCCGCTCCAGAGACCCCCACGTTGTGAGAAGCACGTGAGTGAGGTGGGTCTCCACCAAAAATGTGACGCGGCTGATGAGGAGCAGTGGAGGGAAGGGCTCTCTCGCTGGCCAGGCTGCTTGGTCTGGAAGTGGTATTTTTGGGAAGTCTTTTTTTCACTTCTGCCCCTGCTCCAGCCCCTTCGGAAACATTTGGCTCTGCTGCCACTTCAGAGGAGCCTTTCGAGTTCGCCCCGCAGCCGAAAGCGCTCGGGGCTTTGATCAGGAGGGCTGTTTGAGCATCTTTGTCTCCCTTGTTCCTCATCCCATCACAGATGTCACGAGGGGGGAATAATGTCCCTTTCAACATGCCCGTGGGGGAAACTCCTCTTTGCTTGCCTGATGAATGAGTTCATTTTGGTGTTTGTACTTTGTGGGGGGAGATGTGTGTGTTTTGAACCCTGGTGTGAATGGGGTGCTTGTGAGGGCTGCCCGTGGCCCATGTCGGAGGAGCAGTGCCCGTGCAAACACTGCCAAAATGCCTTGGGTTTGCTTTGGAGGAGCTACTTTGAGACAAGCAGAGATGCAATCTGCTCCTTCGCCTCCCCCTCGCTCCAAGTTGCTTATAGGAAGGGGAAGAGAGTGAGTGGTAGTAGATAGGGCTCAACATCCGATTTGGGGTGTGTGGGTCGTGGTTGAACGTATGCCTTGGCCCCCAAGCCTGCCCTGACCTCGAAGGGTGAGCCCTGGTAGGGACCGCAGCAGGCTCGGATGCTGCGGGGCGGAGGAACGCAGAAGGGCATCGATTCATCACTAATTGGGGGTGAGAAGGTGGTTTTCAGTGCAAATGCACTTGGACCCAGCTCAGAGGTTGTGTGCCGGCTGCACTACGCCTCTTTTTGGCCCATGGCATTTGTCCCTGTTAACATAGATGATGATTAAGGAAAGACAATATTTTTTCCCCCTTCCCCAAGGCATAGTTTGCTGTGCACACGGAGCGACTCAGTCAGCAGATGTTCTCTCTCTTAAAATAACAGCTGAAGTCCCCATGGATTATGCCAGCCTGGCTTCTGATGCTGATTTTTCTTGGTTCAGGTAGCATCTTATGAACTTGGGGTGGCTTCCCTAATGGAAACTTCTCATTGTGGTTTCGAAGCTGCTAATTTCCAATGAGAGGCCTCTTGCTGTTGGGCTGAAAGGGCAGCGGGTGCGAATTGCTATATCTGGTGCGGTGAGGGGTGCACGGTTCCCGTGGCTGTTGTCGGCACAGAGGTTTTGCAGCGGTGTCTAGCATTTGCAGGAGAATCCTGTCTGATCTGTGATCACGGGTCGGGGTGGGGGTCTAGCGCTGCAAAATTTATTGGTGTGTGTGCATGTGTGTGTGCACACCTGGGAAGTGCATGTGTGCATATATGCGTGTGCATATTTGCATGCGGCTTCCTCTGTAGTAGAAAGAGTCGTCTTTGTCCAGTGTGTCCTAGACCCTCTTCTGCTGTCGGCTAATGGAGAGTCTGTTTGGCATCAAACACAAAGTCTGATCCTACCACGGGTGGTGGAGCTCCGGGGCACGGCGATCCTTCTCCCATCGGTTGCTGCGTGATGCTTGAAGCGGGGGCTGATTTTGGAGCGATTCCTAGGCTGACAAATTGCTGACATTTAGGATTCCTCTCCATCAAGCGCAGGGGGTGCTTTGACCCTTTGCTATGACATCAGCTGGAGCAAACCTCAAGGCAGAAGAGGCTAGATAGAGGACACGGCCTCTTGTAGGAGGGCTGGGGCTTGAGAGCCCTTCCATGGCCGTGCACGTGAGCCAAGAAGCCTTCTCTTCTCCAGCCCTTTCACGAATGGGCAGGTGAGGGCCTCTCTCAGCAGCAGCCCTTGTGCTTAGGGGAGTTGGGGGCTGCCTGTGCCTTCCTGAGGATCACCTTGCCCAAAGAGATGGAACAGGGTCAGCCCTGCCTGGGGTTGGAAAGCTGGTCTGGACCTATTGGGGGTGGTGAGGTTCCCAGTTGCAGGGCTGTGGCAAAGGTCAGGACTTAATCCTAGTCTCTGCCACAGTCTCTTGCACATTTAGGGTGTCAAGCCTTGAGTCTGTGTCCAATGAGAGGAGAGACAAATACTCCAGCATCCTTATAGTTGAACCCTTGGTGGGTTATTCACTGAGCTGCATTCCCTGACCCTTCTTCATGGCATGGCATTTCCCAGAGTGCTGCATAGAGGTGATGTCAAACCATGGGTCATCCTAGAGCTCACCTGAGATTCCTCGTGCCATTAGGGAGATCGCTATCCTATTTGTCATGCTATGCACAGAGCAGGACTAGATGTCCCCTCAGCGGGTTGGGTGCGGGGGCAATGGGATGGTGAGCAAAGAGGGATGCTAGCACGCTCACAAGAATAAGTCAGGACTTTCAGCACAGGCTTTCCGCAAAGGGGTCTGGGCAGTTTGAAGGCAGGGATCAGCTTAGCAATCTCTCTGGTGTGTGTTGGGCATTGGTCACGGGTTTTAATTTAGTGCAAAACATGGAATCAGCTGGCACGTGGTTGCCGTAGGTCTTACAGGTGTGTGGTTTGAATAGAGGGGATGGATTGCCAATGGCTTGCTCGTGCAGCCACCATGCCTGCATGCTTATCATTGTGGTTCATTGTGCGTACAAGTGCCAGGGAATATTAAAATGCTTTTTTTTGCATTTAAATATTGATCCTTTGGATCACAGGGGTACACGTAAGAGGTCTAGTCAGATGCCTGATGAATCGCTTTGTGGCTGCCAAGCCCAGTTCAAGCAAAACAGCTTGTTACAAGTTTCTCAGATCCATATGTTGACTAGGTTGGAGTCCAGATTTACAGCACATGCTGCTTTCTTCTTTCTCACTTTGCCTCCATCCTCTGGATCAAAGCCACTTCATGTTGAGCTGCACCCTGCGCCAGATGTTGTGGATGGGATTCTGCACACTCCTCCCAGCTTTCTATGTTGATCGACTTCATGCCATTTTTGCACAGATCATGGTACTGCCAAAGAGGGCGATCCCACTTTCTAGAGCCGTCTCAAATCTCGCTGAACAAAATATTTTGGGGGATTCAGTCTCCTCCCATTCTCCTGACGCGGCTGAGCCATTGCAACCTCTTCTTGATAGCGGCTTCTAAGTTTGTCAGCCCTGTATCCCCCAGTATCTCTGTTTGCTATTCTGTCTTCCCACTTTATTTTCAGGATCTTGCACAGACATCTCATGTGAAAGCTGTTCAGTCTCTTGATATGCTTAACATATGTAGTCCACGTTTCTGCACCATAAAGCAGGGATGATAGCACACGGGTCTCGTAGATTCGTATCTTCCCCTTAGCTGATAGTTTGCTGTTAGTCCATGCACGTTTCTGTCCTAGCCCAAAATTTGAAGCTGCTTTTCCGATTCAGTTAGTCAGTTCAGTCTGAAGGGCAAGTTTCCTGCTGATTGTCGAACCCACGTAGCAAAACCTGTCAACGACACCAAGAGATTTATCCTCCAGAGTGATGTCAGGTATCGGTTCTTTCACCCCTTGGTACATGATTACGGTCTTCTTGAGACTAATTGCCAACCTGAAGCTCTTGCATGATTCAGAAAATGTGCCCAAGAGATTTTGCAGGGAAGATTCCCTGTGGGCAACCGTGGCCATGTCATCCGCAAACAGGAAATCTCTCGGTACCAGGTCTTTCACCTTGGTTTTCGGCGATGTTGTACAAGTCTCTGTCTAATCTGGTTTGAATATAAATGCCATCATTGCTGTCCCTGAATGCACAAGGAAGCAGGAATGAAAAGCATATGTTAAAAAGCAGGGGGGCTAAGATATAGCTGTTTCACTTTGGTGTGCTGTCCTTTTGCCTTTTTCCAACCAGGGCATACCCACAAGGCAGTGGGGGCTAGGGTTTTGGGGCACCCTAAATTCACCTTACTCTGGAGGTTGCAACATCGTGGCACCCCACAATGAGTAGCCCCACTACATTGCCAGTCGCATGCAGTTTATGATCATACCAAGGACCAACCCACAGATAACAGGTACTAAAATGCAGCTACATTTCTCTTGGACTTTAAGGACCCTCTTTCTCCTGGGCTCCTCAGCAGTGATCTCTGTACCTGTGTCAGATTTGGACTGTCTAATATTTTTGTCCTAGGAGAGAAGGTTTTTAGGTTGTACATGGTAAGATACTGTATAAACTCCTGGCACTTTATATGGCGTGATAAGTTTGTGTAAAGAAGGAATAGAAGCAGAATGGCGCCTGTGGAAACGAGCAGCTGGCATGACTATATAGAGTATTGTGGACAAGATAGGAGAAGCATATTTGTACTGCAGGAGCATGTAGGAGCCTAGTCCTGGAGCATAACCCTGTTGTGTTTGTTCTGCATTTTGTACAGCTCCTAAATGGTTTCATGGCTAAAGGGAACAGAAGTGCATTTGTAAGTAATCTATTGGTCACTGCTGCTTATCCAAGTCCTCCAAATCATGAACCCCTTCCTGAAACCAGAACATAAAATATAGAACCCAGCTCTTCAAAGAGGCAAATCTCTGCCAAAAAAACAAATCCTAATGTTCCCGGACCGGACGGTCACGTCTGTCCATGTCACACAGAATTGTTGTTGGAAGATGAAATCTTTTGTGCACCAGCCCATCCGTGAAATACCACCATGCTGGTTCATTTCTTTTAAGTGGCTTCTAAGAAGCGCCTTGAACATTCATATTTGCAGGGATACATTAGTCCTGGGGATAAGTTTTTACAATTGGTGCTTTGTAAAAGCATTTAGCATGTGGAAGATCTTCATTTTTATCTCCTTCTGATATGCCAGTTCATTTGATTCTTTTTTTTCTTCCTCTTATCATTTCTGTTTTAAGTGTCTGTGAACTGATCCCTTTATTTTCAGAAGAGAATGCCAAATAAACAGTGATTTAGCATGAAATGTGACTCATGGCTTCCTAAAGGCTGTGCTTTATATCTGGTAAACAGTTGTAATTGCCATAAGATGAAAGTGGCGAATTGAATACATTCTCATAATTATTATAAAGAGAAGGACCATTCATGGTCTCAAATCAAATAGCAATTAGTATGAGATTCCGTTTGGCTTCTAGAGCCTGATCTGTTTAAAGAAAAAAAAAGTTAAATATAGATGCAAGTGCATTACAAACTGTGCTTCTAAATCATTCAGTGAAACAAGCCCCATTCTTCTGCAGTGGTCAGGAAAGTGACTTTTGTGTGCTGCGTTCTGTTTTTCGCATGCAAAGAAACACGTGCAAAGTTGCAATGTGGCACCTGATAAAGAAATGGTTTTACTAGAAAGTTATTAAAATGCTAGCATCTTCCCTTGACAAAAGCCACTGCTTAGTGGCTGGAGATGGAGACTCTCTGGGAAGGTGGTTCATGGAGTGCAGGACAAGTAGGTGTCTTTGTAACTTGTTAACTAAATTAAGGAATCATAAGCCATCATTAAAAGAATAGTATATACTGCAGAATTAGTCCTGCACTTTCTAGAGGCAGGTCCCATATAATTTGCTTTAAACCCACTGAACCGGTACAGATGTTCCTCTGGAACTTGTGTATGGTCTGGTAATTTCTGTGTAGTGTCTTTATCAACGTATAGGATTCCATAGTAAGGAAATAGACTTCTATTAAAACTTTTATAGATCAGCTTGAACATTCCTGAGAAAATACATTTTTTTAAATGAAATTACTCATCAGAAGCAATGCAGCTGAACAATCCCCTGGGTTAAATACTGCAGGACTCCAAGGATGGTGATACTAACAAAACCTCCACCCCTGATCACCATTGGCTTTCTGGTGACAGGTGGTTATTGCTGGAAATGACATGCTAGTGGGTTTAAAAATCATCTCAGCCAGCCAATATTGCTCCAGCCGTCTGAGAGCAAGAGCCAGGATCTTTGTTCTGACAAGCGTGTGCAGCGGAGGAGGGGGTTTACCGGAAGCTTTTACTACCGTTCCCATTACTAAATGACTTCTCGGGCACAGCGAGGTGGATTTCAGTTCATTTGGGTTGCCCGGCAGTAAATCACTGTGTCAAAACCATTCAGGCTGCAGCATGACCCGCATGAGCTACTTCATCAAACATCAGGCTCTGGGAGGAGTGGATGGGGTTTGCTGTTCACAGTGAAACAGCCCAGTGTGTTTTGTTGGGAGGACGTGCTCCATGCATGGGTGGCTGGCATCGCTCCACCTCAACAACACCCCACTTTGATGGCAGTCTTCCCTGTACCGTTTTCCCCTCTATTATATATGGCTTAGAGTCTCCTCCTTTGGAAGACTGCAGAATAGAGGCATCGGTTACCAATGTGGGAGCAGGCTATAAATACTCCAGCGTGCATGAGGATTGAGCATAGCTCCCATGGACATCACTGGGAAGTATGCGAGTGGTTTTAGGGAGGTTTTGAAAGGAGACACGTGTTCCATCTGCCTTCTGTGTCTCATTACGTGCCTTGTTGCACCCTAAGACCGTGCCAGATACGGCTACGTGGTGCAATGGAGTAAAGCCTCTGAAGATCAAACTCGTGAAGCTCCAGGACCTTTTGCATGGCATCCGTCCACCTGCCCTCCCTCGTTTCGGCAGTTTTGGGCCCTGCCTTCCTGCTGGGTGCTGGTCTGTTTGGCTGAAGGAGCTCTTCTGACCATGGAGTTGCAGCTCTCTGTGGCCTTGGAGATGGTGGGGGGTCTTCCCAAGAGTCAGCATGAACATCCTTGTCTTCTGCTCAGTCCTCCAGGGACAACACCATGGTGAGAGGGCCAACAAGGAAGGGTTATTTAGTGAATGAAGGGACCCCACCAGGCTTCCTGGAAACATCTTGAGTGTCTGCTTGCAGAATGGCCTTGGAAGGATGGTCTCCACATCAGGCCTGTGCCTGTCCTGCTGCAGGCTCCAGATGTGCCCAGAGGCCCTTGTTGGCATCTGGATGTTCACAGGGGCTCTCCACCTCTCCTCCTCCATGAGACTGGTTTGCTTTAGGTGCTTGCCATCCCATCCCTCTTTGGGTCTAGGAGGTAATGAACATTTATGCTAACTGAGCCACTTGAGAAGCTGTGGGAAGCCAATCCTTGACACACCTGAGAGCCAGGGGGCATAGGATGAAGTGGGGATGAGGAGCGAAGAATGTAGCAGCGCTGCTGTTCTTCCTCTCAACGGCGGGTCAGTGGCCTCCCAGTATTGGTTTTTGTTCCCTACCTAGTAGCAATGATTGCTACGAGGACCTGTGTGACAGCAAGGGCTGGAGGTGACGTCTTGGGCATGGCAGCCAGTCACTTTAACAAGGACATGAACTTAAAAAGAGCCAGTTGGGTAGCTAAACTTAAAACCCTTGGATGCTGTTCAAAGCAGTGCAGTAATAACGATGTGAATAAAATTGTTGTGAAATGTATTAAATATGCAGGTTGTCTTATAGTAATGAAGCCCCTGTAGACAAAGAATCAGTGAAAACCAATAATTTTCATTATGTGCAAATGTAGCATGGTAATTCTTTTGCAAATAAACATCCAAGTGGGGAAAAAATAGTAAAACATACCATCAAATTGTGATGTTACAGGAACATATTCTTGGCAAGAGCTGCTTCCTTTTTAACTAAATTCTTTTTAAAAATCTAGGCTACAAAATATACTGGAGGAAGAAAAAAAAAATTAAGCCAAGCCTGTTATAGTTCAACAAAAGCAATGGATTCAGCATTTGCTAGAGGCAGTTATTTTTTTTTTTTTTTTTTAAATAAGGATTCTGTTCAAAGCTAGCACAGGAATCCTAATTAGCGTATTTTCTAACAATAGCAGTAACAATAGCTTTGTCTTTCTAAATGAACAGAAAAGTACAATAGTGGAATTTTTAGCAGAGAGCTGCTTTGTCTTTTGAGGCACCATTTGATGACTCTGCAGTTGCAGTGTTCTTAAAACTTTGTCCTGGTGCAGCATTTCCAAGGGCCCACCTTTTTAAATACACCTATGAGCGCAGATTCACCTGGGTGGCTAAAAATAACACCGGTTTGGTGTAATAGCATGGTAGCTGGATGATTCAGATGCTAAAGGTTATTTCTGTCAAGGTAGATAATAAAGTTAGATTTTTGTTAAATTTTAAATCCTAGGGTTTGACTTTCATTTTATTAGGATGTCATTCTTTTACATTTTTAAAAATAGCAGCATTTAGTATACAATTTGAAATTATAGCAACCTCTGTCAGTGCCTGAATTTACCATAATTATATGATTCATCATTATATATATAACCTACAAAGAAGATACCTGCGTGCATGTGCACACACACACATGCATATATGTATATGTGTATGTCTGCACACGCGCTCACACACACGTAAGAAATATGCTGCTCTTTTTTGAGCCTTCCTCAGATAGACAAGTTAAAGGGTGCTGATGTACGTCCAGATTTAGGTGGAAAACCAGCTTTCTGGAACTGAGCAAGCTTTTTAAATGTGAAGGTCATGTCCTGAACTCGGTATCTATTTTCAGTCTGTGCAGTGGAACAAATACTGGTGCTTACATTTTTCCAAATGCCATTACTTCCAGTTTGTTCTCCAAAAAAAGAACCAAGCTAGCACCTTATATCGAGACTATTATTCCCTGCTGGACTGCTTTATTTGAAGTTGAGAAACTGTTCAGGGAAAGAAAAACTGTGGAAGCTCGGTTTCATTGTCCTATCTATGACTGAAGGCAACGAACAGAGGATGAGATCCACTAACTCTACGGACTCGCGTGCTGTGAGAGGCAGGGACCTGATCTGCTTGCGTGCTTTTGACAACACGTCCACATCTTCAGGCACCGAACAACCTTTGGAAACGGGGCTCTTGTGACTGGAAACAGTCCTTTTGCCACGCTTACAGCTGCTTTGCTTAGTACATCAATTTAAAATACAGAACATATTCTAATCAACTTCCTTTTCCCCTTTGGTATCCAGCCTAAGAGAGAAGATTGTTTGATTTATCTTATAAAAATAAATGTTGAATGACTGTGTCTTAAATATAATTGAACTCTGATGTCCATCTAAACACAGCTTAACACGTATTCCAAGTAAAACTTGTTTTATCAGCGTCATTCATCATTTCATAACACCATCAAAATGTAAAAATGAATGAATATCTGTTGGGCTGTACGATTACTTAAATAAATACGCCCTTGGTAGACAATCACGAAGAGCCCCACCTAGATTACGTTGGCTGTATCAACTCTATAAGCCTATATTGGCTGTAAAAGGTTATAGCGCTAGCAAGTGGCTTTAATGGCTATATCAACTAGCAGCGAGAATTAAACTTCTTTACGTAGCTAATTAAAAAGCTACAAATGCAAAGCAGGACTAAAAAGTTATTTAATTTTTTGCTTCCTGCTGGGTGGATTTAAACCAGGCTGAAAATTGGCGGTTTGTCATTCCACCTTCACCCTGTTTGTAACTTGCTTTCTTTTAAGCCCGTGTATTTTGGAGAGCCCTTCCCACCGAGGGGTTCAAAGTCTGTCCTCTGAACTGTGGATTGCCTCACTCGAGCCGTTGATTTTGCTGGAGTTTCTTTGCATTGTCTTGCTCATAACCCAGCCCAGCTCCCAGCTTCTGTCCGGCAGCAGCCTAATGATCAGACAGTCATGAACAACAGCTTTCGGCCACGTGGACCCATATTACCAGAATGCATGCTTTTTGCATGATACAGTGGGCACGTCTACACATTCATTATTGCACTTTTAGTAATGTGCATTAAATTTAGTACCTCCATTGTGAGATACTAGAAGAAGGTGCATTAACCTATTTTAATGCGCATTAGCAAAAGCACGCTTTTTTGTGATGCTTTAATGCACATTAAAATAGGCTAATGCACATTAAAGGGCTCATGTAGCACACTTTTTTGTGACACTTTAATGCGCATTAAAATAGGCCAGTGAGCATTAAAAGGGGTGTGTAGATGCATCCGGTGTGTGCCAGGCCAGGCTTTATTGACCTCTCTGCTTTCATACCCATCATGTGGCAGTGCAAAATGTAGCATTTGTTTAGCACAGAAGACAAGGTTGGTAATCCTAGGAATATCTGGGCCTTGCTTCTCCAAGCAATACCATGCAGAAGTGAAAAAGTGCAATTCATCTTAAAAAGTGGATTTTGAATTTAAGTAGAATTAAGTTTGGATGTTTCCAAACAGCCAAATGATAGACTACGGGTCAGGCCTTTCGGTTAATTCTGCTATTAATTTATGTGTCGGCTGTCGTAATGTTGCTGTGCTTTTAGAAATCTCCCCTATGACCTGGCTACGTGTATTATAAGAGCAGTGATAGTAGAAATGATTTTACTGAAGATAGTTGTGTCATGTTTGAGGCTGGGCTGCGAAAACCTGTATTTGGGTAGATCTGCTGGAGCAACTGAGTGGTGTCTCTTGATTGGTACTACGAACATCTTGGCTCCTCGGGGAGGAATACTGGGATACAGCTGCACTTGATCAAGCAGGCCCTGGTAATTTTAGCTCGCTTCCTGCCTGGTCTAAGCACTGATGCAAAAACCAATTTTATAATTGGGGCAGAATGGAATCAGCAGTGGGGAGGGGCCCCGTTTATTACATTGCAAAGATGATTAAACTATTAGATGCATTTATTAGAGTGGGTCCTTTAATTGCATACTAGGGGGTTTAGAGAGAGCATGGGGGACCTGAGTCGGGAGGGCATTATTTATTGCTAGGGGATGCAGGGGGGGCGTCCCCCTTGTGAAGACGTTCACATCTGTTCAGGTGTAAATAGTAGCAATGGATAGAAATAGTGTGTTGGGAAAAAATCCTGGTGGGTTTGCTTCCAGAAACCCCCCAGGGGAAATTTGGGACAACTGTTGTACTGCTTTAGGAGGTGTATTATTTCCTGGCCATGCCTGCCTTGCACCCACTGACTCCTCTCGGGCAGGGAGAGAAAAAACGGCAAAGCTTTTAAGTTAAACTCTCTTCTATTTTAAGCAAAACCCAGTTTGTCCTTGTGGAGCTGAAGGTTTCTGTTCCCACGGGAATGCATATTATCTGGTTACAAGATGGTACGTGGTTGAGACAAGCTAACGAGTGGTAATACACTAAATGCTGCAGCTGTCATTGAATCGCACCAAACATCCCCTGGTTTTAAGTTATTTATGAGTTTGAACTATTTATAAACAAAGACCACGGAGAAAGGGGGAGGCGCGCGCAGCCGTGGCACGTCCTGCGAAAGCACGGGACGGCAGGGGAGGCTTTCGTGTGCTGCTGGTGGGAGCCCATTGGATCCATTTTAATAGTGCAAAATGCAGCTGGGACAGCACCGTGGGCCATCACTCCCATTACATGACTGCACGTAAAGTGCAGGTATGCTTTAATAGCTTATTCCTGTCTCATCGGCAAAGCTGCTCATCCCCTCCACAAGTGTCCTCAAGCTTGTGCATCCTTTTGCTGCTGCATTTTCGTGCCCTCTTGGCCAACACCGTGGCATTAGGGCTCCACTAAAGTGCTTTATGCAAACCAAACGAGTTATTCAGATGCGGCTGGCGGTTGGGCATTGGTGCCGTCTCGTCCACGCAGGCCCCATACCCGAAAGCACGAAGCGTCCCTGAAAAACGTGAGCCCGTGGGCCGGCGCGTCTCATTCTTCGGGGCTGTGGCAGTTATGGAAGGAATCAGGTTTTCTTCCTTTCCATTTTGAGAGCTTATTGCTAAGTTGTCCAGTGACCTCTCGGTTCAATGAAAGACTTGCAGGCAGTATTATGCTGTAGTACAGAGCCGGCTTCTGAGCAGGAAATAAGGGGAAGAGAAACAATGCCAGAGATCAGATTTCAGGGGAATTTAATAGACCTGCTGCCAGTGTTTTCAGACATGATTTGATCTGGAAGAAAAACAGATCTTCACTTCATCATTTTAAACCAATTTCACGCTTCAGCGGTTCTTCCCACTTCTGTCATCTCGACACCACGGGTCGAATGGGACCCACACAGGAGACACAAGTGGAGGCAATACGAAGAGCCCTCCCCGACCCCCGTCTGCTCGGCAGCTTTGCTAGCACCACGCAGGCCAAATCAGGTTTCTTTGAACGGCCCCAAAATTGGGAACTTCAACAGCATTTTAAAACCGGCAGCACTAATATGCTGGGAGGACAATAATTGCTCGTTGTCCGACTGCAAGGGTTTAACCGCGAGGCCGCGACCTTGAGACAGAGCTACAGGGCTAGAAATGAAAAAAAAAAGTCTCTTTCTCTGCTTCGGTTTCTTTCTATGAATGTGTTCGTATTGCTGCACGCTTCCCGTAGCGTTAGGTGAGCGCTTGCTTCTCGCGCAAATTCTCCCATGTCCTGAAATGTAATTAAAATGGTTGATTCGTTTCTCAGCTTTGGCAAGAGGGCGCTTAGCGATAAGGTCATTTCTTCAACTCGTGTTGTAATGAGGTCTCGCCTTTAGTAACACTCCATCTAGAAGGCCCCTGCTGACTGCTCGTGTGCAGTCACATGTCTGTGCATTCATATTTGATATCAAATAATCCCTCGTTGCAGTGGGATGGGATGTGGCATCAGTTCTTTTGTTGCTTGTGCAACTGGGAGACGGAGAAATCATGTCTCCAGGTGAAGGCCACGTGCCTGGTGTGGCTTTGCTTTGAAGAGCACGTGGAATTGCACGAGATGCTACCAATGTGGCCATGGATCTTTTTTGCAGACAACAAGTGCTGAGGATGAAACCCTGGAGGTTTTGCATACACCTGTCCTGTTTTGCAACCGTACCGTGAGGTCCAATTACACATTAGTGTCGAAAAGATGCTGCCGTGTGCCGTACGTTAAATAAGAAAATCTGTTGCTCTATAATCAGCATTAAACCTATAAACGGGGCAATATCCACTTGTGCCCAGACAGCCAGACGGACTCAGACCCACGGTGCATTTAACGCGGCATCCTCTCTGTGAGCAGGGTCGGTGCCAGATGCTTCGGAGGAAGGTGCAGAAACCTTATGGAAGCAGATGGAGGATAATCTACTCTCCGTGAGGGTCTTGCCCAAATCTCTAGTGATGAGATTAAGACCTGAAATGCGAAGTTTTGTCTTGGTTCCAGCAGTGTAATCAAGAGCATCGTAGCCCTGGAGAGTCTTGTCATCCATTTAATGGTTACCCCTATTCTTTGTAATGTTCATTATTTTTGTACCCTTCCTTGTTAGAGCGATTGCTTTAGAAGTGGTCTTTCAGACCTGGCTCCCTCTGCTTCGTTCTCCCTGTTGCGAAGATGGAGCCTCAATCTGTGGACCTGGAGATTGGGCAGAAGTTGTGGCAGAGCTGTCAGGGTCCCATGAAGGGCTGGTGGTGAACCCTCCTGCAAACGTCTGGCTGACTGGTGGGCAGCACGGGGGCAGTGAGCTGGACGGGGAGGAAGGAAAGAGTTAGGAAACTTTAAACAATGGTTCCATTTCTCCTCCCCGTCCTGTTTAGCCTCCATCTGAGGGAGCCTGCCCTATCTGCACAGCACCAACATTTGCATCTTTTCCGAGCTCTTTCCATGCAGACTCTACAGCCAGGTTTGGTCCATACCCTATGCCTGATGATGCTGCAGCCCAGACGAGAGGTTGCTTCTGGGATCAAACCCAGTTTTTAGCCCCTACAGTCTGCAGCCAGGGGCAGGTTGCTCATGCAGGCCTTTCTGAGAACATGCTTCCAACACCTTGTGGATACTCCCATGTCATCTGAAAAGACCCGTGAAGCTTCCTAGTGCCGGTACCCCAACAGCGGTGGGCAGCATTTGGGGCTTTATTTTTATTTTGTTCCATTCGGGATGTAAAAATATCCTTCTTTTTTTTTCTAATTTCCTGCCCTCAATCCCTTGGGCTTCATCCCAGAAGTTGGTGAATGCATCGAAGGAAGAACAAGCACGTGCACTTGTGAAGCTGCCCGGGAGCGCGATGTTCTGGGCGGCTACCCTGGAAAAGGCTTGTTCTCAGCCCAAGAAGCAAGTGGAAATATAGGTTTCCAAAACCTCCAGCCTAAATCTTACCGAGGAAGATGTGGGCGAGGCGAGGCCTCATTGGCGTGTGGCCTGTGGATCAGGATCCCAGCAGACTCGATCTCTCCTCCAAAAAACCCACCATGCGCACCGTGCCGTGCCGCAGGGACTTAATTAAACGGCAGCACGCATTTCTTGTATTTACTGAGGATAACTGAATGCCAGACGATGGGATACATCGGGGTTTTGTTGTTTTCTGGATAATAAGTCCTACCGTCGTGCTGCAAAGGGTGTGTGTTTGGCTGGGTTTTGTTTTTTTTTAAATGTCCTTCCTATTCACGTTGGAAGTCAAGTGCTCTGGGGTTTTGGGTTTTTTTTTTCTTTTTGGATGTGTAAAATTAAACATTGTACGCCTGACGTAAAATACTTGCAAGACAGGTAATTAATAACATTAGAAACTAATTAACTGGAAGTCCCACGTACCTGGCGAAGAGGACGTGACCAGACTTGATTTGGAAATCCCTCTGAGGATGGTGAAGTGCTTTTGTTTTGGAGCCGGGGCTGCGCGGCTGGGGGCGGATAAGGGCCTGTGACCGGTCTGTCCAGACAGGGCTCTTTGAGTTTTCCACGTGCACAATGTGTTGCGACGTGTTAAGCCCAGTGTGCTCTCCTGCGAACACGCGGATAACCGAGCTAACAAATAAATGCTAGCACCTTCTCCCTTTCATGGCACTAGAGTCTGCTGGAAGCTAGGCTCCAACATCTGGGTAATTGCATCTCCTAATTGCATCTCTTAAGAGAGATGCTGGGGAGATCGGCCGGGTAACGCATAAGGCTGGTTCTTTGTTCGGCTAATGAGACAATCCCGCGGAGAAGGCTCTGCGTCAGCCAGCTTGCAACCCAACCTTAGTTACGCTTATCCACTGTTGGATTTACTGTTTCCCCGTCCCACGCTCCCCAAGCAACGTACCGTGTGACGCCTGCGAGGGCTCCAGCACGGTTCGCATTGGTGCCGCTTTGGTTTAATTAACGGTGAAATCGCTTCCAGGTGTGTCCTTAGGGAGCTGTTTAACCCTGGGCAGCCTGTAGGAAGCTGTCGAGAACAGATGCAAGAGCCAAGTGGATTTCTCCATGCAGATTTCTCCCCTGGCAGATGCACTACGGCCCCGTTTTACCATCCCTTGTCTTTTGCCGCCCGCCCCGAAGAAGAGGGGGGCAGGCAATGCTTCGCTTTTCTTTCCAGGGGCATTTCTTTATTGCAAGTGGTTGCTTTTAAAATAGAGTGAATTCCCTTCAGCCACGTGCTTCCCTGTTCTTCTTGCCCCTACGTGGCGTCTGGGTTCAGGGCAGGGCCTTCCTGTTTAGGGTAGAAGTGCAGAACCAACGTCAGGTCTGTGTGTGTTTCTGGCATCCTTTTGCCAAGTTTGCTGAGATTTCCCATTTCCCCACCACATAGACTCACAGACCGTGAGGGTGGGAAGGGACGTCAGGAGGTCACATCTAGTGCAACCCCTGCTCCAAGCAGGACCAGCCCCAACTACATCATCCCAGCCAAGGCTTTTGTCTACCCGGGTCTTCAAAACCTCCAAGGACGGAGAGTCCACCACCTTGCTGGGTAGCTTGTACCAGTACTTCACCACCTCCTCTCTCCTAGGGAGAGAGTTTTTCCTAATATCCAGCCTCAACTTGCCTTGCTGCAGCTTGAGCCCATTGCTCCTTCTGCCATCTGCCCCCACTGAGACCATCCTCTTCGGAGCCACCTCCAGAGAGAGCTGCGTTTTGCTGGCACTGTAGGACACGTCTCAGCTCGGGGCTGGCGAGGACGTCTGTCTTGTCGTGTCTGAGGGTGGAGGGGGATGACACTGTCCCCCACCCACCGACCTGGCCCACAGCTCTGGTGCCTGCAAAGACCGTGATGCATGAGAAGCAGCCTGGCTATCAAATGGGCTATGGGGAGGGGTTTTTTGGTCCAGCTTGGGTTGTGTGGCCTTCCCCGTAACCTCACCCCTTGCCTCCATCTCTACAGAAGACGCCACATCAGGGAGTGAAAAGGGAGCCGAGCGATGCCAGAGGATGAGGAGAGCGGGCAGGTTCATGGGAGGCACGGCTTGCGATGCAGAGCAATCTCCGTGCAGGCATCTGCCTTCGGTCCACCTGGCTTGGCTGGGGGAGCTGGAGCAGGGAGCTTGTGTTGCAGGAGGTGAGCAGGGCCACGATCCCCGGCGCTGTCGGTAGCCCCGGCATCTCTTCTCCCGTGTCTCGGAGGAGATAGACAGCGGGCTGGCGTCCGCGTTGTCTCAGAAGAGTTACGAGCAGATGACAGTCCTTGGCTACTTTTTGCAGCAGTCCTGGCAGGCCATAAACCGCGCACTCATTCTCATTATTACTAAATCAAAATGCTATTGATTGCATGCATGTGAAAATCGGATGCCCCATAAAACACTTCGTTTACGCTCTTAACCTGGGCCGGTCGTAAAGGCACTGCTTTCATAAGCAAGGGTTGCAAAGCCAGCGCAGCCTGGACTCCCCTCGCCCTGCGCGGGAGGCTCTGGCGTGGTCCCACCCCGCTCCGCGCAGGAGCTCGCTCGTCGGATGGGTGACAGCCCGTGCCCACGGGGCAGAGGCTGGCGCAGGCCAGAAGAGCTTGCATGTCATAATCTATTTATTGTGACTCTCCCGGGAGTTTGGGCAGCGCTGCGGCACTGAAGCGATGACATGCTTCTGTCCTCTCCCCAGCCCTGCGGGACAGCCACCCTCCTCTCTCCTGAGCTCTGCAGGGAGAGGGGAGGGCTGGACGGACACTTTTTAACCAGAAGCTAGCAAATCTTTCCCTGTGTGTCAACTGAGCATATTGCAAAAAACAAGCTAGAAGTCAAGCCTTTGCATTCGGGATGGAGGTTGCCTGGTTCGAGCCCAGCGACCGACGTGTCTTAATGTCTGCAGACGGAGGCTCTGCCGCTGCGTGTGGCGTGGTGCTTTCCTCGCCAGCCTCATTGTTTCGTGCGGTGATTAGTGGTGTTTGTTCAGATGTCTCGTGCAGCAATTAGCTGCGGCAGGGTGTGCACGGATGGGTGCATTCGCACCAAGAGATGCTCCACGACGGACTCTCAAAATTCACGTGGGCGTGCCAGGCGCTGCAAAACCCGTTGTTGATGCAGGATCAGTGCCCTGAGTCAGACCCGGGCTGGGGAAGAGGGGAGGCATCCTGCATTATTGAAGGAGAAAGGTATTGATTCCCGGCCCGTACTCCGCTGGGTGAGATCGGTTTCTGGGTTTGATGGATGACAAGCTGAAGTGCAATATAATCTCGAAACCGTGCGGGGGAACTGCCGCCCTCGTGCTCCCAGGGCTGTTAGCTCTGACAGGCGGCTCGTATCGCCTAATAGTGATGTTCTGCCTCAGCAAGAGCTGGAGCAAAGGGGCTGGAGGGGTGGGGGGAGATGGAGGGGTGTCACGGCAGCCAGAAACGGAGGGCTTAATTAGCAGAACAATTAAATGAGACTGACAGGCCAGAGCCCCGGTGATGGGCGGGATGGGAAGAGCTTGGCTTTCTCCGGACATGGATGAGGAGAGGTTTTGTGCCAGACCTCTCCTCTCTCCCCAGCTGGGAGACTTTTGCATCCTCAAGCTGGCTTCTGCATTGGAGCCCGGTGCTTTGGAGCAGCCTCTTAAGGCACAGGCTTCTGCACAAGGAAACTCTTGCTCTGCCCATTATTTGCAAACCCACAGGGCTGGTAAAGGCGGGGTGCAGGCTCCGTGACCTGGCCTGGAGTGGAAATGCTCCCAGCTCAAGGGCACGTGCGCCCGTGCAGGTGACAGGGAGGTCAATTAGAAGTGGGGCAGCAGGACATCGCCTTCGTGCCGGCCCCGAGAGACGCCGAGATGAGGGGTAAAAGGTGAGGATGAGTTCAGCTGCGTAATGCTGCTTCCCGCTGGGACTCTCAGAGCGGGGTCTGTAGGTGACGTGGCTGTCGGCAGCATCCTTGCTCGGCATCTTCACCTTGTATCCTGCATGAATGCCGCTGCGAGGAAGGAGCTTTGGGGTGGATTAACCCCTGGAGCTGAGGAGTCTTGGAGGCTGCTGAAGAGGAAGAAGCAGTGGGCACAATACCGTGCATAGAGGTTGCCCTCAGCAAGGGGCTTGCCCTTCTGCAATGCAGGCATTGCCCTCTTCCCTCCCCTGTGCACACCCTCCATTGCCTGCATTTAGTGCCTTCAGCCCAGGTGGGGTATGCGGACTAGCCCAGGCCCTGTTTTCACTAGTCCTCCAAGACTTTCCTGCACTTCCCCCCTGGGTACCTAGGAAAGCATGCAAGCTGGCTTTGATGCCGGCAGCACCAAGAATGAGAGGGGACCCCTCCAAAGTCCAAGCAGGGCATGCAGGCCAAGAAGAAGAGGCCAGATCTGGGCTTGGCTTTGCCCTGGGGCTGGTAGTACAGCCTGGGGGCTGCAAGCTGGCAAGCTCTGTAGCAAAGCTGCACTGCTGGGTATGCCCAAATGCCCTGCAGTCAGGTTGGCCTCTGCCTCAGTTTACCCATTCCCCTGTCCTGGTCCTCCTAGGACTCTGCGACCCCGTCCAGCCTGTGCTGCATCAACAGCGCCGGCTGCTCCCACGCTGGCCTGTCACCGGGACAAGCTGCCGCTGTTTGAAAGGTCAGCATTCAGCTTCGTGACTGTATGGCGGCAGGGACTGCGTGGTAAGCTACCGCGTCTCTACGCTTGCAAATGGCCCTTAGACCTGAGAGAGGCATCATATGCCTGCGAGGAGCTGAGGGACGGGGATGTAGAGGCAGGAAGAGCTGGGGTTGAACCTAGATTTTTAACCCCCGCCCTCCAGTGTCTTTCTCTTGGAGCATCGCTGTTAACTGGGTGTGCTCAGGCCGTTCCCGGGGTGAAGGGCTGCAATCTGAGCATGCCTCTGCTTGCAGTGATGCCTCAACATCCGAGCTGCTTCTGCCGGGTGAGAATTTCCTGGTGGGAATGGCACCAAGTGATGCCTCTTCCCCACCTGCCCTGCGCCCTCCCTGCCACGCTGAGCCTTTCCCTGCTCCAAGTGGTTTTTCAGAAACCACTGGCGATTGTAAAAGGCCTGGGTGCTCTTGCTGTGCAGGTTGTAAAGGCTCTTCCAGCTCTCCGTGTTCGGACCAGACCAGCTGTAGGGCCCAGCCTTTTTCCGTGCTCTGGATTGTCACCACCGTGTTGCTCTACAAACCTGGAGGCGTTTGTTAGGGGATGGCTGTAGGATGCACCCACGACCACCTGCTGCAGCATCCACTCCATGAAGGCTCTTTGGGACCGCAGGCGACTCGGGCTTCTGCACGCTTGCTTGGCTGTGGCCATCGAGGAGCACAGTCCGAAGACCTCCCAGCTCCCCCAACCCTTTTGTCCATCTAAATTGCAAGCTCTGCAAGGCAAGGATTGCTGCTGCCCACACAAGTTTGCAGCAAGTTGACTTCTGGGGCTTCGAATGGACTAAGATACCCAGACGGATGGGGCCTTTGGCTGGATGACAACAGTGCTGTTTCTTCCTGAATGCATTCAAGCACAGGACCAGCGAACTGCAGCATCCGTACTGTTGTTGTGCGTGCCGACTAGATTAGGGCAGCAAGCGCCTCATTACAGTAAGCTCACACATCTTCAAATGCTGGACTGTTTCCCCCATTGATAAGCAATATCGATTTCTGTGCCGGCTGGCTGCTGTGCTTTGCCAAGGTTGGGCCATTTAAGGACACCGAGTTGTACTTCAAAACAAAAGCTAGCGTGCTTACTTCTGAGGAAACGCCGTTATGGCCTGAAGACTCTTCATTTACTTGTGGGCAAGAAGCTTGGGAGGCGCTTTGAAGGAGAGAGCTGCATTTATCTACCAATCCAGTGCTTTCAGCTCCGTGGAAAGCAGTGGGGTTTGCAAGGAGGCTGGAGGTAAAGTAGTGCTGCTAGCGTGTCTGCAGCACGGTTCACCGTGCATCGTGTCCTGCAAAACCCGTGGACTTCCCTCCTTGTCCCGTTGCATGAAGATTGACTTTTCTTCTCTGTCCTGCCCCGACATGATATGAATGTCTAGCAGGGAACCGCGATTCTCTGGAAGGTGGGTGAGATGGGGAGGGGACCGAGCGCTTTCCTGCCCCGTGCCGGCTTCTGATATCACTGAAGCAGACAGTCCTCAGCTTTTGCTGCAGCGTAAGCCAGCGGCACGTTTGATCAAAGGCCTTGTTATGAACCATTCTGTATTTGGAGATGCCTAGGGATGAGGGGTCTCGTGTAGGCATTTATCCTGCACCCGGGGTGCATCCAGTATGCTCCTTTTTCATTATTCCACTAATTCGTGTTCAAAGCTCCCCCCACAAACCAAATCATAAAGCTGGGCTGGACTTTGGGCTTGGTTGTGGAGCAAAGTCCTCCTCCTGCGGGCAGCAATCCTGGAAAATGCAGCTAGACAGCTTTCGTGCCGTTTGGTACGGGGCTGTAGACCGGTGGTACCTGTGGATCCTGACTTTGCAACGCAGGCTGTCAGGGTGGATGTGCCGTGCTCATCAGTCAAACCCCAATGAAATCCCAGGAGTTCAGCCTTCCTGAGTGGGCGTAGGGGTGGCGGAGTCATGTTGGCTGGACGTTAATGGAGGCAGCCAATTTAATTTTATTTATCTTCATGTTTGGCTCTTATTTATTTAAACCCTAGGGCGGCTCATGGAAATTTAATTTTAAGCACTTAGGCTTGCAGATGACATGGCACTGCAAGGCACTTGAATAATAAATTTGCAGAATATTTTGCCAGGCTTAAAGCACGAGAGAGACGTAAGGCAGCTCCCCCACTCTTCCCCCCACCGAATGGATGAGATTTGTTCAAAAATTAGGACAGAAACTGCTGTTGTTTCATTTTTAATGTTTACAGAGCACGCGAGTCATGTTTGCCTGTGCAACCACCAAGGCTTGAGCTGCTTTTTGCCATAAAACCAGCAAAACAGCCAGTGGTGTCTCACATTCACATGACTCCAGAAGCTGGGTTGCGAGGACTTTCACAAGTCTCATCCTGGTTTGTGAACCACAAGAGTTGCCAGTGCCATTTATTCTTCTCCTTGCAATCCAGTTTGCAGAGGTACACCCATGGAAAACCAGCCCAGAATCAGAGCATTTTGGGTTGATTGGGTTATACTTTCATAGAGTCACAGGCAAGGAGGGTTGGAAGGGACCTCAGGAGTCGCATCTAGTCCGACCCCCTGCTCCAAGCAGGACCAGCCCCAACTACAGCATCCCAGCCAAGGCTTTGTCTACCTGGCTCTTCAAAACCTCCAAGGATGGAGAGTCCACCATTGCTGGGGAGCCTGTTGCACCCTCCTAATGAGAGAGTTTTTCCTAATATCCAACCTCAACTTGCCTTGCTGCAGCTTGCACCCATTGCTCCTTCTGTTGTCTGCCCCCACTGAGAGCAGCCCAGCTCCATCCTCTTTGCAGCCCCCCTGCAGGGAGCTGAAGGCTGCTATTCAATCCCCCTCGGTCCAAATAAACCCACTTCCCTCTAGTCCAACCTCTGCTCAAGGCAGGATCATCTCCAACTTGATCGTTCCAGGCAGTATAGTTGCATCTGCATAGGTGTCTTCAAAGGGTCTCTTTGGTGTGCGCTGTGATTAGTGGGGTACTGCTAATCTATTGAGATGAGTCTACCAATTAATACTGCATTATGGCTCCAGGGGTAGTTCCAATACAGGACTGGCCGCCACACACACCAGACCCAATTTCCTGGCTATGTGCATTTAAGCCATTATTAAATACCTCTGCGTGCATGTGTAAGGTCACACCTGGTTAGGAGATTCAAGATGTTCCCGACCTGTGAGCTCCAGGTTGGCATTAACATTTATTTTCTAATTTAATGGGATATTCTAAGCTCCTCTGTCTGGTTTTTTTCACCTACTGTTGTTGCAAGCATCTCTCAAGATTAGGACAATGGAACGATATTAGAGAATTTCTTTCTCTGCTTGTTTTTTTTTTCTTTCACTTATTTTGGGGAAATTCATTGTTTCCTTTGTCCAGGCGGTTGCTCTGTTCCCGTTTCTGCACGCGGAGTTTTCCAAAAGGAAGGGAGAGAGAAACCATGGTTATTTCTAAAGGGGAAATGTGACCATAGACTCCAAAAACATGAGCTGAAGCATCAAGGGCAGGTGGAGTACGTGAAGTCTGGCTCATCTTTTAAACTGCCATGCAACTTGAAAATGGCTTTTAAGTCGCTCCTTTTAATTGACTAAAGGAAGCCAAAGTTACTGCATTCATTTCAGACGTTTCTCGTGCTCTTAGGATTGTTTGCAAGGAAAGGCTTTTGAAGGACTGCAGGATTCACTGTGGATGGAGGTGAGGGACCACGGCGCTGAGGGACAATACCTGATTACAACATTAACTTGGAAAGCTTTGTATCCTATTTCTAGCTGGCATGTTCTGAGGCTGCTGCTTCAAAGTCCACTTTATCTTTTATTCACAAATGCTGATGTGTTTAAATTAATGGCGCAGTGCAGTTGCTATAAATAAATGTCAATACCAGGCTTTAGCACATGAAAGGCTCATTGATGGGAACCAGCACTGATAATGGCTCTGTGGGTTCCTTCAGAAATCAGCAGGACGCAGGGAGAAGAATCGGTTTGGAGATCTGTTGCGGGAACGTTTTGATCTCGGCGGTGGCTCTTGCCCTGCGCTGAATGGGAAATGCAGACGTAGCGGAGGAACCGCACGTGATTATTCCAGGGGGAACACAGGAGGAGATGGGATCCAAATTGGGTGGCTTTTATCAACTGATGTCCTATGGAAAAGGGCCTGTCTTGGGGTCTCCCTTCCTGCACCTGCTGGCGTGAGCCAGCTTATGATCCGTGAAGGAATCAATCTTTATGTGCCGTGATTTTCCTTTTAGATCATCTCCTTGACACCCTGCCTCCGAAATCAATTTTTCTATTTGCAAAACTGAAATATCAGCAACCTCCTCCACCTCCTACCCCGCCATAACTGTTGCCTTCAGCTTTTACAAGTAGCGCCTCGTGCTGAAGGATGGGTGCTTTATGGCTTCTCTGGATCTCAAAGCGCTGCGCTAAACTTTGCCTAGGTTTCATGAAGGCGGCGTGTTCTCCTGCTGCGTGCAGCAAGGCAAAACCGAGACCCTGCAGTGAGACAGGAGAGAGCAGATACAGGACAAGGAGCAATGGGCTCAGGCTGCAGCAAGGGAAGTTGAGGTTGGATATTAGGAAAAACTTCCTCACTAGGCAGATGGGGAAGCACGGGAGCAGGCTACCCAGAGAGGTGGTGGACTCTCCATCCTTGGAGGTTCTTAAGGCCTGGTTCAACAAAGCCTTGGCTGGGATGGTGTAGTTGGGGATGGTCCTATTTTGAGTAGGGGGTTGGCCTGAGATTCTCAGCCAGGTGCCATGAGATCCTTTCAAGGGTGCCATGCATGTTTGGTGTGCACACATGATTCACACGATAGACCCAGAGATCTCAAATAGAAATCCAGTGTCCAAAACATCCTGACCTGTTGTGGTCTCCCCAAGCCGTTTGCAACAGAAGAATTGCCCTATTATTTTTTTTTCTGTAGTCATAAAGAGTGCAAACTAAGAGCTGGCGTTTTCCAAGGGGTGCCTTGAATCTAATGAGAGGTGCCTCGAATCCAAAAAGGTTGAGGACCACTGGTCTAGGATGACACCAAAGCTTCCTCTCCTCCCAGCTCCCATAATTGGTGCTTTAGAAAATACTTTGCTAGCGTCCTCTCCAGCGTTCTCAGTTTTGTTAACGAAGCGGTCCACGAGGGCGGGCTTGTTTGCGAGCGGCACGGGAGATGCAGTACTTGGTTCATTGGTTCTTCAGGTCTGGAGTGATTCCCGTTCGCAAGGTGGGGAGGACAGGTCGGATGTCCCTCTTTTATCCCGAGTCGGTGCAAGTGCCAAGGCCAGTTGTTCTCTGTCCTTCTCTCCATCTTTCCACAATGCAGCCTGGTCCCGATGCTCAAGTCCAACTTCTGAGCAGGTTTGAGGGTTACTGTTTTAAAGTGTGTCCCCATTCAACTTTCGCCTTGTTCCAGCAGTTGTGAATGCCCCAAACAGCAGAGCGCACCTCGGTGTAGTCTTCAAACAGGATGGTTTCAATCCTACTTTGTCGGCTCACGTTGGATAGTGGATGGACACAGAATTTTTATTTGAACTTTTTTCCTTTAAATTTACCTTTTTTGTTTTAACTGCTGACTAGGGAAGATGTTGGAGGTAGGCCGACGAGTGGGTTTTTTCCCCCAAAGCATCAGGTGGGAACTGAGAGCAAGCCCCTCTATATAACACCACAGAACGGGGATCTTGTGTCCTGCACCGGTCCCATCAATAACTGCAGCCCTTGTGTAGCTGATGTCATTCTTTATAGGAAAAAATATGTATTTGCCTCGACCCTGGCAAGGGCATATTGGTGTTGGCCTCAAGCGGTGATGTGTTAAGAAGGATTTCAGGCAGGACTGTTCGTCTTGGGTCTGTTTGTCTGCAGTCCTTTTGATACTAGACTCTGATGAAAATCCACCTTGCCACGCAAAGTTGCTGAGCACCAAAGTAAAAGTGCTTAGAATTAACTTGAAAAGCCATCAAACCAGAGGAAAGGCCCAAAAGAGAGCCCTTCAAAGGCACAGCAGTGTATACGTCTTGGTGACTGAGGAACTCTGAAGTGCTTTCCCTGATTGACTGCTTTTAATTGTGCCTTTGTAGTAAGCTGATGTTGATGGTTATTTTCCCCTTTTAGCACTTCTCTTGATCGTGCGCTCTCTCTGTCCGCAGCGCGAGTTGTTTAGTACTTCAGTGATGGTTTTGATTGCCAGGGAAATGCACAGGGAAGTTGATTAATGAAGAGATTCAGAGATTTCCTTTTACAATCCTTTTCCTCCCACGCAAGAACAGGCGTGTTCCCCTCCTGAGTGCTGAGCCCCACTTTGCCTTCCTGTTGTTTGCTTATGAACTTTTCCTCTTCTCGCTTTCTTCCTGCTCTACAAGGTAAGCAAATTAGCATTCCCTCCGTAGGAAACCTGCCTTCAACACGGAGGCATGCAGTAGTACTTCTGCGGTCCAAGGTACCCGCACAAAGGATGCTAGCGCGCACATCCCGCCCTACGAAGCTCAAGCTCTATCGCTGGTTCTGGGGGGAAATATCTATCGACATTCAGCAAAAAAAAGGGACATAGTGGGGAGGGGAGCAGGGCTCTGGCATCTCTGCTCCCCGTGCCATCAACGAGCCATGCACAAAGGGAGGGGCACCTGCAGGGCACACGGCTTTGTTCATGAAAAGCCTTTGCTGGAGATAAAGCATCAAACCCAAATTTCACTTTTCAAAATGAATGTTCAAAAAGCGCCGGGGCTGGACTTATCTGAAGCGAGGCTGCATCATTTGCACGCATTTATCGCATTGTAAGAGATGACCTCTATCGAAGGGGCAGCGTGAGGAAGGCGGCATATCGGCAAAATTTACTTTCTTCCCTGCTCTCTCACCCTCTTTTGCCACATCCTAGGGGAGGAGCGACTGGAGCCAGGCGTGTCATGGGCCCTGACGTGTAGCGGGGCTGTTTGTCAGGCTCCAGTAGCTGGTGTTGTTTGCTGCTGCTGCATCAGTCCTGAGGAGCATCATCAGTAGCTCCGTTGAGGCCGTGTCGTAGCTCTGGTGCAGGGCAATCAAAACTCTGCAATAGCATAAAGACTTGGAGCAGAAAGCAGAAGATTTGGGGGGATTGCAAGCCTCCACTCTTCGTGGGATAGGTGTAGGTCAGCCAGGCCTTTCACCTAGACTCACAACATCGCTCTTGGTGCACAAGTGTTGCAGCCACACTTAGGGACCCCAGGCAGGAATTAGGACCCCACAGCACTTGCACAGGGAAGTAACAAGGCTATGCTCTGCCTCAGGGAGCTTGCAGTCAGCATCTTTAATGGCCAGGCCTTTGGGCCCTTGTAGAGCTGTTCTGCTTCGGTCCCTACCCCTGCCCAAGCTCCTGGCACCGGTGGGGGGTTTGAATGAATCAAAGGATGAAGAACGAGCTGTTTATGCACTAACTTGTCGTCACCGTGCTGCAAAAGCCATGCAGGGGTCTCCTCCCCCGTGGCTGCCACCTTTGTAGCGCGTGCAGCTGCTTTGGAAGCAGAGAAAATCTGGGATGAAGACTACCCCAGAGTGGCAACCTTGCAAACTTCCTTCTCCAAGCGAGATTTTCCAATAGGAGACTTTTCTTCCTGAGCATTGCCTGTGAGTTTTCACCTGTTCAGCCAACCAAGCGCCAAAAAATGAAAGCGAGCCCAAGGCAAGGGGCTCTTGTGCACGTAACCAAACAGACCTGTTTTGCGGCGACTGTTTCCAAACCCCTTGAGCAGTTCATCTTGACACCTACCGCGTGGTCCTCCCATGTCTTCAGCAGGCACTGAATAAACTAAAACCAAAGTCTGAACGTGGCCGATTCCCCGGTGCTAATGGCAAGAATCGGGAGGCTGTGAGAAGGGAGTATGGGGTCACCACAGCACCAAGGAGAGAGATCTGACAATGAAATTCAAGGCATTGCTGGTAATCATCTCCACTTTTGTTGTTGATCTCCGTTCCAACATACAACCCACAGAATTGGGTCAAACTGTGCCAAAAACAGTTGTCTTTTTTGTGCCCGATGGCCTTGCTTTAACTGCCTTGTGCTGAGGGTCATTTACTGCAAGGGACCTTCCACCAACTCAAATATTTCTCTCTCCCAGCTCCAGGCTCAGTGACGGTATTTGATATTTATTCGAGAGATGTTGGTTGTGCCGTTCATCTCCAGAAAGCCGTTGTCTGAACGTTTTGGTACAAGACTCCATTAAACCGGGTCTACACGCCAGCCTTCCTCTTGACCACAAGTTATTCAAACCATTGGCCAAATAGTTCAGAATAAGCACCGTTTACTCAAGCCTGACCTTTTCCTCCTGCCATTTATCTCGGCGCACCATTGAAAGCTATTTTGTTGTAAGAGCTTGAACTGCCCCGAGTGCCTGTTAAATTATATATCATTTGTTTGTGTGGTGGTTTGGAAGGCTTTGGAGTTGCGGAGCGGCGAAGGGAAGTTGGGGAAAATATTTGATGATAGTAATAAGCACTTGGTTCTGGTTAAGATCTAATGGGAGCTAATTTTGTCAGCCTTCACCCTGGCGTGACTTAGGAAGGGAAACTGGCTCTATTTGAAATATTGAAAATAGTCTTTCTATTTGTGCCATGCTGTACTCTCTGGCAAAACTCCTGTTTGATGAGTAATGTTAGCTTTCCTCCTACACCCCAGCTGAAGCAAGCCATGAAGGTGACAGTGTCTTCTCTTGGAGAGGAGGGTGGCATCCGCTCCTTCTGTCTCCTTCAGCGCATCCCAGTCGGCCTTCGGAGCTCATGGGGAGACGAGGATTGAAAGCGCATCCCAGTTTTTTCTGTGGGAGCTAATAAGGCAGCCCCATTCCCATGCTCCAGCCTCCTTAAACTTGTGAGGAGAGGCTGAGGGAACTGGGCTGATTGAGTCTGCAGAAGAGAAGACCGAAGGGGATTGACTAGCAGCCTTCACCTCCCTGCCGGGGGGCTGCAAAGAGGATGGAGCTGGGCTGGTCTCAGTGGGGGCAGATGACAGAAGGAGCAATGGGCTCAAGCTGCAGCAAGGGAAGTTGAGGTTGGATATTAGGAGAAACTTTCTCAGCAGGAGGGTGGGAAGCACTGGAGCAGGCTCCCCAGGGAGGTGGTGGAGTCGCCATCCTTGGAGGTTTTAAAGCTAGATAAAGCCTTGGCAGGGATGATGGAGCTGGGGCTGGTGCTGCTTGGAGCAGGGGTTGGACTAGATGTGACCTCCTGAGCTCCCTTCCCACCCTCATGATCTCTAATTCTGTGACTTGGCCGTAAACTCAAGATTGCTTTCTTGGGAGCAATCCTGGCCTAAGAGAAAAGCAAGGCCAGGAAGCTGCTTGCACGACGGATTTGCACGGGAACACCTGGAAACCTGCTTGCACGTCTGATTTGCACAAGTTGCCTTACTCCCCTGAAGCCTCCCTCCTCCTCTCCTGTAGCGCTGCAGACCCAGTGCACCCCCAGCATTGACTTGTGACTGCATGACTTTGTCCTGTTAACAACAGCTCTGCTGCACCCACGTGTTTTTAGCAATATGGCTTTAAAATCACAAATAGAGGCTGGGGTGATAATACCAGGTGTGTCTTCCCCATTTCACTGCATCTTGGCCCTTCCAAATGTTATATGCTTCTTTGTCTCAAATAAGGTGAAAAACATCCCTTCTCTTGGGGGCATCATTTCCTTTCTCCCTGTTCATTAGCCAGTCTCCGTGCACCGGTTCTGCTGTTTCCCCTGCTCGGGCAACACTGTTTATTCAAGTGCTTTGGGACCCGAATGAAAATGCAAGTGGGGAGGGTTTCTCAGCCGTGTCCTGTCTTGTGCCAGGAGTGGAAAGCACCCATGTCTGTAGGCTCTGGAAGCCAGGCCCCCGGGACAAGGTAGGACCCTTCTCTCTGGCATGTCTGCTACTGCCTTGTCCAGTCTGGTTTAGCATCTCGCGTCGTGCACAGCTTGCCTTGACAGCCTGCTCCGCAGTCCAGTGACTTTGCCATCAGGATTCAGCACGTGTGTCCCTTTCCTTCTACTTTATCCCATTCCCTCTAGGAAGATGCAGCGCGAAGCAATGCGCCCCAACCCCTTTGGCCGTGCGCCCCTCGGGCAGCGGATGGTTGCAGCCCTGTGGGACATGGGGCTCTGCCCTCGTGCGGGGTTTGAAACCTGCCCGGCCCGGTTGGCTCTCAGCCCCAGGCAGTCGTTTTTGCAAGGGTTGCAGCTGGAAAGAAGCAATGGGAGGGAGGTGGGTGCCTGGATGAGGGGCATTGAAAGGAAAAGAGCATGTCCGTTCAATGCTGAGAGCTGTTGTCGGCTGGGATATAGGAGCCAAGTTTGCCCTAAGTTTTGTGTCTGGAAGGAAGGGCTGGGGAAGAGCCCCCCAGCCTAACCCTAGCCTTGCTTTCTGGTGCTTGAGCAAGGGTACGTATACTCTTATTTGTTCATAAACCATCCTCATCAACTCCTCCTCAGTCATTTTTGCTGCTCTTCTCTGATTTCCCGTCTCGTTCCCTCCATCTGCTTTGGCATTTCCCTGCACTCCTGCAGCTGGAAGACCTCAAAGAGCTCGGCCGTGACGTGGACCCCCCTCCAAAAGAAACGGAGCCACATCGAGTACATCTGCCGTGCTGCTCTTTATTATCGCAAATGCTGGAAGTCTCTTCTGGAAGCCGGGTGCTATATTTATGAAACTTTTGTTTTCATAAACTGCTGGTTGTTCAATAAGGCATAAAACAGCCAGGATAAGATAGTTATTCGCTTTGCAAAATCATTTTGCTCCCTAGCTCCAATTTTATACAGCAGTTACTGCATTTCATTTAGTTCCCAAATAAATGTGACACAGTAGATTAACTATTGATAGCGAAATATGGAGTTCCCCGTATGAGTGGCGGTTACCTTGCTCCTTGCTCTACCCTCCAATCCCCAGATGATCCGGTAATGGCAAACCACGCTGCTCCTGGAAGATGAGTTCCTAACTGCATCCGTCAAAAGAAACTTTTTACTCAGATGTTTTTATGCCGGCTCCCTGTACGCCTCCAAGTTGCTGCATAAACTGCTCAAGTTTTAATGCATGCAAGAGCATTTTGTTCAGACTAGCGTTGTAGCTCGTAGCTGTTTTTTCCTAGTGACGAGTCAGCACATAACCACCTCAGCGCAAAAAAAAATTGCCAGCATCAACATAGGTGACCGTGTATTAAGTCAATAGTCCATAATTAGTCGCATGGCAAATAATTTATGGTGCAGGGAATTGGGGAAATGCTCCCTCTCAAACCGAGAAAATAAGGCGGTGAGAAGCTGATTGGGACTTTGATTTTTTTTTCCATTTCTGGAGCTGGTGTTGTACAATATTTTGCATTTAGGGAATAGCGCCTTCAGTCTTAACCTCTTGGTGCCTAGCCTCTGGTTGTGCTCACAGCCTCTCTTTTCTGTGTGTTAATTGTGGTTCCCAGCAAGCGTCTGGACTCCTCAAAGCACACGCGCTGCATCGCCCAGCACGTGTCCCATTAGCGCGTGGTCTGAGATGGAGAGACGACGTTCCCTCGCCCTGCGTGCGTGGGACAAGGTAGCAGGCCACGGCGGGGAGAAGCCAAATCCTCCTCTCGAAGGGCTCCGACTGTTTCATACGCGGTGCAGGAGAGGTGTGGGGAGGAAAGAGCAATTCGGGGAGAGGCAGGGCAGCTCTGTGATGTCCTTTGCCCCAGGCTGGGCACAGCCGGTCAACCCGGCCCGTTGCGGATGAAATCCAAGAGGCCACTTGTCTCTTGACATCACTCAGGGGTTTCAAGCAGCCCAACCTCAGTCTAAGATGATTTATTGCCACGCTGAAGCCCAAATATGAATTTGTAAGTATAGGAACAAGGAAAGGTAAAGCCATGGAGGTTTGTATTCCAGGAAGCAATGAACCCGTGGCCAAAAAGGGGCAGCTCCGTCTTCAGTTGCATCCATGGGAGTAGCTGGAAGATGATGGCATCGATCACCTAGAGCGTCAAAGCTTCACGGCAAGGCTTTACAGAAAAATAAAGAGATGTTGAAAGAACGGAGAAGATGCAAAAAACCAGGCATGAGAAACCATATTAAGGGTTGGAGAAAAGGTCTCCAAGAGTTCACATTTAATACTCAGGAAAAAAAGAGTGAGGGATGATTTAATGCATGTGTGCCCCTTCATGGGGAGAAAATATATAGGCTGGAAACCCCTCTGATGCACCTGAGAAAGGCACGGCAAGAATGGATGGAGGGAAGCAAAGCCAGCTAAAGTCAAATGAGAAATTAAGTCCTTGTTTTCAACCTTTAAAATGAACTAGTGAGAGGAATGGTGGATTCTTCTCCATCTCTTAGTGTCTTCAAATTGCAGCCCCTCCTGGAGGATAAGATTTAGCCAGATGCAGGTTATTGGGTTTGAAGAGGTGATGGGGTGACGTTTAATGGGCTGTGAAAGGCAGGAGGTCAGCAGCGATGATGTCGGGTCAGAAGGGGTCATTGCAATCCATGAATAAGTGAGGGAGAGAGTCATTTCCCTTGTTGGCTCGTCTGGCTTCGAGCCCAAAGGAAGAGATGAACCATCGTTGAAACCCAGCGCCCATCGTTAGAGCCAGGTCAGCTGGGCCTGTTCGTTTTGATTAACGCAGCACTCTCCATGCATTCATTCAGCTGGTTTAAGGCAAGCCGGGGAAGGGAAAAAATCGATAGGTGTGTCTAAATCCCGACTCTGTTCATAGCCATCAGGCCGAAGGGCTCTTCCCTCGGCTTCACTTGGGGTTTCCCAAGGAGAAAACGTTGATGCTGGGTAGGAACTGTCTTTTAACTCCTCTAAAAGATTGCCATGCCATGCTTCGAATAGAGAAGAGGGGATTTGAAGGTGTACATTGCTAGAAGCAATAGGCGTGCTGCAGTCTTGCATTTCCGATTGCACTGACGACAGGGAAAAATACAGCCCTGTGCGGGGTTCCTGAGATGGCTTGGTTGCATGAGGAGTTGGGCGCTGACTTTCCTAAATGTTAACGGTTCTCCGTCAACCGCAGAGCAAGAGCTGCCGCCGCAACTGGGAAAACAGAGGCCTCTCAAGAACGTGAAGGTGACACTTAGGGCAAGCGCGCTCGTCGGCAGCGTGTTTCTCGTCCGGAGAACAGCTGTGTAGAAATGGCTCCGCCGGCTCCTAGGTGACCTGCAGTCCTGTTTGTATTGCTGAGCACAAAAAATTAGCCGAGTTTTACTGCTTTTATTATTGCAACCCTGCAGTTGCCTTAAAGACATGGGAGTGTGGAAGAGATGTCTTCTTGGCTTGCTAATCGTCAGAAGAGTTTTTAATGGAGGTCCAATTTCAGGTCCACCTTGTGTTCAATGTATGCCCATAGTCGGGAGGTCCAAACACGGGTCCAGCTTGTGTTCAACTGTAATGCTCCCACAAGGATATTATCTGAGTACAGTTGTTCTAACTCAATGTGGCGGTTGGCTTGTGCAGTCTGTGTTAGCCATGCCAAAACCAAGTCAACCCATCAAACTGACCTTCAGGCCCTAACTTATATTTGCAGAGCTGGGAGGATGACAAAGGCCATCTTTTATTTGCAAATCTACTTGGGGAAACGCTCAACCCTGGGGCCTTTTCTGATGCTGGTTTTGTTGTGGTTGCAGAATGGATCGGCGTGGCCGTGTCTACACGAGCCGTTGACTGCATGGTTGAGTCATTTAGGACTTGCTAAATGGCTGCGCAGTAGCATCTCCGCATGGCTTCGTGGTGATGCTGACTGCACGGTTCACGCCCCACGGTGCGACTGCGCAGTAGTAATGAGCTACTACGCCGTAAGCGTCTCGTGTAGACATGGCTTGTGTGCAGTGAGGAGTTAAAGTGCTGTTAGGGAGTCGTCCGGGAAGGTTCATCTCAACCCTGCCAAGCCCTACCCCGCTCCTCTTTCAGACCTGTGCCCCGAGTTGTCCTTGTTGAGTCTCGGCAGTCTCCCTATGCACAAGCATTGCTCGCTGCCGGCCTCACCTGAGCCTAGGTAGAGCTGACGGGTCTTCGTGACATCGCACAATCCTCCCATGACCAGCAGGAGCTGAGAAATGACCTACGAGACCGTCATCTACGCTAGTCCTGTCTTTGAGCCAGGAGGGCTGAGATGCAGGGTGGGTTTGGCTCACGTTGCACTCCGGTTTCTCGGTTGAGAGGCTTCTGCTTGGGTATCTGCCCAAAATAATAATAATTTAGCTTTGTCATTCCCTCCTGCCAGGCTCCTCTCAGCCTGATGGGCACGTCGTCATCGTCCCGCGCAGTCATTTGTAATGCTGTCGGAGCACCCACTGCTTGTGGAGCTCCCCAGGGAGAGGAGACGGCAGGAGACGGGGGTGGAGAGTGGAAGAGGAGGAAGCGTTTCGTCCTCCCCGCGCTGTTTCCCCATCTGCAGATTTGTCATAAGTCACCAGCTCGTGATTTTAATCAGCTGCAGCTCAGCAAACGCTTGTGGCAAAGTTGGGAAGTGGAGGGGGGGGGTTGTTTTGCATCTCTCTGTACGTCAGTTTTAATGGTCTCTTCAGGACTGTGCATCGCAATCAGTGTCACTTGAAATGACCTCCAGGGAGTGTCATTGCCAGTCCTTAGATGAACTGCCCCATCAGACACGCCTGTGACACGCTCGCTGCATTAGCCTGCTTCCCCCGCCCCTGCCGACGTGCATGGGTTGGAGAGGTGCGAGGGTGCTTGGGACACAAATGGACATGCTTGGCTTTGGGAAGTTAGAGACTGCTGTAATTTAAGCAAAGGAAAATCAAAACTTTGATTTCCTCCCCCCCCGCCGCCCCCCTTTTTATCCACCCCCCACCCAACACAGCTAAACTGTAGTTTCAGGTCTGCTTCGCTTGACCTTTTTAGCTTTGATAAAGGGAGCCTTTATTCATGATGCATGAGCCTGGTTCTTTGAAACCTCCAAGAAATGGTTTGTTCATTGAACATGCAAACAAATTACTTTCCGTGGACTGGAATTTAAACTGACATTAAAGCTGGGAGAACATCTATATTTCATTATGTATAAGGGCCAGAAAACAGTTTGTAACCTTAAAGCAGTGTAATTAAAAGTGAAGTCCTTCCTGGGAAAGAAATTATTCTAATAAAGCTCTCGGACTTTGGTTTGGTCTCTGCTGATGGTTTGGGTCGAGCTGATAGGGGGGGAAACGGCCACCTCCTCCTAGTATTGGTTTTCAAGTTGGGAAGACTTGGCCAAAGCGCTCCCCAATGGTGTCAGAGCAGCTGCTGGAAGTGGTGAGCCCCAGTATAGGACTGGGCATGAATCTTTTATAGGTCGACATAGGCCCTAACATAGGCCCTTTTATAGGCCCTAACATCTATGAATCGGGTAACTGGAGCCAGGAAGCAGAGTTGTCGAGCGTCTTTCCAGCAGGATTTTCCAGGGGTTGAGCAGGGCTGCCGTCACTGCACAAGGCTTGGCTTCTAGAGGGAAGCAGCCTCTTGGGATGGAAGAAGTGGGAGATTTTTCCCTCCTTGAAGCAATGTGCCCTGCTGCTTACAGAGCAGTTTAATATGCACAGGCAGTGATTAAGCTGACAGCTTTTCCAGCTTGGCTTTTTGTCGGAGCAGAAGGGGGATAAATGCACAGTTTGTGAATGGGCACTTAAAATGCAGCAAGCTGCCGAGGTTCTTGCTCCTGACTTCCCTTTCCCCGCGCTGGCATCTCTCGCACGGCGAGGGCCCCCGTTTCCCCAGCCTGATCCCTTTCGTGGTGCTATAAACGTCCCGTCTGCTTGTCCCTATGTTGTTTTATCCAGCAGCTGCCAGGTTGAATAGCGGTGCTTTTTAGACTGGGACCTTGTTTCGATTCACATGTGGGTTTTTTTGTTTTTTCTTAAATGCTGAGCTGGTTGGAAGACAGGCTGGTGTCACTAATGACAGCTGCTAATGGGAACCCAAGGAGGGGAGCAGTTGGCACTTGCAGGATGCTGCTGCCTTCTGAGCAATGGAGATTTGCTGCGATTCGGTGACTCTCACCCTCAATTTTGAAGTTCACTCAGTGAATAAAAAGCATCGACTGTTCCCAGCCATCTCTCCCTAGGAGAGTAGTAAAGCATTGGGACAGGATGCCAAGAGAGGCGGTGGCATCTCCATCTCTGCAGGCTTTTAAGGCCCGACTAGACCAAGCCTTGGCTGGGATGATGGAGTTAGGGCTGGTCCTGCTTGGAGCAGGGGGTTGGACTGGATGTGACTTCCTGAGGTCCTTCCAACCCAAATTTTCTATGATACAGCCATTGGAGGCCTTTGGTGCAAATGGTTTCTTGGTCATGTGCTGCAGAGAAAAAGGCCAAAGGCTGATGAGGAGGGAAGCTCTGCGAGCGCTCTCCTCTCTCCTGTGCTAGGGCTGCATTCGGAGTTGCAAAGGCAACGATAAGCGCCAACCCCACTCTTGGCATTGGGCGCGCCCTTGTACCCGAGCCTGCCTCTCTTCCCCATGCATTCAAGCCCTAATGAAAAGGTAATGGCTGTGGATAAGTTTACACCTATGCGACTCAGATTGATGTTGTACGCCAATATAAATCACACCGGGATCCGGAGTGGACAGATGTGCAGCTATCCCAGGGTAACTGTATAGCGCAGGCAGCAATGATGTGCCCCATCATTATAATCCTCTATTTGTCTTAGGTGAGCAGCTACCCTGGAATAAACTGCAGACAGATGACACCAACACCTGTGTAACTTAGACCAGGGTCGTTTGACCTTTATTTTTCCTTCGAATTATCAAGGGTTGAAGGTCGTAATTTTATTTCTAGGCAGCAGGGAAAATACTGCAGCGGGCTTGAGAAGGTGATAGCGCTGCTTGTTGTGCGTGCACGACTTGGTTGCAGTAGTGTAGAGGCTGATTACGTTGGTATCGACACGTTGTGCGTGCGGCGTTTGAGTGCTGAGGCGCATGAGTTTCCCCAAGCTGCAGACTTCTGCTGGAGCTGGAGGCCATTGGGATGATGGAGCAATTGCTGGGCTTCCTCCTTGGTTGGGTGTTTTCGGTAACTGGCTTGCTAGCATTTTTTACATAATTATAGAGTTCCTTCGCAAGGGCAAGGAATTGGTGTTTTTTCTTACGAACCTTTCAAGCCCTCTTGAAAACGTCTTTCAGATGTAAATGCGCTGCATACTTTATAGTATCTTAGTCCTACAGCAGGAGCTGCAGCTTTGTGGACCACTTTTGTGTTGCTTGGACTTCAAGGGGAGCCAGCTCTGAAATCGCAGCAGCCTGGTGAATGAGGCTTTCTGCTTCTCCACCCCTCTGAAATGTTATGCCGGTGATTGGAGAACAAAGCCAGCCGCGATGCCTGCGCTCATTCTCTATGCAAAGCCCATACCGAACGTCCAACGCTGTTGTGAGCAAGACGGAAGGTGCTTGACAGTCCCTGTAGTTCAGTGCTTAAAGCCAAGCAAGATAAACATGTATAGGCTTTCCCAGGAATCAAAGCTATTACGCATAGGGGGTTTTCCCTGCTGCTTAGAAGTAAAATTAGCAGCTTAAACCCTTGAAAGTAAAGATTTGCATAAGCTACTTGGTGTGTACATATATGGGTGTGTGCGCATAGGTGCATATATGTGTGTATGTGTATATCTATACACATACATACATATTTATATACATATATAAATATACGTCTATATATACACATACATATGCACATGTGCATGCACACATATGTTTATATACATATATATACATATACATACATATATACACACATATACATATGTGTACACAAGTGTGTGTAAATATAAATGCACATGCACATGCACACATACACACATACATACATAAATGCACATGCACACATACATATTTGTTCTGCAAACTCCCAGAGCCTGGATTCTCCAAAGCACTTGTGCTGCACGTGGCGTTGTCCTCCCAAGGTCCTGAGCTGTGAGTGAGGAGGGAGGGAGGTCTTGATGTTGGGGTGGAGGACTGGACAGACATAAAATCAAGTCCCTAAGTAAGAGTGTCGGGAGCGAAGGGACCAGCACCGCTGATACGGGGAAAGCATGGCGGTGTTGAGTAACTCCTGGGTTTTGACTGAGGTCCGTGGCTGCGGGGGGCTAGTTCTCAGCCTGAGTAAGTACAGCAGATCTGACTTCCCCCTCGGGGAAGTCTTACATTTCCATGCAGTTTGCATTCACATCGGAGAGTAAACATTTATCGGTCACGTGGTGCAGCTGGTATTTTGCTACTGTGGAAAACCACAGAGGCAGCGAGCTAAAATGTGAGTCATTTGGCTTGCGAGGTGGTGGTGGAACCCGCAGTGCATAAATAATAGTGTCGGCTCAGACATGCATGTCGATGGCGTCTTCTGCTAAAACCATTTCCCTGCAAAAATGCAAACGCATGAAAGCTGTGGAGCGCTTGGAGTCTGTGAACAGCCAAATGAATCCAATTTGGCTTCGTGCTCAGGCCCATTGCAACCGTGGCCCCATCATCTAAAAGCTAGATTTTTCTCCCTGCCCAAGAGAGAAACCCCATCTGGGAGTATGTCCATAGTGACGTATCCCCGGGCTAATCTCAGAATCTGCCACATTTTGTTAAGGGATTCCTGCAGGGTGTTCACTGTGACTATTTTTGGTCAAACATTTAACCTTCTTTCAACCTTGGATTCATTTGTGCAAATAATCTCAGGCTGGAACAGGCAACTGGAATTTAAAAGCAGGACTTTGCAGGTGGGTGGAATTTGTTCTTTGCAGCTCCAGCTGCAGAACGTACACATTGCTGGAGTTTTTTCTTCCTCCTTTTACCAACGCCATTCGTCCCCCTCTGCCCGTGCCCATAATGGAGCATTAATATTCCAGCAAAGCAGTTGTATCTACACTTGGCACTTTGCCACCCGCTGCCTAAAGTGTCAGCATAAAAAATTATGGCTGCCATCTCACGGTAGCCCTTTGCAAAACTGAATGTTAAAAGCTGAACTGTAAAGCCTTTGCTTTGTTTTGGAAACCAGGTTGGGGTGATTAAATAGAAAATAGTGCACATTAAAATAGCATTAATGAGCTTGGCTTAAAAAAGAGAAAAACCCATCAGGATCTTGCAAAGTCCGATTCCAAGATAAGATTCATGTCTCTGCCCTTGACTCTTTGCTTTTCTTCGGCAGCACCTGGGGTATTGGCCTGGGAACCAGTCAACTCCAAACCCATTCCATGTATTTAGCTGTTACTTAGCATATGGCTTTCCCTGCATCTCCCACTTTCTTGTTTCAGCTATTTTTGCATGCAGATGTTCTTGTTTTCAACATTTTTTCTGTCTACCTGCGTGGCATACCCACACAGCAGGGGAAACTGAGGCGCTACGGGACTCTAGACATGACTACACACAAAATGCAATCAGTGGTGCAAAGGAAAGCTATATAAATGCGAATGAGGGAATAGACATTTCCTGCATCTCAAATTTAAAATCGTATTATTGCATGATAGAAGTTAAGAAAAGTTGCAAACAGAAATGTCCTTTTTTTTTTTTAATTGGTCTTATTCCTTGAAATTGGTCTTATTCTTTGGATATGATTATCTTGATACTTTCAGGGTTCCATTATTTTAGCTTTTGCTGCCGATTTGCCTTTGGAAAGTTCGTGACGGTGTTAAGAGATGAGGGTTTGGTAAGGTTCTGCACAGTATTCTTATACCAGTGTCTTTTAGAGGCATTGCTCTCTGTGTGTGGATCATGTATAATAATCCAATATTGGCATACTCGGTAAAAACCAATTTGAGAAGTGCTCTTCTGGCTAATAGAAGTGCAAGTTTTTTCTTAAAACAAAAAAAAAAAATTCCAAACATAGTATGGACGAATTAGGAACATGTCGCTTTAATCTTTGTTATTAGAGAGCCGGTCTGTAAACTCCGAAATGATCCAATCAACCTTCTGGAAGCACCTCAAAAAGCTCGTACAACCAGGAAGCTTGCTAATCTTTGCAGAGCTGCAGGCAAGAATGAAGTTTTACAGCCAAGGTCTAATCCTCTGCAAATCAGAAGTTATAATACCAATTCGTTGCTAGACCCGTAAGTAGAATAGCACTAGAGGGCGCCATTATAATATTGAAATGCCAGATTATTTTTTCCCCCTGAATTAATTCCCAGTTGGAGGTGGAAAGACTCTACTTACAAATACCGAGAGCAAAGCGCGGTGAGGAACGGCGCATCAGCGTGGCGCGGTTCACGCACTCCGAGGTAATAAGCACCATTTGCCTGCGATTGTTCAGCGGTTCTCATCATCGGATCCACTTAGTTTAAGAAACCTGTGTTTTGGTTGAAGACGTTACTAGGCGAACGTACGTTCGTTCTCGACGTAAATGGATGAGATATCCAATAGCGCTGAAATCAAGCAGTAAGAAAACGAGGGAGGGGGGCACGCGTGAGAAATGAGCTTTAGCAAAATGTGTGTTTTATAATCTAACGGCTCCTAAAAAGTTAGCGTTCAAAAACGTTTGAGTTTGTTAATGGCTCTTCGGGGCTCCTCTGTCCTGGGTATGGTTGCAACTTCCAGACTCATAGAGAAGCCAATTCTGGGAGACGTTCGGTGTCCCAGCAAGATGGTCAGCTTTCCGCCACTCCCCCTCCTTTCTCTCCTTGGGTTATAGCGGGTATCCAGTCCGTTATTTTTTTTCTTCCACCAGATCCTCTTTCATCCCGTCGGAGCTGCATGTCTCTTTTGAATCCTTTATAAAAATAACCTTCCTGACATGGTGGGCTCTTCGGGTGGGAGAAAGTCCTCTTTTCTTGTGCAATCCTAGCCAGTTTTCAAGATCTTAGCTTTCATTTAAAGGTTTCGTCCTGGACTCGTTTGTTCTTAATCATTAACAAAGTTGTTGAGCATGTCGCTGCATTTTCCTGTTGTCGGTAACCCACTTGAAGTGATCCTCCGGGGATAATAAAGCAGCGGCCGCTCATCAGAAGCCTGTCCGCTTTGAAGGATGCACCGTTCAACATAAAGCACGGAAGAAGCGGTGTTTGTTAACTAGATCCCAGGGTGTTCAAACACCGCTTGGTCCGACTCACCTGGGAGGATCAGTGGGCTCGTTAGAGAGTTAGGTGGCCCTTGGCTGCCTTTCCATGTTTGATGCTTCTTTACGAGTGAAATCCTTTAATTATGCTCTTCGGCAAAGTTAAGGGAATTTGACGCCTGCTGATCTCCCGCTTTAGTGGCCGTGGTAGCGTAGGGACAAAGTCAAGGCTTGAAGGTCTTCCCAAGCCTGGAGCCCATTGAGCTCGGGTGGGGGAGCAACATCTCCAGGGGCGTCTCACCTGGTCACCTTTGACTTCCTCGCCCGAATGACCGGTGCCTTTGGCTGAAGCCATCATGAGATGCCTTAGGGACCTGGAGGCAGGTCAGCTTTTAGAGAGAGAATAAATATAGACTATTTAAAAAAAAAAAAAGACCCGAACCAGTGCACGGCAGTGAAGTGGTTTAGCTTTGGAATTAGCTTTCCTTTTGCTCGAAGCCAGCCCTCAACACCGGTTTAGAAAACCACAGATGAAAAGATTATTAAACAAAATAAGGGCCCTGATTGAACGAGTACCCGGGCGCATGCTAAAGTTGAAGCGTACTGGCAGTGCCGTTTTTAGCTCCAACATTAGTGCTTTGCTTTTTTGGCTCGAAGCGGACTTTGCTGAGCCTTTCAAGTTCGTGTTTTCAGGCAGTTTTTGGCAGTTGCGAGGGCCAGGAGTTTTACTTTTGTAAATGGGAGCTTGGACGCCATTGTGATCGTGTGATTCTGGGACTAGGAGAACACGCCAGACTCGGGAGTCGTAATGAGATCCTTTGCCCCTGCCCCTGTTTTTCTCCTAGGAGAAGGCAAGAGCACAGAGATGGAGGTTTTTTGGGGGGGGGGTTTAAAGGTGTTTGGCTGTTACTGGTTCAGAAACAGAATTAGCATTTCTTTCTCTTGGGAACTGGCAAGCCTCTAAGGAACTGCCTGCATATTTAAAAGGGTGGCCTGGCTTTGGTCTTTGTGTTTTCATTTTGCTCCGTGCTGGCCTGTCCAACACGAAGGACGTAGAATGGAAATAAAGGTCAAAGGGAAAAATACACCCCCCAATTCCAGGTAGACCCGGCCAACAGCAACAACCAAAATACCCATCGGCTAGGATGCGTTGCAAAAAGAGGTTGCTCCTTGCTGCTCAAGGCAGAATTGCTTCTTGTCTTTTGGCTCGGTCATGCTTATACCTGAAAGATCCCATCTCACCGCTGGGGGTTATGTCGCTAAGGGGCCGTAAAAGCTGTCTCAGACGTTCAGCCTCTGGGAATATCTAGGCAAGCAACTGCGCTCCATCAGGTTACAGAAACGCCTCGGCTGTTTAAATGTGTGCTCAAGTATTATAAAGCAATGTTTTACAGAGTTCCTTTTATCACAGTTCTGCGAGGCTTGGTCACATAAAGTTATACGGGCAGCAAACAGGCCAGTGCCGAAATGAAGTTCTTATGGCTTTGCTTTGATTTCCACAAGGAAAAAGCATGGGTTTGAAATGCTCCTTCTCGCCGCAGACTGAAATCTTATTCAAAGCAAAGCGAGCTCTGAATGGGAAGTCCTGCTTGCGACGGGGGATTTATTACAGGGTTGTCTCGGCCGTCGGGCCCAGTCCTTCGCCAGAACGGCCAGCGAGGTCCCACGTGCCGTCTCTCCCGAAGGGCAGTTTTGGCTCAGTGATGATAACTGCAAGATGGGACCCATTCTTCAGAGACTATTTTGTTACCCATGAACCCAGACAGGTTTCCTTTTTAAAAAAGAAGAGCGAGAACCAAAAAACCCTCGATGATGCTTTAGCACAAAAGAGTTAAGAAGAGTTTTATGTTCCCCAAAAATGCATTCATGCTGCTAATTGGTCCCTTTCTCTCTCTCTCTCTCTCTCTCTCTCTCTCTCTCTCTTTCCCCCGATGCCTTTCACTTGCAATGTCTGGACCTGCTTCCAATTTTTGACCACGTGGTCTCTTCAACGGTTTTTCCTTCCTTGCGACGACCTCGATTCTTCTGGAAATGCAAACTTGAAGGTAAGCTCATTGCTAGAAGTATTTTGAATGTTATTTTGGGCCCGGCTCTAATGAAGGAGTTGATAATGATTAAAAAACCCAACTCTAGATAAACCCCCAAGGTCAAACCATGCAGTACTCCATTGTGTTCCATAGGTTTTAGTGTCACCAAATTAAAAAAGGAAAAATGGACTTTTTTTTCCCCCAGCAAAAATTAAAAAATGAGAAAACTTCAGCCAGGAAAGCAGCAAGGGTTTAGTTGGACCTGACATGTTTCACGGAGCGTGGCCGTGCATTGTAGGGGTCCCTGGATGTGCGGTATCCAGAGGGTAGTACAGCCCCAAGATGAGAGTGGGCATGAAGGGACCAAGCAGCCTCACCCGCGATGTGCCAGGGCAGCATATCCGCATCGAGACTCATTGATCCCCAGTGAAACGTGCTTTTCATGAGAGATTCCTTCAAGGCAAAATTTAGTTTTCCCACCAGTTTTGGTGGAAACTGTTTGCCCCCTTGTAGGTTTTATACGCAAGTGGGTGACAGCTGTGGGCCTCGTGCATGGATTTGGGCCAGCGCTGCTGCCCCGTGCTGGGTTTCTAGGGTTTCAACCCTCCGTCCAGCATTTCAAAGGGTCCACTGAGCACTGTAGAGCCTGGCTTTTATTTCCAAAAATAACTCTGACCTTGATGCATGGAGCAGAGCAGCTCAGCACCTAAACACCTTTCAGCACACGGCACCTATGACTGGTCTCAAGCCGAAGGGATGCCACGTCTCAGAGGCGAGATTAGAATACAAGGCAGCTTCTCGCTCTTGCACGGTGTGCATGGGACAGCCCCTATGCATGCATGCACATTTGGGGTGGGGGTAACCAAAGCTGCAAGAGCAGCTGGATCCATTGCTAGCTGCTGCATGCCTTCCTGTCTTTTTGGGGGGGAGCGATGCAGGCCGTGTAGTCCCGGATGCATTCCTAGCAGCTGTGCCATGCTACGGTGGTGCGATGAGCCAGAAGCTTGCTCAGGGCCCAGGAACAGCCGTGAGAGAGCTCTTTGCATAAATGCCTGCTCAGCAGTGTAAGGCACAGCCTGTGCTGTCTCCATTGCAGGGTGCTTGTATTTCTTCTTTAATTCCTTGTGTGTTCAAGTTCCAGTCACTGGCTTAGCAGAGAGAGTCAGGTCTTAGCCGGCTGCGTTTCTCTCTTTGTCTGCGTTTAGCATCTCACCGACAGGCTGAAACGCTCCTTGGCAGTTGCATCTAGGTCCATTCAATCCGTCTTTCCTATTTCCATGATGCAGCAGATTTCTTCCCCCCCTTCCCCGAATGCAAATGGCTGTTCTTTTGTGAGAGATTTAATTACAGCGCGAGTGAGCTGCATCCATCACTTCTAGTCCGGAGCCCATTCGGTGCCTCTCCTCTCGTGGCGGGTGCACAGAGTCACCGGGCTCCGCTGAATGTCCCTCACTTTGGCAGGCTGAAAAGGGAGCTAATTAGCGTGAGAGCAGGCTCTCCTGGGACAGATCTCCGTGCAAGATCTCGGCCAAAAAATACCCTTTCAGGAGCCTGGTTTGCCACTTGGGGGGAAGCTTAAGACCTCGGAGCCGGACACAGAAGCAATAGTGCAGTGCTGGTTTTACTGAGCTGCAGTAACTAGCCTTGGAAATGGGACAGAAATAGCAAGGCGAGAGGCCAGAGCGCATCAATTGGGAACAAACGAGCTCGGGCTGCGATTAGGAGCCCCAGCATTTTGCTGCATGCTTCCTCTGCTCTCCTGGAGCCGTTCTGACCTCAGGGGAAACCTCCCCTTGCAGCAAGAAATGAGCAGCTTGAGGTCTTGAAAGTGGGCATGTCTTCTTAAAATGAAAAGGTGTAGGTATAAGAGCACATGGGGGAAAGTCCTGAGCTGAGACGCTGTGGGAGTCAAAGGGGTGTGACTGATGCTCGAGCTGGAGAAATGGTACAGCATTGCCTGCCCTTAGAAAGAACAGGGGAAACCAGCATCGATCGCTGCTCCAATCTGGCAGCTGTTAGTGCAGGGCTAATAACGTAGCTTTGAAAGATGCCAGGACTTTTTTTTTTAAAGAAAAAAGAAAGGAAAAAGCTGTATTTAAGTTTTGAGCACCCAAATCCCAAGACCTCTCGTGTTGGGCCTGCATGTAGCATGCCTGCCAATGGATTTGGGAGTATTTGGAGTCCCAGGGTGCGAGCCTGGGATGGAGGATGTTCGCCGGTCCTTGCGCCCGACGTGGTGTTCAGAGCGATCGAGTTTTGCCTGCTCAATCGATACGGGTTTTGGAACAATTGAGTTCTGCTCCATTGATATGATTTGGAACCGATTTGGCTGGTTTGACCTGGAACATGAAATATATTTTAAAAAAATAATAGATATAGTGGAAGTAGTACATGGGTTAAAATGGGGGGGGCTGCTTGAGTGCTTCCGGTCATTTCAGATGCATGCTGTAGTCAGGGCCAGTAATGGATAACACAGTCTTTTCCTGGAAGATGGGGAGAAGATGTTTTTAGGCATTGGCCATGACAGCCTCCTGCGGGAGGGAAGGCAGCATGAGCTGAGCAGTTTGATGCATTTCCACTTTCCCAGAGGCGAGGCACGGTTCCCCCCCCGACTGGGCTTGCCTTTCCCTTCCTTTTGAAAGCACAATGAACCCGCCTGGGGGTGGTAACCCATGAGCAAAAATCACAGGCAGAGTGACTAAATCCCTGCAGAGGTTGCTGGACTTTGTGAGCACAGGCACTGTTTATCCACCCAGCCATGCTCAGCTACCTCCTGTCTGGAGGGGCTAGCCATTCAGAGCGAGTGTGAATGAGGATTTCTCTCTCGTGTGGATATGTGGCCTTTTCTCCTCCCCGGCTGAAATTCTGCAGCCCCGGTTTGTCCGGACCTGAAGCAATATGAGCAACTTCGCCGCACTTGTATGCGGCACGATTCTGTATAGAGAGCCACTGTCAAAGTTTCAGTCCATGGGTTTTATGGAGCCTCCATAGTCTGAGACCAGCATCTCGTTTCCCTGCCTCTGGGCCAGCCTAAAATTGCATCTGCAAGCTTGCACTCTGTCCCTTCATCCTAATTACACAGCGGACTTAGGAAAGCTCTGTGTACACGTGTGTGTGTGTGTGTGTGTGTGTGTGTGTGTGTGTGTGCGCGCATGTTCCAGGTCAGAGCTAGTGACCTTTAACTAACGAAGATTGCTACTCGCCCCAAAATAACATCTGGGGGAACAGATTTCTGGAAGCTGCAAGTTGCACAAGTCCGTCACAAAGGGAGCTCAGAAATGAGATGAAAGCTCAGGTGTCCCTTGCTGCTCAGACTATTATCGGTCCTTTTTAGGCCAGCGAGTCGCACGAGCAGTTAGGTGAAGCACGCAGTCCAGTGTTGCCGTTCCACCGTGCAGCTTTTGGCATCTGCTTTTGCAAAGAGCTGTTCTAGCAGCATTCGCAGTTTCCGAATGTCTGGATTTGGGATGTCTGGTTGTTTTTTGGCTGTTTGCTTGTTTTATTTCTTTTTTTAAAGAAATCTGTGGACTGTTGTAGCCTGTGTTATCCCGTCCCAGGAAGGAAGGGTGTGCCCAAGATGGTGCACTCTTCCTATGATGATGTCCTTTTATTTCTGTTTGCTAAATACCTCTGACGTTTGGGAATGTCTAAAGCGCTGAACGCAGCTGTATCTGGGCTGGCGCGCCCGCTGCGTCGGACCGCATTGCTATGCAGGGAAATGGCATGACGTCATGACTTGAAAAAACGCAACTAAAACAATAAGGTAACTATTGCTTTGGCTATCCCTGATGTGCATGCGGTTGCATAAATGTGCTAGATTATGATTATCTCTGCCTCATAATTAGCAATTTGCATAACTGCTTGCCGTGAACAAGAAGTCCCATCAGTATTGTGAAGGATTTATTTAGCTGTCTGCATATATTTTTGTTATTCAATGCAGGAGGAAAACAATCGAAATGGAAGCTGTCCCAAATGCCTGGTGTTATTTCTAACCCACACGCATAATTAACAGCAATACTAATTGTTCAGCACCAGAAACTCATTTGTTTCTCTATAGACTGGAAGAACATTAATTCTCAGAGTGATTGTCTCTCTTTTTCCCAGTAGCCAGTAGTATCATAAGGTCCGCAGTCGGTTGTAAGCAGATTATATTTGTTGTGTTCGCAGTGTATCGCGTGCGATAGGTTTTTTTCCAAGCTTCTGTCTAAGCTAGAAAATATATGCCCTAGGTAGCCGAGCCCTGTTCTCATAATCCTGAAACAATAGACCATTGTATATATATCGTCACTTTAAGTGAGCTCTAATGCAGCTCTGGCATCATAACCAGCTATACTATTATTCTTTATGTAGTCCATTCACTTGAAGTATTTGTTGGTAGACAATGCGGATTGTCTGTTTGCTTCCTTGTTTTACTCTAAGTTCACCTTTTCATAACTTTCTTTGAGACAAAAAAACCCATCCATTTGGATAGAAACTTCCATGCCCAAGGAGAAATTTGTGAACGGAAGCAGTGTCACACACGTGAAGCGACTGGCTTCCTCCGTCTAGCTGGGCTTGAAATCTTTGGGCTTGTACAAGTCAGAAGTTGCAAAGCTAGAAACCTCCAGCTCCTCGGTGAGGAAGGGAGACGAATTCAGATTTGTAGAGGGTTGATTTGGTAGCAAGGTGTTTTGAAGGCTCAGCATTTTTTTGTATGTCTACATTAAATTAAAGAAGAAGGAAAATGAGAGAATCCCCATGTTATTGCCAGGCCTCCTCTGTTGTCATTAATACATTAACCTCGGAAACAGAAGCTGCAAAGATTAAAATAATGCTCGAAAGGTCAATCGTTCAAAAGTGCAGATTGCATTATATGTCTGTGAGCACTGTGCATCCCTAGGTGTTTTTTTGAGATATAATTTGCAGGGGGGGAAGTATTTGCATGCACTTAAAGCTGAATCTGTTTCTATTGTGGGTCATCACCATATATACTGGAATATGTACTTCCTGCTAGAAAGTCTATCGGTTGCTTGAGTGAAAGCCGTCTAGACACTTGAAGAAAACCATGAGCCAACCAAACTCAGGAGTGCACGAACGAAGAAACCTTGGAGAGGCAGAGCCCAGTATTCATATTCCAGTGATAGGACCCGAAATTATTCATCCACACAACGAAAGATGCCTTGTTGCAGTCCCAGTTTCCCCTAAGGGGTGGTGTGATTACTTAGAGGAAGCAAATGGTTATGGGGTTTCCAATCCATCCTTTAGCACGTCACTTTACTAGGGGAAGGTCGTTTTGCTTTGTTTAAAATTTGTGAATGAATAATCAATCTTCATTTACCATGAGGGGTGAGAGCTCGAAGCTGATGGATGCAGCATTTTTGAAAATGGGGGGTGGGAAAAAATCTTATGAAAAATCTTTTAACTACAAGGGGGAAGAGGCACTGAAAGCAAAGGGAGAGTGACTTACTGTGACGGTTCCCATCTGCTTACATTAAACTGAAGTCTTGATGTAAAGGCCATCTTTACAGCTGCTAGAAATGTCACAGAAATTAGTGCATTACTTGTGGCTGTAACCTTTGTCCAGACAGGGTATCAGATCCTAAACGTACATTTATCCTTTCCTTTGCATAAGAATCCCTTGTCTCAGATCTAAAGGCAGGAATTTGCCGCAACCGATGTTTAAAGTTATTTCATTTTTTTTTCTTTTCTTTTCTGTCACTCATTAGAGGAGGAGACTGCTTTCGGGTGGAATCCAGGGTAATTTTCTTATAGCATCATTTCCTGCAGGTGTCTCGGGTAATATTACAAGCATCGCTTTAGAGCAAGGGAAAAGCTCATCTGTGTGAAACTAAACCATGCAAAGCTCGGTGTTAACACCAGAGACTGCAACTGTTGTTCAATATTTGTGCTTTAAGCTGTAGCAACTGGTCCTTCGAAGCTCACGCGCACGATAGATCATCTTGGCAAGGAAAAGCAGCCTGTGCTGAGCTTTCTGTGCTATCACAGCTCGGCTGCTTCTGGTACCCGAGTTGGCTCGTTCGGAGCAGTTTTGGGTATCTTATCTTCAATGCTGCTGCAGCGGAAAGGGAGAAGCTAACATTAGGGTCAGACAAAATCTCGTGGCTCCTACTATCTTTAATCCTCCCAGCCTGCATAGGGTGTGGAGGCCTGGCTGGTGATACCACAATTGAGTATTATTACACAGGTGAAGAGGGAGTACGACATGAAAACTGCATTGATCCAAGTCCGTCTCTTCCCATTCTCCCTGGAAGTGCAAACAGACTTTCTGGGATTGCTACCCATCACTTTTGCTGGTTGTTGTCAGGAAAGGAAGCTCGCTGCTGCTTCTGGCTTTTGGACCTTGCATTGCATGCATGAATTAATTCAAGCATCGCATGCATGAATTAATTCAAGCATCGCACGCATTAATTAATTCAAGCATCACACACATGAATTAATTGTGCCTTTCATTATTATCATTATTTAAACTCCACCTGATTTCAGTGCGTAGTCCAGTGCAGCTGGCCACATAGGTGTCAGGGTGTGGTTTTTTGTTGGGTGTTTTTATTTGTAGCACCGACAGTTATTTGCTAATTGAAAACTTTGGCACAAAAATTGGAGGCCAGTCCAGATCTGTGCCATTCTTCAGCTACAAACCGGGTCCACACCAGAGCCAACCTCCAAAGCGTGCGTCTGGATTAGCATCTTGCAATGTTGGAGAGCTATTGCAAAGCTGTCGGTTTGGCCTGTCTATGTATTCCTTTAGCAAGCCGTGACTCTGCTGCTTCGGTTTAATAACATGAAGATAACCAAAGACAAGTGGCTAACATATATGTTTCCTATTGCCCCCAGTAGCAAATATTTACAGCATCTGGATATCTTCTCTAGTCAGGAAAGCTTTTAAAGCACGTGGCATGCAGGTGATTTGGTTCTGAGCACTTGCTAAGGGCTCTCTTAATTTGGGGCCTTGAGACATCAAACTGATAAGGGCAGAAAGGGCTCTGTTTGAGAGCTGACTCGAAACAACACAAGACCACATTATTTAAGAGGCAGGTAATTTAATATCCAGCGAACGCGAAATCTCATTTCCAGGAGTGAGCTTACAGAGCCGCGTCGACATAATTTACCTTTTTTTTTTTTTTCCTTTTAATACGAATATCTCCAACGCTGCTCTTGTGCTGCCAATAAAATATGAACTATTAAGGGGTTTTTAATCCAATCCACATTTATTGCAGGTTGAGCGCAAGGCCATAAATTACACGTGCTAGAGGCATGAAGTGTAAAGTGGCATCGATGGGTCCCTTTGCTCTTCCTTGGGACAGGTTTCAATTGGCAAAAGGCAGAGCTCGTACCGGAGCTGATCAGCAGCCTCATCAGCAAGACATTAAGTAATCAGTAGGGTGTACATGGGTGCTGGCAAATGGATAGCTGTGGTGCATCCTCTGCAGCCTAAACCCAGGAGAAGAAGGGCCTTTTCACAGATGCTTGAAGCTGCTTTTCAAAAACAGTTCTACCAGAAAAAATATTTTATTTGTTCTTCCTTTTATATGTGACACATTTCACCTGTGCCCTAGCCCGTGCTTTGCCCTTATTTCCCCCCGTTTCCAAAGCAAAGTGTTCAGTTCAGTGCGCTGGTGAGCCATAAATCCAGCGTTGTGAACACATTTGTTTTTCATCTGCTTGAGAAAATTCACAGCCAACGGTGGAAGGATTGGGGAGAGAGGGGATGGTCGATGGGATACAACACCACTTGTTTTGGGTGCCCAATATTAGTGGGTGTTACCGGCCTTTTCAAGATATCCCTGTTTTACAGGGGGAAAGATAAGGGGGGAAAAAATGTACCCAATAAAGGGTTGCAAAGCTCTGCAGAGTGCTTCTTCCATTAGCAGGTGCCATACAAAGAGTAAGTAGCGGTCTTCTGTGGTCTGTCTGCTCGTGGGTATCACGAGTCCTAAGCACTTTACTACATTGCGCTGCTGTGTGTATGAGATATTACACTACAATATTTTTGGAGCTGATAGCATCCCTTATATTAAGCTGACCTGACTCTTGCAGAAGAGTCTCCCCTGGGTACCTCTGCTATGGCACAAAGCCTTTGATGGTTGGCAAGGACCAAGCTTTGGGACTTGAAACACAATGCCTGCTTGTCCTGTGAAGTCCCATTCAGGTTCAGCAACATCCTCAATCATTTTCTTTCTCTTGCTTGCGTCCCTTGGGGATAACCGGACAGCTTGCCAGGTTCCAAGGAGCTGGCACCGCTCGGTAGCGCCGTAACACATGCTTCTCCGACAGGCATAGGAGCTGCTGCAATAACTTTTAGCCATAGGTAAGGCAAAGCCTTTTCTTTCCTCCAGCCCCAGTCTCATGCCGCGGTGCTGAAGGGGCTTCTAACAGTTGTGCCTTCTCAAAGAACTAGTGTTTGCCTTTTTTCCTGCCCCCTTAAAAGGTGTGGGGATGACACAAGCCACAGGGGTAAAGCATTTCTCGCAGTTGCAAAGTCCAGCTCCAAAGGTAAGGGATGGCAGGTCTGTGGTGCCTCTTAAATAATCATCCGTTCAATTAGGTCTCTTCAATGATGTGATCCGGGGGGGCATGCAAGAGAAACCTCACGGTGGTCTATGAATATCAGCAAAGCAGATCCCGAACATTTAGCCATGTGCGAGCATATGGATAGGTTATAAGAGATTGAATGTACTCAGATATAAAATGAGGTGGGTTTTTTTTTTCCCTTGCAATCAGCATTGGGAGGGGCAGGGAAGGAAAGGCTCCTTGTTTTATATTTGCATACAGAGAAACCTCATTAAATGCATTGGCTATCATTAAATAGCTGCCAAAAGCAGCTTGTGCTCAATAATGGAAACCAACTGTGAAGTTGATTAAATACAGTCAACACTGGGCATGACTATAGAATGTATGGCCCCCATTAGATAAAATACTGATGGGAACCTCTTTTTTTTTTGGCACTGGACCTGGAGATACTGCAATACTAGGAGGCGAGAGCCAGCCCTGACAACCTCCCCTTGGTGCCAAAAAATGCTTGATCCTGCCACAAGGATAAGTTGGTGCAGTCCATCTGAATAAGATATATGGTAGTGCCCATTGTGTGTGGTTTCCTTCAGTGCTGACTTTTTTTTCAAGTCATGGTGAGCTACTGCATTGCATATATTTCAACTTCCTCTTCACTCCCACAAGCTGAGCTATGCCTTTCTTTCCCATTTCAAATTACTCCTGTTTCCTTACCAGTCTTAAATGACAAGCATCACCAAATGGGTCCCCAGACCATTAATCCAGATTCCCTCTGTTGCTCCCTCTGTCACCCTGTTGCATATCATTAACATGGCCTTGCTCTCCAGGAGATAGAGCCAGACCAGGTTGTCCTGTGCCTCATCTGCCTATACATTTTTGGAGGATCTCAGGACTCATGGCAAGAACATGTGGATCTAGTCATACATACATGGGGGGCTAATTAGCACATCTGGACCACACATCTGGAGTAAACGCACACAGTGAGCACTGCTAAGGTGTGGGGTCATCATGGCTTGAAACGCTATTGACTCTTATGGGGCCCAGCCCAATGAACTCTGTGTTAAATCATGAGCCCTTTGGCTTTGGACTAGTATCATGCATAGTTTGTACTGTGTATAAGTCAGCACTAAAGTGCTGCTTAAAAGTGTTTTTGGAGCACCCGTGCTAAAACTTACAGCTTTTCCTAGAAGGTTAAATGCATCCATACTGGATGAACTAAGTTACTCCAGGCATGTGTATTTCCACGTCAGTGTGTCCAGATTTGCCCCCCACTTCCATGTGCTCAGAGACAGCAAGGTCTGACAGTAAGGGGAGGTGAGATTTATTTTCCTTGCTAGAGCAGTGGGAGGAGGACAAATTCAAGGCAAACTTTGAAGAATTTGTTTCAAATTCTTGAAACTTGAAAATATTTGACATTTTAAACTCCCAAGAGTTTGTTTCAAATTTCGAACTCTCAGCCTGACAAAGGGTTTTTAAACCCGAAAGCTTGCTAAAAAAAATTTTCTAACTATTTAAGTTGGTCTAATAAAAGATATTGGATTTACCCAAAGAACCTTGTCTGCCTGTGTCCTTAGACCAACACAGCTACAACCTACACCCCTGTAAGAATTTGTTTCTGCACCTGGAAAAGTATAACAAATGTATAAATTTTCCATATATAGAATCTAATTATGGGGGGGTCTTCTTGCATTGAGGATCATCTTATATTTGAGTAAATACGATAGCTGTAAGGAAAATCGAGGCATTTATATCATTGTTGTATTCATAGGAGCTTCGTGTTGTTACAGTTTTCTTGCCTTTTATATTTTCCATTTACTTCCTTAGGCAATTTCCTGCTTAACTAGATTTAAAACAATGTCACTTTAATTCTAAGGAAATTTATTATCCAAAGCCTCAAATCATAAATCTAGATAGGATTTGGATAGGAATAATTAAAGTAGCCATGAACTTAAACTTAATCTATACAATTTTATTTCAGTAACTTTCAGTTGACTTCACTAATCATATGTTCAAAAAAAAATTCCTACTTTCTGCGTGCATATCAAGCAGATCTATCAGAGAGTAATTTAACACTTGAACGAGACAAAATCAATCTGCCTCCATGACAGAAGGGAAGTTGCATGATTAAAAATCTGTAAGCCAAGGAGACAACACTAACACTTGTATCTGATTGAAAAGTTGAGGAGGTGTCCACTGAATTAGCTCCACTTGATAGGGAGAAACAAATCAGCTTCACCAAGGACGTGAACAGATGGCATTGCCAACCACCGCTTCGTTAACCGTGGGGAAGACTGAATGTGATGCTGATAGACACTTGCCGGCCTGGAGGTCTTATAAAAGGAAGTGAAGTAATGGATAGTACCTTTTCCTTCTCTGTGACTCAGGCTTGGGCCCCTGTTAGTCAAAGGACATCTTCACTTGTTGGTCAAAAAGTCTAAATAGATGAACTCTGCTACCTGCCACAAGGCAAAATCTTGTGCCTGAGCACCTTTCCAAGGATTTTATTTTCTAGCCCTTTCCTTGCCTTTTCAGAAAGCCATTAAGTAGGCCATCATGGTGATGCCTGGCTAAAGTGTTTTCAGTTTAAAACATATGGCAGGCATATTTCTCATTGAGGGTAAATGGTCACCGCTCTGTTGATGGCAGATAGCTTCCATTTGAAGCCCGTGGAGCCATGACAACTTAACCACTTAAAGACATAATCATAGAGGCTGAAGGGTGGAAGGGAGCTCAGGAGGTCACATCCAGTCCAACCCCTGCTCCAAGCAGGACCAGCCCCAACTGCATCATCCCGCCCAAGGCTTTGTCTACCCAGGTCTTCAACACCTCCAAGGATGGAGACTGCACCACTTCTCTGAATAGAGAGAGATACTTTTTGTCAGATATCTGCAGCATATAACCACCTGCAGGCTGTTTGCATAATCTTTTGAAATCCTTCTGGGTTGGAGCACCTTTTCATTTCTGTTTTTTGGTGCCTTGGTTAGTCATTTGTTCCTCAGTTTTGGAGGTGGGGGTGGTATTTCATTGGTTCTGCAGCACATCCGAGATAACTGCATGGTAGGGAAGTCTGCCGAGACCGGGACACGTTGTAGTTGCTTTGCCCTTCCACTCTCTCAGCTGAATTTTATCAATAAAAGCAGTTTTGAAAGCAGTGCAAGTTCCTCGGTGCAGTGAGACCCAGCAAATATGCTGGTTGTTGCATGTGTCGGATACAGTGTAAGAGCCCCTCTATTATTATTCTTTTTATTTCCTATTGATAGATGTCTGTTGATCTGCCCAAACATTATCAAATAAATGGATTTCCTCCGATTGCAATGTTCTTTGCTGAGGTGTAGTATGTAGTTTAGGGTAAGCCAGGATCAGATCTGCACTAATCCTGGCTTGATACGACCTACCTGAAGCCACCAGAGTAATTTAATTTGTATTTACTCCTGCACTGGACCGTGTGCTTCCCAGACATGGAAGTTATCTCACCGTGTTTTACTTATTTTGATGGAAATGGCATTGGAAGAACTTAATCATGGGGATGCCAGACAGACTTTGTGCAAGCTTTGTGCAACTCCTTGTATACTGCTACTGTACAGCTTTGCCAATTCGCGCACCTCTAATCCGTCACACCCTAACTATCTCAAAATCACTGGCGGTCTCTCCCCATTTCCCAAAACGTTTAGTGGAGGGGCAAACCCTGTGGCGAGGTATGTTTCTTTAATGCACCTCAAGTCTTGTGAGGCAGTCTCCGGATTACCAAACTCTAAATTATACCATAAAAAGCAGCCTGCAGTGAATCTCCTGGACACTCGTGTAGGGAGAGTGGCTCTCCTGGACTTGCTCTGTACGGGTCTGATCGAAAGCTCAATGAATGTCTTTCTATTGATGTCAGTAAGATTAGGATCTAGCTCCTAATAAGCATTTCATGGGAACATGGTTTCTCTAATGCTAAGCTCAACATAGATTTCTTGGTTTAGAAAACCAACATGAGGTGGGAAGCCGGTGATGGGTTTTTTGGTTGTCTTAAAGTTCATTCATTGACTGGATGCTGGGGGGTCGGATTCTGGATTGCCTGGTTTGTATGTAGAGTATGTGCTGCCCTTTATATTAAACTAAGGCATTGCCAGGTTTTTTTTGGTGTGGAGTAAACCATTGACCCAGATGTAAGGCTGTCTCATTTGCTGCCGTGACATGCAGGACATGAGCAGTGCTGTCCGGGCAGGGAATGCCCACATTTATAAAGCAGCAAAGATGCACTCAAAGTCCCTCCCCAGGGAAGACGAGAGGGAGCTGCTGTGGGAGAGCAGCTAGGCCTCGCCGTTGAGTTGACTCAACGCAAGCTTAGCGCAGGGTCAGCAAAAGTGCTCTTCTGGGAGGTAGGGGGTTAGGATGAAGAGTTGGGTTGATGATGAAGAGTTGAGTTGTCTTCACAACCGGGGGCTAAGGAGATAGGCCTGCTTTCTGCAACTTGGCTGGAGAGCACAGGGGCAAACTGGCTGTGGAAGGTGACATTTTAGTCACTCTTGTCTTACTTCGTTGTAGAGCAGCACCCTTTCCATGCCTGGGCCTGGTTACTCATTCAGCTGCAAGTGTCTAGATGCTTCAGAAGAAAAATGGCATGGGGAGAGGAGAGGAAGGGAGGATTTCTGACCAAACCCTCTTGCCAGGCAGAACTTGGTCCAGCGCATTCATGTAGGAATGAAAGCAGAGCCCCGTGCAAGGCGTAGTGGTCCTTTGCTGTGCTTTGTGCACGCATTGAGTCCCCATCCATTTTAAGGCTAACTCTCAGCTCCTGGTCTATCTGTGGGTGCCCCGGCAAAGTCACTGAAGTATTGGGTCGAAGTCAGTGGCAGGGCCGGGGCAGAGGCTGTCCATGTCTTTAACATCCATCCATCCACTCGGATATTCAAAGGCAGCCAGTAGCCAAAGCTTTGGAGTGTGGAGGCTTCGTTAAGCTTGCATTTCTGTCTTTGCTTTTTCCAGTGAAATATTTATTGGGTTGTGCTTCCAGTGGTTTGTTTGGTTTTTTTTGCTTTTTTGCTGTTTTAAAGGAGGATAAAGCATATGTTGAAAGCAAAAGTGGTTTCTCCCGACCTTGGATAGTCTCGCCCAGCATTTGTGGGCTTTTTATTTGATTTTTTCCTCTTGCTATCTGGAGTTCATCTTAGAAGAGAGAGCAGTCAGTCAGAGAGGCAATGCCAGCACCTGGGCGTTTGGGAATCTGCAGCACGGTAAGATTTTTTTAAGAACAAACTTTGCAAGTTTGTCCATGCAGTATTTACAAGCAAGCAAAGCTTAGCTGGGCATGAGCATGCCTTACATACTGTTTCGGACTGATTTAGTAATACAGAGTCACGAGAGAGAGAGACAGTAGCATCGAAGGGAGAAGCCTCCTTTGCTTGCTTAGGTCCCATTTGTATCCTGCTTTGTTGGCGAGGGAGCCTGTTGGCCGCACAGTTATGAGCTCCGATAGAGCAGCTTTTTGTGTAATAAACTATTTGCTATTTCAGTGGCAGATTCTCATTATGCAAAAGGAGGAAAGAGCCAAGAGAAGTGTTTAAAACTGCTTAAGTGCTGGATCATGTCGTTTGTATAATTAAAGAACACTGCCTGGGTCATTGTTCTGCGGCAAATTTACCACGGCTTCTTTGGCAAGCGATCAAAGATCTTTCATGCCAATTAAATCTGGCCAAGGGACAAAGGGCTCGACACACCGCTCCAGTCCCCCACTATCCTTCCTTCCATTAACTCAGCACCATACCATCATCACAAAAATACGGGCTGCTGCTTTATTTGCCCAACACAACGCTCCCGTGTATAAACAAGTGCGAATCATGCACTCAGTTGGATTGATTTAAATCAAAGTGGTTTTTAAGTCACCTATTTTTAATCATGATTTCAATGACTGCAGGAAACCTTGCTTTGAACAATTGATTTTAATATTTTTGCGTTCATGCTTTTTGGTTGTTTTCCTTGGCTCATATTTGTTCTCGTTGCTTGACATAAGTCGGTAGGTTTTGCTAACCAGGAAAAGGTACTTGTTCATTTTGCTAATATACTAATTTTTTGCCCAGCGGTTGCATCAGCCTGCTTTTGTGTGAAAACTGCTATAACATTAAAAATGTCCAAAATGGTATCTTAAAAATTATTAGTGAAATAAAACAACTGGTGGGCAAGTTACAGGGAGAACAAAAAGTGTATCCAAATATGTTTAGCATTTAAAATCAAACAATTGATTTTATTACAGGGAAATGAAGGGGGGGATTTAATAGTAGCTTTCAGTGACTTGAAGGGGGGCTGCAAAGAGGATGGAGCTGGGCTGGTCTCAGTGGGGGCAGATACAGGACAAGGAGCAATGGGCTCAAGCTGCAACAAGGCAAGTTGAGGTTGGATATTAGGAAAAACGTCTCATTAGGAGGGTAGCAGAGTGGACCAGGTCACCCAGAGAGGTGGTGCAGTCTCCATCCTTGGAGGTTTTGCAGACCCAGGCAGACAAAGCCTTGGCTGGGATGATGCAGTTGGGGCTGGTCCTGCTTGGAGCAGGGCTTGGACTATATGAGACCTCCTGAGCTCCCTTCAGCCCTCATTTTCTATGATGCTATGAAGTGCCACGTGCATTTAGTACGTCGAACTGATTGGCTTCTGATCACCGCGCGTCAAAAGATTTTGGAACGAGTAGCTCTCGTCCTCTCGCACCTCCTTCCTGTTCATAGATGGAAAGAGGGACGTGGGCTTCCCTGCTCAGTCCTTTCCTATTCGGTTTATCAACACTGAATGATCCAGTCACCGAAATGAAACTGGAACCCCTTCTCCAGAGCAGCAGGGTCTTAAGTCGGGTGAGGAGGCATGAGGCTAACAAGGGGACCAGGGCTCCTGGGATGCAACCCCCCCTTGGCCACCTCTGTAGGTTTTAGGACCAGGCCTGGAGGGTATTGATGGTGGCAACCTGCCATTGTTAAAAGGTGTCCGTCCACCTGCTGATCTAAGGGTGTTAGCTTTGACAGCAGCCTGCGAGCTACTCGTCCAGGAGATGCCTCCTGCCCCATGGCACAGTTCAAATCTATGGAGGAGCCTGGGCTGACACCGGAGATCTCTGGACTTGTGTGGCCTGCTTCCTCCTGGGAGGACCAACAGCTGGTGGGTGGAGTTGGCTGGCTTTTGGGACACCAGCTGTCCACTTAGGTCCTTAAAAATGCTGGAAACCCCATGCTTGTTAGAGGAAACGAGACTCTGGAGCCCTTTCCTCAAGTTGATCAGAGCATTTTAACAAACAAAACTTTAATCCAGATGCCATCTCAGCAGAATTAAATCTTGCCAAAGCGAGACTCTCAGATTTAAAGCAAACCAAACAGCTCTCAGATTTAAGGCACATCAACAGGTTAATTCCAGTCCAGTATTAAGGCCAACTCATTAAATTCCCACCAAGAGTAATCAATCCTTATGCAAACTCTGAAAAGGTGCTTGTCTGCTCTGGCGATAAATCCCTGCTACAGAATTTCTACCAGTGTCAGTCTAGTCTGTAACGGGGAGCTTTTTTAATTACCTTAATACTGAAACTAAATCATTAGCTAATGTCTGAAGCACAGCCTCCGAGCTGATTAGGTCCAACTTCCTCCATGTCGTTTTGGTGTCTGTACGCATGTGTCAGCTAACCTTCCCATCCTCTGCCCGCCTCGGAAAGATCGAGAGGACAGACTTGCACAGAAGTTGCACGGCAAGGGGATGCAGCGACGATCGTCTCAGAAATCTTAAATGAACATAACGTAAGAATTACCATTGCCTGGGTCTGACCCTTGGTCCATCTTGCCTGGGCTCCTGTGTCGCACCGTGGCAGAGAGCGGATGCGGAGAGGAAGAGTGAATGGGTCTGACCAGGGTCCCCCCTCCCTGCACTGGTCCTCTTTATCATGTCCCCACACAAGCATCTCTTTTCTAAACTGAACAGGCCAGGCCTCTCCTCATATGGAAGCCCCTCCATCGCATTCATCGTCCTTGTTCCCCATCTCTGAACCTCCTCCTAGTGCTACATCCTTGGTGAGGTGCGGGGCCCAGAACTCACCTTCCCTTGCTGCAACTTGAGCCCATTGCTCCTTGTCCTGCCGTCTGCTCCCACTGAGACCAGCCCAGCTCCATCCTCTTTCGAACCCCGCTCCAAGTAGTTGAAGGCTGCTATTCAATCCCCCTCCGTCTTGTCTTCTGCAGACCAAATCAGCCCAATTCCCTCGGCCTCTCCTCCCCAGTCCTGTGCCCCAGGCCCCTCATTGGAAATTTCAAGTGGAGATTCTTGCAGTCCTGCTGGCCAATGCCATGACTACTTCTTCATGGGATGGTAGCTCTTGGAGGTCCTGCGAGGTCTCTCTTTCCATGGACAGCTCATTGACTCAGAAGATGAAGCATCTCGGCCTTCCCCTGGGTTTTACAGCGCTCGCGTCTTCTCCCCCGTGTCCATGTGGAGGGGTGGGTGGGTGGGTCGTGCCAATGTGGGGGGCACGCACCAAATGCAGGAAGTGCAGCTGATTCCCCGTTACGTTACCGCTGGGTTATTTGCTCCGATGTGAGAGACCTGCTGTATATTAACCATGAAGACATGGAGTGAGCCGTCGGCTGCCCCAGGCGGCATGCAGGATGGTGTTACCGTTGTGGTCCAGCAGAACAGAGGTAGGGTGTTTTTGTTTGTTTGCCTATCCCGGCGGTTCGTGACTGTTTTGGACACGAAGCATCCCTCATTGAGCCTAAAGAGCCCCACCGTGCCTCTTGTGAATTGGGTGGTACCCAATTTAAGAAATGAATACATAGATGATGGTTCTTACTTCCTCATGGGTAGGGGGTGCAACAGTGGGAGTGGGGGATAGGCCAGGCAGGGACAAACCTGAGCATCTCTGATCATCTCCTCGCACCCTTGGAAGGATCTCATGGCCATGGCACGCTGGTTGGCAATCACCAGCCTGCTCCGTCACCGTGTTTCTGTGCTGCGTGGTGCAACGTGCTGCCCAGACCGGTTGTGTTGTGGGGAGAGGGTGTCGCTTATCCATTTCCAGAGCAGGTTACGCCAACTTGCACAAAAGGCGTTCCTACCCGGGGGCTCTGCATAGTGTTAAAAGATCGCTATTTTGGTACATTTTAGGTGCAAACAAGCCCTTCCACCCAGGCATCTCAGGAGAAGGCTGATCGGGGTGACTCACTGTGCTGGTGGAAAGCCTGGCAAGAGATGCAAATTGGGGCTGGTGCAGTGGCTGATGCCCGGCGGCAGTGCTGGGAAAAGGACTAGTCTTCTTCAGCTTGTGCCTTTTTTTAGTCACTCATTGCCATTAGCTTCAGGGGCACTGGGGTGCCTGGCTCCCTCCGGTGACATGGGGAAGACCAGTCTAGAGCTGTACTAGCCACCTCCGAAACCCAAGCCGTGCAGCGTGGTAGCAATCCTGACCCGTGGCATGTCTCTGGCTGGCTGCCATGACATTTGTGTGTTCGGATATGTTTAGCTGCTTGCCGAACCTTGAGTTCAGAGTGGGCTCTCCTAGCGTGCCCTAATTGAGGGCTTTGCCTGCATTCATTTGGATCCTCCGTGCTCTTTTATTTTTTCCCCAGCATCATCCGAAAACAGGAGCCTTGAAAACCTGAGAATTTTTCCTGCAGCAGCTTTAGCATCCAGCTTTTGCGACTGTATTTATGACTTCTTAAGTAAAGCAGGAGTTCAGAGCGAGGAGGCCTGAGGTTGCCTTTCGTTCTTGCCTGCTTCGCCCGCTTGTTGCTTTGCCAGTTCTTTAGCAGGACGAAAGTTGTGCACGAGGTTGGCCTTCCCCGGAGTTGTTTCATTACGCTGTTGACATGAACAGTAAATCCTGCTTTCCTTTGCTGCATGCTGAAGGTCACTACTGCAGTATGATCATAATGAGCCTCATAAGCCAGTGTCTCATCTCAGCAGGGCTCTCCACGGATTGCCCCCGAAAAAGAAAACATTAATTCTTTAGCCTCATCAGTCTACAAATGCTAAAGGCATCGTGCGAGCTTAAAGCCTTGTAGCCCCTGCATGGGAGAGGATGCTTTGATCTTGCAGGACTTGGGGTTCACTGCAGCGGGGTGCAACACTTGAAATGCCAGTTGTTGAATGCAAGATGAAGCAGGGACCCTCAAAACTCAGAGCAACCAGACCGAAAGCGGCACGGCTCACATTTGTATACTGCGTGGTAATACCTACATCCTCTGCAGGGAGAGTTATTACGCAAGCCGACCACACCACTTGATGGCTTGCACTGCTCAAGTTGCCTGGGAGTGTATTCGAAAAGGATTCAGAAAAGTACTCCAACCCTGAATAATTAAAGCACTTCCTAGGCATTGTCTGTTGATTCCTATCCATTTTCAGTTGGATTACCAGTTGCTAGAGTCTGGCATCCAACCATTTAAAGAAGTACACCTGCAGCCTCCTCTCCGCCTCATCTTCGCTCACTGTTTTCAGATGAACACCTGTACATTTCGAACCTATTAAAATAATAATTTCATGCTGTAATGACTCTGCCTCTTACAAGTGTGGTGGCATATCCTGGGAATACCCAAGCAGTATGCTTGTTTGATGCTTGTCACAGCGCAGATTGACACTGAGAAGCAGTAAAACATTCATTACGTGGCAATTTAGAGCGCATGGTTTTGATTTAATTAAGAATACAAAGGAAGAAAAGAAACACCCACGAGCTGGCATAAAGCAGCTGATAGAAATTGTCAATCAAACCTTTCTGAGTTGGTTTGATACCAGGTCTGGGGTGTTTGACACCAAAGGGAAGAGAGCTGAGAGTGGGCACCTGAAATGGTTCAGGTGTAGCGTGAATAGTTAAAAGCCTCTCTGCCTTGATCTAACCAGATGTGCTGTGCTCCATAATCCTCTGTTAGATATCCCTTCCTTGTAAGATGTTTAATGGCTCAGAGGTGCTTTCGGGATGCTATCAGTCAGCCAGGTAGGGGAGGTATATCTGCTTCAGAAGCCCTTGGACTTCCAGGAGCTCTTGGTGTGCACAGGCACAGCAATTATATCAGGACTGGAAGACACTGGGATAAGATGTAGCCAAACCATTGCACCTTTCCCCCCCATTTTACTCAGGGTTATTATATTATGTTGATTTAGCTTGATTTAGCTGGCTTATCTGCATGCTGTACAGAGCAGCTGCATCATAACAGCTGACATGATACCCTAGCAGCAACCCCCCTCCCCTGTTAAACTGGTTGAACTTTGCTTCTGTCCATGTCTTCTGTCTATTTTAGTGACTTCTTAAATCTGAAAGCCTGACAAAGAGCATCCTTGGCCATGGGGTACTCTGTGCTTTGGATTTTTTAAGCAGAACTCAGCGTCTTTTGGAGCTCGGAAAAGCCTGAAGTAGTGGCAAGATCAACAGCCCTAGGGTAGGGATGAAGTTTGCACGGTAGATAGTCCCAGAGCACCTCCTTCGGAGACCAAAGCTGCAGTTCCAGAATAGCATGCTTTACGTTAGTTGAGACTAATGCAATTCCCGATCTCCTTCTGGAGCCCGCTGAGCTCTTGCCTTGCAACCTCAGCCTTGACGAGTGTTTCAAAGAGCCTCAGGGAGTTGGATGCCTTGCTATCTTGAGGCTCAAATGGAGTGCCCAATTCCCCTAGACTGCTTCCACGTTGCTCTCTTTTCACAGAGAAGTTGCATCTCTTGGAACAGTAGTAAGAGACTACGGGGATGTTTTTTAAACCAGACCCAAGATTGAGAAGGAAATATTTGCATCTCAGGACTCTGGGAAAGGTGGGACATGGGGGGGATTGTAATAAAATCTGTCTGTGAGGATCAGGAACAGTTGGCATGGGTTTGCCAAGGGCAAGCCATGCCTGACCAACCTGATTGCCTTCTGTGATGAGATGACTGGATTTGTGGATATGGGGAGAGCAGTGGATGTGTTATACCTCGATTTTAGCAAGGCTTTTGATACAGTCTCCCACAAGATGCTTACAGACAAGCTAAGGAAGCCCAGGTTGGATGAACAGACTGTAATATTGATAGAAAACTGGCTGGCTTGTTGGGCTCAGAGGGTAGTAATCAATGGCTTGATGTATAGTCAGCAATTGGTGTCAAGTGAAGTGCCGCAGGGGTTGGTCCTAAGGCTAGTTTATTCAGTGTCTTCATCAGCCATCTAGGAGATGGGATGGATGCACCCTCAGCAGGTTTGCAGTTGGCACCAAGCTGGAGGGAGTAGTAGATACATTGGAGGGTTGGGCTAGCAATGTTGTGCATGTCTGTTTTGTTATACTCACCGCAGTGCTCCTGCATTTGGACAAGCTGATAGCCCTTGAGAAACCCTAGTCTTCCCACATTTATTGGAGCCATGCAGAGGGTGACAGGGAGTTGTTTGAATAGCCCGTCTGCACCGGGCAGGCTCTGTCGTGGGCCGGGTAGATCTGCACAGAATAGGACTTCCCCGGCAGTTCTTCCTTCTGGCTGCTAGCATCCGAGCTGGCACCAGGCTCTGAAACTAGGAGCATGGAGAATATCTCTGGTGTGTCCCTGTCCCCCTTGCCATCCTTTTTGGGCAGCTGGGCAAGCAAAGATAGTAGCCAAGGACTGGGTGCTATGATGCCCCTGCAAAAGGAGGCTGAGTTAAGGGGATGCAGAGAGCTTGGGTTCTGGCATTTGCTGATTTGTCATGCCCTGTTTATCTCCGGTCTGTCCTCTGGCTCACTGTGTGCATGCATCGAGCTGCTCTCTGGGTCCCTTCCTGAGACTCGACTTCATGCCCCATGGATCTCCATGGGATGTGATGACTGCCAGGGGGTCTTCTCGAGTCAGGCTTCATCCGTTACGTTTGCAAAGCTGTGCTCCGAGCAAGTCAGTTCCCCGTGGGAGCCTCCGATGCATACGCTCGCGTTGTAGCATGGGGGTTTGGCTCTGTGAACAGAGGCTGGCCTTGGGAGACCCACGCGGGCTCATCTTGAGGGCCATATTTTTTTGCTCAGCACAGTGCGGAAGTGATTGCAGGAGCAGCCACCTGTGATGCAGAGCGGGGACAAGAGCTGCTTCAGCCCTGATGCACACACACACACGTGAGTATATACACATACACACACATACATGCACACACATACTCATGTGCATGCATGCACACACACACGCATGCATACACACACATACACCCCTTTTGCAGTCAGGGAAACTTGAATTTTCCCTTGCCTCACGGGTCAGCTGTAAATCACCACCTCCTGGAAGGGAGCTACGTGACTGCTATCTCAGAAGCACCAGCTTCTCCAGTCTATCCTGCGTCAGTGCAGTTTAAGCCCTAGGCTTTGCCATGGGCCCAGTAAAAATCTAGCCTTATAGGACACCTTACTGTTCTGCGATACGTAACAGGACAGCAGCTGACTGCTGCCCCTTCCTGCTCTTTGCTCCTGTTGGATGTTGTTAGCTGTGCTTAGACCCAGGCAAAGTTGTACCTGTTGGACTAAATCTGCATAAAATACACCTTCAGTCAAAACGCTGCATCCTGTTGCATGCACCGTCTCTTGTGGATTCGAGCCTGGCTCGCATTGGCTCAGCTTGATGTGTAAATGCACCGGAGCCAGCTGAAGAGGTGCATGGAGCCCACTTTAAACCACTGTAGGCATCTGTCCACCAGTTCAGATCTAAAACCGATTTTAGGTCACGTGGGTGCAAATTCTCTAGGTGGTCCTGCCTTGCAAACTAGGCTCTGATTTGGACTTGGCTGCCCCCGACGTGGATCTCTGCCATTTCACATGCTCCAGGGGCTTGGGGGAGGCCAGCCCTGGGCGTGCAGTGCTGCTGGGGGGCTTAGCTTGGTTCATGTGATTTTGGAAGAAGTGGGCAGAGGAAGGCAACTAAAGGATGAGCGAGGTAAGAGGCTTGGGCATCCACAATACAAGACAGAGGCACGCTTGGAGCAGGGAAGGCTTTTCGCCAGCAAATAGGCTGGGTGCTGTTGGATTTCGTTGGAGCAGAAGGAATGGCAGTAGCAGTTCTCTCTTTTCCTGGTGGCGTCATAAAATAGCGCTCGTGGACAGTTTTCCATGTGGCATCATTGTCTTCCCCTCCGTTTCATTGAATTTACTGTCGGCTAAGCCGAGGTGCAGCAAAAGGTATCTATCAGCAACACTGCAACAGCCAGACATTCGTGCAGCTGCCCATCTGCCTCGCTGCTGCTCTCAACCTTGGAGCACCCACATGCTTTATGCTTTAGCATTCAGACATCTTGCCAAATCGATACAGGATGCGATTGCGATGGCTACCCAGAGTGGGAGCAGTCAGCCCCACACCTGGACTGTAGTGAGATGGACCAGCAGCTTCTCTGCACTACTTGTAACTCGTTTGTCTTAATTTTAGCTCCCATTTTTAGGGATCAGATCTCTCTTCCATCAAAACGGGGTTCGCTTTCTGAATGAGGAACCCCAGAGATCGCTGATTAGCAAATGCAATTAAGGGAACCAGGCTTCAGAGGGACTGGGCAGCATTGCTGAGATCTGTGCAGCCCTCCTCTCATCTCCTGAGCTCCAGTCCAGTGCTCTGACCACAAGACTCGCCTCATTGCCGGATCGACTTCACAGGCTCTGCTTGAATAAATTAGGTTGGCCGTTCATGATGACTAGTAACTAACTGTTCTGGTTACAGGCTAATGGGGGTAGGCAAATCAATAGGCCAGGTCACTTTCTTAATTAGGGCTATGGTAGCATCAGAGTAATTTAGTCATCTCTTTCCAGCCTCAAACTCTGCTAGCATTCAAGTGGCACCATGCTTTCTAATGATGGCTACAGTTTTGCTTAAGTAGTTTGCTTCCAGTTTGAAACGGCAGCATTTGATCTATACCCACACCCTTTCTAGTTATAGCTGGCATTGGGGTATTTCCCTGCAAAGTCTTATTTATTAGTGGTAGCCCAAGCTGCCAGTCAAGCCAAAAGGTTTCAGCATGTTTGGAAATGCCTGAGCTTTAGGGCAAGAAAGATTTGAATCTTCCACTTCTCTCCTGGGATTATGTGGCAGGGTCGTTTGGGTGGGGAGGGAAGTATTATTTATTTTTATTTTTGCATTAAAAAATAATGCAAAAATCATTTCCACCCTTGGAGGTTTTTAAGGCCTAGCTTGATTAAAGTCGTGACTGGGATGATGTAGTTGGGGCTGGTCCTGCTTGGAGCAGGGGGTTGGACTAGAGGTGACCTCCTGAGGTCCCTTCTCGGCCTCATTTTTTGATTCTGTGATACAGGGAATATTTATTGCCGCCAGGTGAGTGTGTTCTTTGCCATGAACTTTGCTAATTATCCTTTGTGCCATTAATAATCACTCCCCAGATTTTACATCACGGTGCTGCAGTCTCGTTTGCTGTGCGTGATGCATGGGTTAAGTGACAGAGTGAGGTCCTTGTTGGAGCACAAACGACTTTTTCTTTTCTCTTCCCTTTGCATCCAGTTTTTTTTATGGTTTCCATCCCTAGTTCAAAAAGTGTTTGTCATGAATTATAGAAACACTCTTAGATCTGGAGCAAGTGTAAGATGCCGTTCGTTCTTCTCTGCACACGGGAGGGCGGCCGGGTCCCGTCGAGCAGCGAATGGGCTAACCTAAGACAGCAGGCAATGTGCAGGATGCATGCGGTTTAATAAAGCATATGGTATTGATTAGCTGCAACACTAAGCCTTTCTGGGCAAGTCATCCACTTAGTTTAGGGGGGAGGAAGCTGGAAATGTGCTTTGACAAGTGCACTTTTTTTATTAGGGGACATGTTTAAATGGTAACGTCCATCCCAGACCATCATGCTGGCGTTGTCTATCCATCCTGGCTCATGACCTTTCCTCGCCCGCCGGACAGTTCAGACTGTCTCTCGGCTAGAAGTCAGGTTGGGTTTGGCAACCTTGAATGACTTCCAGTTGTCTCTTGGTTGCGAGGAGATGTCGCTGTGGATGAAATGCACGCCGAGAAGTATCGATTCGTTAGACCCCGTGATCCGCTGCCTTGTCCTTTGCCCAGGAAGCTGTCAGTAAGGATGGACCTCCTGATTTCTGAGCACTCATCCCATTTCTAGGTCCTATTATTTCTCCGCTGATGATGCTCATTATAGTCCCATGCATTAGGTAACTCGTTTGCTAATGCAAATAATGTACAGACCACCGTCTCCAAAACCCTCTATACTAATGCAGGACTTCCTTCTCCCAGTAGATACCCTTGTGTGGCTGGTATGCAGGATTGGATCTAGTCCAGGTTAAAAAGCATCTTTTGGAGGAAAGCTCACAATTTTTTATAGTTGTCACGTACATGTTGGAAATCAGACTTTCAAATCAGCTGCCTAAATTTAGATCCCCCTGGTAGGGTGTCAGCGTATCGAAAAGGTAAAGGTAGCTAGAGCGTGGCGGTGACGTTGTGGGTACAAGTAGCTTTCTTTTTAGTGGTCTTTTCAAAAGGCATTTCGGCACCTGCCTATTAATCTGGTATCCATTAGATGCATTGTAATGCAAGGGTAATGCTCTCTTTGATCAGCACTAATTACCCCTTCCTGTCAAGGCATGTACTACGAGCTGTGTGGGCTTTTAGGTCCACCATGCCATTTTCTTTCCTCCCTTTCTCCTTGCAGTCCTGCCTCTCTGGGTTTAAAAAAGGCCTATCGTTATCTCTTGCTACTTATAACTTTTTGCAGGAACTTCTATTTAAAAAAAAACCAAACCACAACCTTACATTGAAGTCAAGCTGGGATTTTAAAGCAGATGAGGAGAAATCCTTCGTTGGCATCATGGCAGCTGAATGAGGGAGCCTATATAGAAATCATTTTAGCATGCACCTGCTTCTTTCTGAGCACGGGGTTGGAGATTTCCTGTATCCGTCCCGTTGTGGGAGGGAATCCTCTGCGTTCCCAAAACACCTGGTGCAGAGTCGCACGTGGCTGATCTTTCTAAGGCTGTCTTAAGGGAGGGCAGCTTGCTCTGCAAGCACTGATGGAAGATAGGGCAGGCGATAAGTTGATGGCAGCTGGTAGAGTTTGGATGATGCCTGTCAATCTTTTAAGACGGTTCAGGACCAGGGCCAACTCCTTCGCTGCTGTGTTGCAAACCTCCATCGAGACCGCTTAGAAACACGTGGCCATGCTAGAGCCCCCTTCCAACACAAGAACTAAGCCAGCCCTTTCCAAACCCCGTTTCAAACCTGAGTTTTGCCAGGAGCAGCTGAGCTATCGAACCCTTGTGTGAGTTTTACATTATCCACATGCCGATAAGCTTTATTTGCTAGTTTTAGCTTTAGCAAGGCTTCCACCCCCATCTGTTCCTTACCACGAGGGACGTTTCAGGAGGCAGGAGGATGACTGGCAGTGGAAAGTCATGTCATGAGCAATGTGTAGGTCTGGTTTTGTATGGATCAGGCTCTTAAAGGCGTGCTGATAACCAGCCGTCAACGCGTTTGTCAAAGCTCTGTACAAATATTGAGGTATTTTTTTATGACATCTCTGCAACGTAGTTAAATGGCTGCTGGCCCCTTTCCCATCTCAGGGGAGGTGGGAAACTTGGACCCAGAGAAGCTGCATAACTCCAGTTAGTGTCAATGCTGGGAAGAAAACCCTTGACCTCCGGACCCGCACGCCAAGGATGTCCTCTGCTATTTGCAGTCCATTATCCGGATGGTAGTTCTGCCATTTCCAGATGCTTTTTTAATCACTTGCCTTTTTTTTCAAACCAGCAGTGAAATGGCTGTTGCTTAACATTTCCTGCAAAGACCCACACCTCCAGCAATCCGATACCGAGCCGGCTTGGTTTCGGAGGAAGTCATTGCTTGTCTTACCAAGGCCAAAAATAATCCGATGAGCTTCGTGATGCTTCTATTGACCGAGGGGGGTTTGTGTTTTGCTTCTGCCCTCCTCGCTTCACATCGCCGACTCTGTGCACCAATTAACGCACAATAAGAAGTCTTAAAATTAGCTTGCCGTTCCATTGGCTTATGAAGTGGCAGCTTGCCAGCTCCGAACAGTTTTCAAGTGTTTATTAAATAGAAAGTTGATCATTTGGTGGTTGGAAGAATCTCAGAAGTGTCATTTCAAACCTATAAAATGTACTGGGAAGTAGCGACATGGGAGAAGCCTGTTTTTCAAGAGTCGGAATAACTCTTCTAGGCAAAATGAAACGAAAGGCTTAGCCTGAGACGCAGTTAACCGGACATTGGATTTTTGTAGCTTGATCGTGGCCTTGCGATTGAGAAAAGTGCCAAGTGTGGTAATATCCATGCCCGTTTTAGCTGCAAAAAAGCAACTGGAGAGATGATTACCAGCAGATCAGTGGAGTGCTTTGCAAGATGGTGCTTGATAGCTATGCAAATGCTGCTAGTTTCTCCCTCTCGTGCCTGTGCAGAAATACATTGTTGTGTTTTATTGGCCTTTGTTGCAATAAATAAGCCCAGGCTGCAAAATATATCTAGACCCTATAAATATGGATTTGTTTGAAGCAAGATGCTTCCTGGACAAACTCAGAAGCATCCTTGCCAGCAATTTATGAGCACCGGCTGCATGCACTCCTGTGAGTATTTTCTACTACTGGCACTGCAAGGGATGCTCAGCTCAGGGTAGGTGTAATCCAGGTCAGAAGAAGAGATCCTTTTTTATTTCTCTAGGAAGGCATCTCAGGAAAATGGATCCAGAGTGCACCCCTGCTACCTGGGAATGGGACTTACAGGTGGCTACTGTTGTGATTCAGTCAACTCTACAACCGACAGTGTGAAATCATCGAGTTAGCCTCAAAACTGCCTTGTCCCAGAGGCTTTCCCTGTGGAGTATGAGGGATGCTGGGACTGTACAGAAGTTACAAACTGCTTGTTAGTTTATGGACACAACACAGCCTTTTGATTACTGCGGGAGCCACGCACAAGTCTGCTCCATGGCTCGAGCGTTGTTTTTGCTACCACAACTGAGCCGGAGCGAGAGCGGTGTCGTGCCGTGCCACGTGGGGATGGCCCACTGCCCTCCTCGGCTCTCCTAGTTTGGGGGCTGAGCTTGCCGGAGGGGCTGGTTGGAGGACATGTGCTGCCCGTTTCAGGTGTGCTGCTGGAAGGAGGCAAGGGTCTTTGGGCAGAGGTGATCTCTTTTATTAGACCAACTAAATAGTTGGAAAAAAGTTCTTCGCAAGCTTTTGGGCACAAACATCCTTCTTCAGGCATTGGGATACGCTGCTGCCATGATCCTTCTGGCTGACAGCCTTCGCAATAATAGTGACTACCCTTTCTCCCCCAAAACCCAACCGAAAGGACGGCCGGCTGCTGTTTCTTTGATCTGAATGGCTAAAATGAGCCTCTCCTCGTATAATGTATTAGCAACACGATGCGTTCCGACTGCGTTCTGTTCCTGCATAGCAGGCACTCGTCTCGCGAGACTGTAGTTACGCCAAGTGAGACGACGGCTCGCTGAACGTAATTCTCCCTTGAAAGATAAAGCAATGCTGGTGTGACCTCTCCAGGGTGCAAAAGCTGGGGCAGTATATACAGAGACACCGAGTTGCCCACACACCAGTGTCTCCCTCTCAGCCTTGCTGGTTTGATCTAAAGGAAAGGCAGGTCCCAGTATGTTTGGAACCGGTTTGGGCGCAGGAGCTGCCAGAGCAAAGATCATCCTGAATGGTGCAAACACACCCGAACTCATAGCAATGGAGTGATGTGCTGTCTCCTTCCTGATCTCAAGGCATACGAGGCGAGGATCAGCCTAGATAAAATAATAATAATAATAATTGTACCACTGCAGATATATTGGCCTTCAAAAATGCTAATGATTAAATAATTATCCTTTTGCTCCTATAAGTGTTCTACCTGTCAGGGGTGATGTGCATTGATAGAGCATTAGATTAATACCTTCAATCTTCAGCTCAGTTAAATCTCTCCCATTTGATGAGCACTGTTATTAAAAACGCTTATAAATGGAAAGTTGTGTGTTACTATAAATGAGCCAAGGCCTGTAATTTAGCAGTGATTAGTATGTTTGTGTACTGAACAAAATGTGCTTTGTTTATCAAGGTTTTCATCCCCCGGCGAGCATGCCTCAAACTGAAGTCGGATACAGCTTCCCCCAGCCTAGCCCGTCAGAGACTGGCACATATTTATTAACTTGTTTCATTTGACAAAGGAGCTTTGAAGTTGGTCTATTCAAACAGCAACGCGAACATTTTCAGGTGAATTTTTCCACGGAGGGCATGTCTACACACATAATGACACATGCCTAAACTTAATGCGCCTTTGTTTAAGATGGATTAAGGCGATATAGGCACACCGCTCTGCTAATGTGCGTTAAGGTGCATTAAATTTAGAGCTAAGTCGCCTTAGCGCATGTGTATCTGCGCTAATGCACCTCAATGCAGTGTGCGTCCATTGATGCACACCACTTTAATGCACATTAAGCATCTAGATGTGGTCTAATGCGACTTAGTTATGCCAGCTTAAATTTGAGACTTGATTTAAAAAGGTATCAAATTTAGGTGGGATTAATCTAAAATCGTCATTTTTAAGGTGCGTTAAGGACGCGCACGTGTGGACGCGCGCACTTAAGGCGCCTTAAAAATGGAGATTTTACGCTAATGCTGTTTAAAAGGGTTGCATGTAGACAAGCCCACAGTTGGGTTAAATTAAGCTTGAAAATTTATCTGATTTGTGAGTGGGATCCTGAACAGAAGGAAAGAAAAAAATATTCTCAGTATTTGGGAAGGTTAAAAAATATCCCCAAAAAATAATACAGAAGGAAAAAAGGATCCCAATTAAATCTGTGCTGTTGTAGTAGATACCTTGCTAGAGAAGGGGGTAGGATTTGCCACCAGGTGACTAGCCCCTGGGGTACGGTTCGGGGAGGGTTCGTTTTTGAGCACCTCCTCATGGGCCTACGGCGGGGAGGCAATGCCTCTCGACTTCCTAACATCACACCAAAGAGGAGGTGAAAAGCGTGGAAGCTGCACTCAAAACCATCATCGCTGGACCAGCGGGCTTGATGATGCCATAGTGGAGGGATTGTCCTATGATGGAGGAGACATTTTAAAACCATGAGGAAACTTCCCCCTTTCTTTAGGAAAGAAAGAAAAGGGGGGAGAGAGAAAATGTCCATGTAATGGACTGGACAGGAGGCCAGATCCTGCACTAGATGCTGAACCCTGCTAAAAAGTTGCATGTTCCTAATAACAATCCCTCCATCTTGGTTTTGTCAGCCTGTCCTGGGTTTACATATGCCCTGGGGGTCAGAGCACAGTCTAATGCATCTGTCCTTGTGACGTCAGGAGGGACCACTGTGCCCATTTCACAGCTGAGGGACTGATGCATGCCCTGCTATCACCTAGGTGTCTGTGGGGAGCTAGGAATTGAACCCACATCTCCTAGGACCTGGGCTAGAGTCTAACCACTGGGCAGTCTTCCCCTGACCCCTGACATCTGCAGCTCTTCTGGATCGACTCCACCGACACAGCACTCTCTGTTTTGGCTGCAGGTCTCGAGTTCGGAGAGTGTGTGTTTCCTGGAGTATTTCAGAGAACCCATAATGTATAGTGTTCACCACAACTAGTCTCCAGTTGTGAATTTTTAATTATGCCAGATCATTTTCAGTAAATGGGACTTCAGGCTCAATTAGTGCTGTCAGATTCAATTTTTCACTCACCTGCTATTGAGCTCGTCCTGTGTTGTTTGCAATAATTGCCAAATCCACAGGAAAGATGAGACTCGCGGAAGATGGATGTCTGCGGCATTTCTCATTCTCCTGGCCTGGCTTTGGCGTAGTGAGAGAGGCATTGAATCCAGTCGGAAGTAAGATGCTGAGAGAAACATTTTAACTGTTGGGGGAGAGAAATACTTTTGTTAAGGGCGGTTATAATGAAAAATCAGCTCTTTTTGCACAAAGGTGTAGCTCCTCTTCAGTCCCAGGAACTTGCGTCTTAATCAGAAGTAGTTTCCCCATAAAACACCGACCTGTGATATATGCTTGGAGGAAGCTGGAAGCATCAGCATGGCTATGGAGCTGGGGTGCTCGGTGCTTGGGCTCGCCTGCCGCGTCTGTCCATTAGGTCTGACTGCTGGCTTAGAAAGCAAGAGGGTAGTCTCGGTGCCTTGCCTCTCAACAAACCCTCTCCAAGGGCAAGAGACTGAGATTGGCAGATGCCTCGAATGGCTTGTCCTGTCCATGTGTCCCTTCAAGCAAGGCAGCCTCTTCACTCCCAGATCCCCGTGACTGACGTGGCTCTTGAGACCCTCTGCACAATGCCGAGAGGTGCACGGCTTCCCATCATCACGGCACTCTCATTTAAAACATCTTCTAGCCCATTTATGAGCAGCCTTGCCATGTGCAGAGACTCCTGAAGTGTGACCCCAGCGACGGTGGTCACTGCTACACATGCAAACCTTATTCCTAATCTGCTGTGCCTTATCCACCCATCGCTTTGGTGCTGCTTCGACTATCTCTGCTACTCAGGTTATGGGTCTGCAAACCAAGGGCAACTCATGTGTAGATAAAGAGGCTGTTTTCCAGTTGGAAATTGAAATGCTAAAGCCACGGAGCCTCCCACAGGTTACAGGAGCACGACACTGAAGGGTGCCTGGAATATCATCCCCCCTCAGTCCCTGTTCCAGCCTCAGGAACGAGGCACAAAAAAGGGGGTGTTGACGTGTACCGGGGGCTTGGGTCCTTTGCTAGAGAGAGGTTGGAGAGGACAAGTGTTTTGTACCCATTGGTCAAGCAAGCAACAGCCCAGAAGAGCAGTTTATGTGCAACGCTTGACCAGTTGGCCCAGCTCCATGGGAGATGGCCAGTGCACCCGATGCAACCAGCCACCCCCGCTCCTTTCATCCACCTTCCTTCTGTCCTCTCCTCTCAGCTGCCACTTTTCCAGTGCACAAATAACAGAAGACAGGAAAAACCCTCTCCTGTGATCCGTGCCCAACTTTCCAGCTCTAATTACACAACGAGGTTTTTTATAACCCTTGGTGCCAGAATTCTTTATGAGGATAAAACAAAACCCGAGCGTGCGTCAGGGGAAGACAAGGCTCCGTTTTGCTTTTATTCCTTTGCATTTCTAAATCATAGCTCCGAGGTCTGGTCCCAGGTTCGGGCATCTCTCCTGCGGCTTATGGGAACACGACACTGAAAGGGTGCCCGGGAACATCATCCTTTCTCAGGCCCTCGGCCTCAGTAACAAGAGGAGATGCGAGGGGGATGTGATTGTGCACCAGGAGGGCTTGAAAGCCTCCCTGTGTCAGACCTCTAAAAATGTTGGGTTTGAACTTGGAGAGTGAGTGAGAGAGATGTTTTTTGGGAGGGAGGGAGGGGGAGGCTGTGTGCCCACATGCACAGAAAGTTTTGTGTGTATGCGTGTGTCTGCACACCTGTGTCTGTACACATGCACAAAAAGTTTTATGTGTGCGCACGCATCTGCACACATGCACAGACAGGTTTGTGTGTGTCTACACACATGCAGAGATGGATTTGTGTGCATGTATGCACACCTGTTTCTGCACACATGCACAGATAGGGGTGTGTGTGGTCATGTGTCTGCACACATGCACAGACAGGTTTTCTGTGTGCACACGCATCTGTACACATGCACTGACAGATTTGTATGTGTGCGTGCACACGTGTCTGCACAAGCACAGAAAGATTTGTGTGTGTACATGTCTGCACACATGCACAGGCAGGTTTGTGTGTGTGTGCGCATCTGCGCACATGCACGGGCAGGTTTGTGTGTGTACACCTGTGTCTGCACACATGCACAAAAAGTTTTATGTGTGCGCATGCATCTGCACACATGCACAGGCAGGTTTGTGTGCGTGTCTGCACATGTGCAGAGATGGATTTGTGTGTGTGTATGCACACCTGTTTCTGCACACATGCACAGATAGGTTTGTATGTGCTCATGTGTCTGCACACATGCAGACAGGTTTTCTGTGTGCACACGCATCTGCACACATGCACTGACAGATTTGTGTGTGCACACATGTGTCTACACAAGCACAGAAAGATTTATGTGTGTACATGTCTGCACACATGCACAGGTAGGTTTGTGTGCGCGTGCGCATCTGCGCACATGCACAGGCAGGTTTGTGTGTGTACACATGTCTGCACTGATGCACAGATGGGTTTCTGTGTGTGTGCGTGTATGTGTCTACACAAGCACAGAAAGATTTGTGTGTGTACATGTCTGCACACATGCACAGGTAGGTTTGTGTGCATGTGTGCATCTGCGCACATGCACGGGCAGGTTTGTGTGTGCACACATGTCTGCACTGATGCACAGATGGGTTTCTGTGTGTGTGCGTGCATGTGTCTACACAAGCACAGAAGATTTATGTGTGTACATGCTCAGAAAGGTTTGGAGCTTCTCATTTGCTGTGACTCATCAAACCTAGCTGACTCAGGAGCGTGGCGCTCCCCTGGGCACAGACTGCGGTGGCCGGGGGGCAGGTCCCTCATCGTTCCCCTCTCCTTGGGGACTGCAGAGGTGTGGAGCATGCGAAGCCGCCTGGTCCTCCCTCCGATTGCAGAGCAGTCTGTCCCGTGGAGATACGCGGCTGTTCCCACGGCTCCGTCCAGGAGCTTCCTTCTAGGTCATTGCAGTCATCGCGGTGGACTGCCTTGATGTGTATTCAGGTCAGGACGCAGCAAACAAGAGCAGCTGATCTTCAGGGCAGTTTTAGGGCATCATCATCATTGCTGTGTGGACAGGTGCTCTCTGCTGCCCCGGCGTGCGGTGCTTAATAAAGCAGGCAACGGCTCCAGCTGAATGCAGGCACTCGGTACTTGCCAGTCCGCCCCAAGACTCTCTCTTCCACACTTTGTGCCGGGACTCAGGTGTGTGTACAGCCAGTTTGCACCCCCACTCCCTTCCTCGCTTCTGGCCAAGTAACGGCAGCCTCTGAATCAGCACCCGGATCTGTCAGAAGAGCGTTTGCAATAAGGTCTTTAACAGATGCTAAATAGCGCGGCGATGACATCTGCATCCCTCGGCTGGAAGTAGCAGGGAGTCCTTCTGTCTTTATGTTATCGGCCTGTTTTGAGAAGGACAAAATAAATCACGTATCGGCTTGCCTGCCCTTGTTTGCCCGGTGGTCAGCACAGTCCTACGTTTCCTGCAAGGATATTTTTAACGAGTTAACCTGGAAACTAGAGGAGTGGAGAAAAACGGTAGAAGGAGGCCAGGGGAAAAGCCAGATGGGCAGAAATCTGGCTGCCGCTGTCGCACGCGCCTGCCTTTCCATGCCGTCTAAGGGAAACAGGTCTTAAACAAAGGGGGTCGTTGTATTTAAGAGGCAGAACAGCTTCCCAAGAAGCTGAATGAAAATGTATAGAAGCTCACCCCGCTGCGAGCCTGGCATGCTCCCCTGTTTCGTGAGCACTCGAGACTTGTCCCCGCTGAAAATTAACATTGCCTTGCGACGCGAGTCTGTTCAGGTGCTTGGCTTCCTAGACGCCGGCCTCGGCATGCATCCCTCTCCCTGAGACTGTCCATTTACTGTAAAGCCTGCTAATGGACCTGGAGAGGATCAATTGTGGAGCACGGTCGCTGAGCCACTTAGGTCGACTCCATTGAATACCATTGAGCCCATTGGAAAGCCGATACCCTGCGCTCCCTCTCCCGCCCCGGGAGTCAAACCGGGCTGCATCGGGGGGCTGGGCATTCACCCTGCTAGGACAGCTGCTCTTCAGCACCAGGTGTTAAGCCACAGGGACCCGAAAGCAATGGCATTTCCTGGGTCTCCTCCCAGCATTGTCACAACCAGGCCTCTTCTTTTTATCCTCTGTCTAGTCCCTATTGAATTGGATGATGAACTTCTCTGGGCGAGGATGTAACTTTGTGGGGTGGGGGGCTGAATATGCTTCCCATATTCTCTAACGATTAATGATGCTTGCTACGGAGCCACTGAGTGGTGGCACTTCTCCTGTACCTCTCCCTGTCACCTGCCAGGCTTCATATTAAACATTTATGTGAAATGCATTTAAGGCCACGGCTGAGTGCAAGCTTCAGAGAGAGATTCCAGGGGAAATTCCCCGAGATTGACTGTCGGGGTCTACCGGCCAAGCCTGCTCTGTAGACCAGTCCGTTAAGAGCAATACTATGCGCTCGCTGCCTCTGCGGGCTAAAAGCATCCCCCCAAATGTCTATGCATGAATGCCTGGTGCAATTTAAAATGCTTTCTATTTTTGGGAGGGGGCCCAAATTTAGGAAGCAGCGCCAGTGGGGAAGGGAAGTGGCGTGGGAGGAATTGGCTTCCTCCAGCGTGTGTGTTCCAGTAAGGGGGGAAATAACCCAGGTGCAATAATCATTTACCTTGGTGCTGCGTCCTCCATCCCAAAGCAATTTGCAAACTCTCTCTCGCGCTCCTGCTTTGGGTGTCTGGCTGCCGTACTGTTCTCGGCTGTAATTCTCCCCATCGTACCAGCTCCGGGTCTTGCAAAAGTGCTGAGATCTTTAATAACCTCAGAGCAGGCAGCTCCTCCATTTTTAAAGGCCTTCTCTGAAAGAGCCTTGTAAGCCCCGCGGTAAGTGCCTGCCCTTTTTAGTGGAGCTACCTGGGGATGCTTAAAAGCTTGAGTTGTGAATCCCAGGACCGGTGCCTCCAAGGAAGGTAGGGTGGTATTAAACCGGTAAGCTTTCCCCTCCAGCTACGTGCAGGGGGAGAGAACTGGAGCCATTTCTTTTATTAAGAAAAGCTTTTACAGACCATATCGAAGGTAGAGCCATTAAGTGAGGTACCTCGTCAAACGTTACCAGCAACTCGCCCACAGCAAGAATGGACCTCTGTGATTTTTGCTGGATATATGTTAGATCAACCAAAAAATCAGCTCCCTGGTTCTTTGCGAGCCGTTGTTTGACACGCACGGTGCCTTTCCCGTTACAAAGCGGAGTTTTGCACCCTCTGAAGCTGCCCCCAAAGACCCACCCAAATCCCCGCAGCCCTTACATCTCACTTCTGCTGCAGCGACGGCAGGCACTTTTAGTGAGCATTTAGCAAGACCTGTACTTAACACCTCCCAACTGACAGCTGGGGAGGCATGCAGACGAGCACTCCGGTATTAATTAACTCATCCTGCCAGCAGCAGCTATTGATTTGCTTTTACTGAACTTGGATGAGTCTTGATGATGATTCCACGGAGGCAGGATGGTTTCCTGCCCTCCCAAGACTCGGGCGGCCATAATTATACAATAATTGTGCTTGTTTTCTTCTAAAGCAGGGTTTTATTGTTTGATGCATCTCTTGTTTGCCCTGAGCAGCGTGCGCGGCTGCACAGACTGTTTGTTTGCTATCGTACCCTTGATTTATCGTCTTGTCTTAAAAGCAGAGGGGAGTTTCTCACGTATGCATTCAGTTAAAATAGGTTAATTCACATGCGGCAAATGTTACCCTTTCCCCACCCTGCTTTCTCTCTCTCTCTCTCTCTCTCTCCCCACAATTTGCTGCTGGTGCATGGACCGATGATGGTTGCTGCTTTGCTGACCCAAAACAGCCCTGAGCCAATTGCATCGTTATTTCCCTCACACTCGTATCTTCTTGCCATCTGTGGTTTGTTTTTTTTTAAATGAAATGAAGTACTAATTAAATGCAGCGTTTTCAAGCCTTGTCTCTTATCGAGCTACTTAGGGTGACACTTCTCCTTTGCCGCACGCTTTCGGAAAGCGATCGGGGTGGGTAGCCAGAATCCCATCTCTAGCGTGAGTTGGCCCCTCTTTCAGGAGCGTATCCATCCATTCGTAACACAGAGTTCCCCATGAAAAGTCATGCAGACCTTGAATCTGCTCCTTTCTCTACGTCCTGATAACACTTCTTGCAATGAGTCCCTGAAAAAAGGTGAAGGAGAGGCCTGCCTAAGCCGACCCAGGGCTCCCTGCCTAGGGAGGGAATCCAGGCCCTGTGTTTTGGGAATGCTCTGACTGCAGATAGTCACCGGTGTTTGTTCTCCTTCCTCTCCTCTCCTTCTCCTACCAAACAAGGTGAAACACGAGCACTGCGGGCAGAAAAGGATGCTCCAGGGAGCTCGCCCTGGCCCCGTGGCTTGGTAGAGCCACTTTCAGTCTCTCAGAGCTGCATCCGTTACTTCTGTGAAAGGGAGGAGCACCGCGCAGGTCTTCTCCGTGAGAGCGTTTCCCCACGGCTCGATGTCTTGTGCTGCCCTATGGAGCAAGCACAATGGTCAGCGTTTGCGTACATGCCGCGTTCCCACCTGGCGCCCGAGACGGAGGGTGCTCGGGATTCCCGCGCTGACAGCGAGAGTGCACTCAGCCGTGCCGCTGAGCACCCCTGCAGCCGGGCACGTGCCTCCCGTGGCACAACGTAGGCCATAAAACACGGTCAGTTTGGCACCAGCTGCAAGCGTCGGGGTTTGCAAATATAGCAGTGCCTATCTAGGATGCTGCTGCGGCTGTGCGCCACGGGACCGCTCCCTCGGGACATCTCCTTTTAGAATCGAGGGCTGCAAAAGGGACCTGCGGAGGCTCACCGCTCCCGCTCCCTGCCAGGCAGGGCTCTTCCCTCCATTTCCTAGCATCCTGTGTGTATTTTTCACGGCCATCAGCATCAGTGCAGACCATTCCCTTTACCTCTAGATCATGCGTTCTGCTTTTCTAGGCAGCCCTGAAGAGTGACAGGTGCTTCTCTTGCTTGCTCTGATAGTATGGCATGGTACGGAGAGCTTTTCCTTATCGTTCAGCTGCCGGTGCTCCGTGGCTGACCTGCCTTCGGGACATGGGTGATGACCTGGAAGATTTCCTACCCTCTGCAGAGCTGCCTGCCTTGCTTTCTGCATGCCCTGCTTCCAGTAGCTATCCCTGCCGGAGCATCCTCCAAAACAATGGCTTCCCTTTCCCTGCGGCAGTGTTTTAACTCACTGTTTCCGTTCCATTAGCTCGGTGTTTTGCCTCGAATGCTTTGTTAACCAGGGGCTAATTTGTTCTGTTACAGTAGCATCCAAAGAGCCTGATTGGATTTGGGCTCTCAGGGTGCTAATAGCTGAAATGCCGGGGTGGGCTGATGACTATGCGGTTGTGTCTGTGTGGCTTCGGGGCTCAAGCTGTGCAAGGCTCATGGGGAAGGGTGACTCTCAAGGGTGCTGGTGTCCTTAGGGGAGGACAGGACATCTCTGTGTGCTCCGGGGCATGTGATTCTAGCACACGTGTCTGCACGGGCAATGAAGAGCAACTCGAATTGTGCATTGCCCCTGGCTGAGCCCATCTACCTACCTGTGGTTCCTGCAGCTAGGTAGGTCTCTTTCGGGAACGACCGGGAACGTTCTTGGCACAGGCTGCAAATCTGAGCAGCCCGGAGGGGCTGCGATCCCTGAACAGAGCTGGCTTGGAGCGGAGTGACGATTTGATATCGGTTTTCTGGGCGCCTGAGCTCCTTGCTCTTGTCCATCCCAGTGGGAACGACTGAGAGACTCAGATGCCAGAAGTCCAGATGGTTGATAGCTAAAAACCATAGTTTGAAGAATCAATTTAGTTTTTTCCAAGAGTCATTCCAGGGGGATTAGCAATTTAGGAGAGTTTGGCAGCTCATCTTTTCAGCTGTCTGAAGTTGATTTAGGGTTAGAGATCTGTAGCAGGGCTGGTCAGAATTTTTCAGTGTGAAGACATTAGCGATTTTGACAGAAAAATAGGGGTTTTGACCAAATGGAAATTTTGCCAAAAAAAAATAAAAATAAAATCTATCTTTAGTTTTTCCATGGGGAGAAAAACAGAAATGCCTGGCAAAAAGAAAAGGCTTTGATCCTTTTAACAGGAATTCCTATGAAATGCTTACAAGCTTTATTTTGATCTTTTCCCTGTGTTTGTTGGGGGAGAGCCATTTCACAACCAGATCTAATTGAGCTGCTGCTTAGTAATCAAAAGGAATGTGTTATCCAGCCCCTAGTCTGACTCTGATTTATTAATTAGTGTTATTTATGATGCATTAATAATTAATCAGTGATGATGATGTTCAGTAGCCTTGCTGGGTGAATGATTTGTCCATCTTTTCATTCAGAACTAAGGTAAAACTGCTTGTATTGCAGTTTAGCGAGAAGCAGTGGCAGTTTGCTTCCTGCATATAGTGATGAAGTCCAGTGGATAGTGGCCTCAGCTGGTTTTAGTTCACAGGACGTGAAGAATTGCAATAGCATTCGCCTGTAATGTTTTATCCTGAAGCTCCCAAGAAGGACAGAGTGCTGCTAACGTGGAAATTAATTTGAAGGCATCAGCTAAGTCTGGTCCGTGCTCTGGTACGTTATTTCGAATTTGGTGCTCGGCATTTTGCGTGGTCTAGAGGGAATTGTTGGTTATATATATATTTAAAGTCATAACGGTTGGTTGTTGTGGCCTGTGTTTTTTTCTCACCTGTTGTCTGTAGAAAGGTAAAGGAAAAGTGGATGATGCTTTCTCAAGTCGTGGCATTGGATGCTACAAAAGGAAATTTGCTTTTGGAGTGTGTTGTCATTTTGCTCCATCTTTGAAAGCAAGAGCCACTCCTGCCCTGCAACCCAGTGCTCATCTTCTAAGGGAAGTGGCTCAGGCTGCAGCAAGGGAAGTTGAGGTTGGATATCAGGAAAAACTTTCTCACGAGGAGGGTGGTGAAGCACTGGAAGAGGTTACCCAGGGAGGTGGTGGCATCTTTGTCCTTGGAGGTTTTGAAGACCCAGGTAGACAAAGCCTTGGCTGGGATGATGTAGTTGGGGCTGGTCCTGCTTGGAGCAGGGGTTGGACTAGATGTGACCTCCTGAGCTCCCTTCAACCCTCATTTTCCATGACTCTATGACTGGACTTGCAAGATGTTAACAGGACCTTGGGGGCCTGTCAGCCCCTGGTTAGAGCAAGTCCCCATGAGTGTTTTGCTTTGCATCCTACTTAGACCGAGCACGTGTTAGAGGTGATGATCCCCAGAGGATATGGGTCTGCTGTAGCTGCAGGTTGAATGCCCTGCCCTTCTCGTGGAGGCTGTAGAGCTGTCAGAGGTCTCCGTCCCAGAGGTCACTCGTCCTGTCCTGGGCTGTCAGCGTAGGAGGGCAGCCGCCCCGTTGGGACGTGGTGACTTCAAACTGGCGTCATCCAGAAGAGTCTGTGGTGTTACCTGCAGTTGCAGCAATCCCGCCCCAGCCTGATTCCCAGCAAAGGGTCTGGTGTGACAGCAAGGGGCAGATGACTTGTACACCTGCACGTGCTCCAAGTGTGCTGCTGGCTGGTGCCTTTGCACAAGCCGAGTCCATCTGCAAGACAGTTGGGTTCATGCACATTTCCACATTGAGTAACAAGTGAGTTTTGTCGCCATGGAAATTTTGTGGGTTGAGAACAGACAAAAAAACCGAGGCAGCAGCTTAATAGCAGAGCAGGTGAGATTGAAGATAATGATACGATAGTTTTGGAATAGGATCCAGAAAGCCCTGGTCACTCTCCTCCTGCATTACATCAATGACTCCCTGCAGGGTAGTGGTCACCTGACGAGGAGAGACAGGCTACCTTTTGCAATTTTTCCTTAGTAATTGCTTCAAAGATTTGACAAACATCCTGAAGTTAGGGAAGACGAGAAGGTTTTGAATCCAATTATCTCCAAAGCCGTTGCTTTGCAGAAGGATATCGCAATGCACGATCTTCAGATGCTAATGTCACATGTAGGGAATATTTAATCCACCTGATAATGTTGACCAAAGACTTTCAGAGGTCACCTGGCATCAGCATAACTTGCCTGTCTTGGCAACCACGAGCAGCCTGCGATCAGCCAACTGACGCTCGCACAAAGTCGTTTGGTGGTACTAAAATTTCCATTTCGGGTTGTGTTTTGATTTGTTCTTTCTTTCCCTTTTTTCCCCTCCCCACAGCCACATATTAAATGTTATCAAGAAGGTCACTGCTTTTGGTCATGACTCTAATTTTATTTTAGCCATCAAAGGAGATGAGCATGCTTATTTGGAAACAAAACCAGTTGTTTTTTTGGCTGCTTCGCCTCTTGTTGTTCCTCGCTACCTCTTGCAGGAAGGAGAAATTTAAAACGTTGGTCTTTCCAAATCTCTTTGCTACAGCATTTGTCAGCTGGTGCAGCACAGTTTGATTGCTCCCGTAGATTGTTCCTGGAACGGATAGCTAACAGAAGCTCACTGCTGCTGATGAATGGACCCAACTTTAATTAGTGTTTGTAGCTTTATGTGCTACAATTTGTAACCAAAATTAAAAAAAAGGCTGATTCCCAAGGAGAAGTCAAGAAGTTTTCTGCACCCACAAAGTGTAATGCCAGGCTCTTAACAGGCGTGAATCTGTTTAGGTCCTTCAGTCCCAGGGAACCTGCTGTACCCCATTTCACATCACCTGGAAATCTGGTAAGAGCTACAAACTCCAGGGATGTTTCTGCAAAGAAATTGCAATCCTTTTGTATTGCAGCTTTCCTGCCAGGCTTGATCATATGCATGCACCCTTGGAGGGCTGAGTCTTCTCTTTGTCTTTCCAGACTCAAATTCACAAGGAAAACAGTCAGACCCCAATTGCACGGTGTAAATATTTAGCCAGCGACTCTCAGTTCGCAGCTTGTGAAGTAATTTAGTCAATTGAAGTATTTCTTCTTTACGCTGAATGTGCACAAAGGTTTGGCCCGCACGCTGCATGAATGTAGTGTTGCGGGAGGACTCGAGAGGGGGAAAATGGCTGGCGCGCTCTTCGTTAAAATGCAGTGTATCGACAGGGCTTTCAAAATCAGATCGCAGCAGCATGCTAGCCGCCTGGGAGCAATGCTGGTGGATAGGCTCCTCCCGGCAGCATGGCCAGTGGTCACAAAACCAGGAGAATAACCCCGGGGAGGTAGTTATTGGGAATAACCCTTCTCCTGTCGTGTTCTCAACACCAAATGGAAATGTTGGTCTAAGCATTGGGCTAGTCCAGAGGAACCACAGTGTAAGCTGGCAGGGGAGGTCTTTCGGACTGAGTGCCATGCCAGGCAGCCTGTGCAGCGTGCAGTCTTCCAGGCAGACCCCGGGCTAAGGAGCTGGCAGTCTCGCGGGGCAGTGCACACACAAGGGGCAAGCACGTCACCAGGGTTAAGTACAGACAGTCAAAAAGCCTGAGGCTGAATTGATTCACTCTTTGCAGGTTAGGCTAAGCTGAAAAGATTGAACCAATAAGCAAATGAACAGACATTCACTTGTGATTCAGGAAATGCAGCCACATCCCTGAAGTAGCTCAGGACAGAAGCTGGGGGGTGCTAGAGCACGGCTGTCTGGCACGTAACCAGCATGGGCTGTGTATTTACTTCCTCTTCCTGCTGCCCCCAAGGTCTCTGAGATTTGCTGTCCACAATCGCAGCAGCAGGACTCTGCAGGGTTGCTCATTGCTTCCTCTTCCTGCTTCCAGGTGCCTCTGGGATTTGTAGTCCACAGTTGCAGCCATCACTAAGTAAGCAGGGCAGGGCAGCTCTGTACTTGGGGGATGGTGAGTTTAACCCCCCTCCCTGGCCATAGACCCCAGCTGGGGTTTGCCTGGAGGTCGGGGGGGGGGGGGCAGTGAGCCAGCCAGTAAGACCATTGCACCAGCCCTCACTGCTGCAGCTGGGGAGCAGAGGGGTGAGGTCAGCCCTGCTCTCGGGAGCAGACAGCACAGCCCAGCCCAGCCCAGGGCTGGAAAGCATGCTGGGATGCTGGGGGACTGTGGTTTAACTTGAACCAGGAAGGGGTCTGGGACAGAAGTTTCATAAACCGGTTTGATCTAAATCCATTAAGTTTGATACTACATTCAACCAGGTTTATCTTAAACCAGTTTCAGCTGTTTTGAAACTGGTTTATGTGCACTGGACGTCTGTTCTGTTGCAGATTTAAACCAGTTTTCAATCACTAAAACCGGTTTATGTGCAACTTCTGTCCCTAGCCTAGAAGAAGGGCTCATGGCATGGGACTGGAAGGGCACTGGGCCGGGGCTTGGGTCAGCTCTGTGACTCTGGCTTTTCTCCTGTTCTGAAATAGGGGACCAATTACACTTCCTTTTCTCCTCTTTTGACCTGTTGTCTTCATAGATAGGAAGTTCTCTAAGGCAGGGTGTCTGTCGGGGGCACCGATCTCTATTGTGGCATCTAGAAACCCCTGTGCTGTGCAGGAGGAGGCCAGGTGGGGAGGGAGGTGGACCATTAGACCATGCAGAAGGGAGTTGAGGAAGAGGCTGGATCCAGGATATTTAGCCAGGAAAAGGTCACTGATTATTTTAGGGAGAGAAATGTCAGTGAAGTGGAGGTGGGAGAAGCCAGATGTCAAGGTGTCAAGGCGAGAGTTAACATGGACCCCTGCAGAGACCGCTTTTCTTTTGCAATGCAGAAGGCATAACCCCTCGAAAGCAAGCCTAGGAGTTCCCCTTGCATGTGTATCAGGGCACGGAGGTGTGGGAGTCTTGTCTGTACGTGCAAGCACTCATGGGTGCAAGGCTGCGCCCTTCGCACTCCCTCTAACAGCATAAACCAGGAGCCGCTCACTCGGGTGGGTAAAACTATGCCCGGGTAAAAGAGGGGAGGCAGGGGCAGCGAGCCCCCATGACTTTCTTCAGCCATTTGTGCATCTCAAACACACGTGCCAGGAGCTGGACGTCTAATCTTCTGCAAGCACGCGCTGTGTGCACCAGGACCACGTGGGGCCATGGGTGCTCCCAAGGAGCACCTGTGTTTCCTGTTTGTCTTTGTACTTTTTTTTCTTAAGAAACAAAAAATGCATCATAAAAATGAATGAAACATCATTGGTGCATCTTCAGGGACCAGACTTGTATTGCACACAGACGCACACACGCACACCCATCCATTTTTTCAGCAGCAGTTGGGTGAAGCCATGTGATAGCCTGTTCGGACCTAATAGACTGTTTTGTGATTCCAGTCATGCCGCCGAAGCCTTCGTTCTTTCACACATGCAAAATCCGAGGTCTGGCCAAGCCATCCATGAAAATTCACCCTCGATGCATAATTCAGGAAACTCAGGTCTATGATTCCCTAGTTATGATTCTGTCAATAATTCCAAATTCAGGTCGGTCTCTTTATAAATGTGAAACCCGGCGTGTTTACGCACTAACGGCTGCAGGATTTGGCTGGGGGGTGCATATGTTCGTGCCAGGAGAAATGGCACAGAGCGGTGGCGTGCATCTCAGGTGAATGAAACCATAACCGCGGGGCTCCTGCATCACTGAATCCAGTCTCCTATTGTCAGCCACTGAGTTTGTTGGTTGTGATGAAAAGTCTAAAATCTCAACCGCGACGCACCGCAAGTGCCACCTTTGTCAGCGAACAATACTGCCATGAGCTCATCTTCACATGCGGCGTGTTTTTAGCGTGTTACTCGTGTTTGGCTCTTTTTTTAATATATAAATGCTGCATTATTGAACTATCAGCAGGACTGAATTCGCCTCCTTTGGTTTCTCATAGATAACAGCATCGAATGTTCCTTTTGGTCTTGATTCAATAGGCCATGACAAGGGAATCCAATTTGTTCAGATTTAGATGACATGCCTCCAATTATGTAATTCCATTAGGAGGTGCCCGCAGCCATGCCCGTGCTCACGGTCTTTGCAGCCATAACTATAATGGGACATGTTGCAATATTACCGTGTGGTAAGCACAACTTTGATAGAGAGCATGACCTGTCTCTCTGAGTCGTGTTTGTGGGAACAGGGAAGATGAAAAATGGCTTTGCTGCACTAAGGGCTCTAATCTGGCAATAAGTTATGTCACTACAAGAACAAAGCTTTGCAGTGAAAGGTGAATTTGTACTGGCGATATATTTTATGTATTCAAAATCACACAGTAAATGCTGCACTTTGAATATGATCTTATATTCAATTCCATAAATGAAAGATATAGCGGTTGCAGTTTCTCTCCTGAATGCCATTTCAGAATCCCATATAATGGGGAATGTTGGATATTTATGGGAATATAAAGCAATGATGAAAGCATAAGACTAAATCTTGCCACGGTTACAACTTGTTTTAAATTATTAATCTTGGAGAAGCAGGATAAAAAAATTCTACTATGCGAGTTATGGAAAAAATGGATTTGTGTGCACGTTGCCAAACAGCTCTCTAAATAATTCCTTTAAAGTCATTTTTGAACATTGAGTTGCAAATGTAAAATTTCTGCCTACAGTAAATGTCAGTTCTCATGGGAAAGCTTTTTTACCCCGGGTTGTCAATGGGGTGCGAGCCAGTGGCTAACACCGTTTATATGGATTTAGCATGAGGTATGACCGGAAGACTTCCACGATGCCTTACAGAGAAACTGAGACAAATGGGGCCTGGGCTGTCATGCAGATTGTGGAAAAATGGAAATATGATATGCCAATTGATCATGTATCAGAGAAAAGCCCTGGCAGATCTCCAGAACTAAGTGCAACGCCTGGGATCCAAAGCCAGTGTCAGACTCGGACTGTAAGGCAGGTGTATGTAACAAAATCACTTCTTATGGAGAGATAATTACGGTGTATATTTAAATATAAATAAGGGAATTGAATAAGGCAGCAGCCAATCCAGGTGAATCATTTCCAGCCAGAACAGCTCTTTGCACAAAGAGGATCGGTTTGCTTCCTCGCTTGGTCTTTGACACCAGGCTGCTTTTATGCATCTAGCGGAAGTGCCGTTTTGTTTTAGACCGTGGCAGAGACTAGGGGGTCTCAGTGTGTTGAAATGCAAGTTGTGCTTGTGCTGCCGCTTCAACGACAGGCTTCCTTAGATGGAGCTGGGGCTACCTGGCTGGGCGGTGCTGCTAATGTCACGTTTTGCTTTAATAGCACCACTCCCCAGCCTGCTGGCTCGATGCAGCCTATCTCATAAGCTAGGACAGGTTATGGAGAGAGGTGGTGCAGTCTCCATCCTTGGAGGTTTTGAAGACCCAAGTAGACCAAACCTTGGCTGGGATGATGCAGTTGGGGCTGGTCCTGCTTGGTGCAGGGGTTGGACTGGATGTGACCTCCCGAGGTGCCTTCCCACCTTCATTTGCTATGATTGCCATGGCCATTAGTTGCATCAAGTATTCACTAGGGGATGAAATTAGCTCATTGCCCCGCTTTTGTGCTAACCAGACGTCTTGGTGCACAACAGCACGTGTCCGTACCTCATAGATCAGAAACCCAGCGTTCACCTGTGCTAACGACTTGCTCAGATAAAAGTCACACACGTTTCCTTGCTCTGCTGCCTGGGAACAGGCCCTGCTGCCTGGTGTATATTGGATTTTGAGCAGTTTGGGGAGAAATGCGATTGTCTTAGATTAACCCCTCCGCGGATGAGAGCCTAAGAAGAGAATATTGCAGCCAAATGGTATAAAGCAATCGGTGTTAAGCTTTTTTGGAGCAATACATAGCCTGTGCAAGTGAGAGCAGACTGGGACCCCTGGTTTCAATGGTTGTTCGCTCTTGAGAGCACTTGCATGTTGGGTAGAAGGAAGGAAAATGAATCTGCTGCAAACTGGAGTATGCCTCTCGGCACTGCTCAGCATCGCTGATGGAGGGACTCTCTGCAAGGCTCATAGCCGCGTGAAATACTCCTGCGGTACCCGGTGAAAACCCAGGGGCTAAGAGGGGGCACTGCTGTGGAGCTCTCCAGTTCCTGCCCCTCACCTCTCGGGTCTCATGGTGTGTCCATGGGGCTGGGCTTTCTGACACGGAGTAAGAGCTTCTGCAGCTGTAGCAGCCTTTCTTCTGCGTGACCGCGGGAAGCTGCCTCCGTGCTAGGCCCTCTCTGCATGCATGCTCTAAGCGGGAGTTATGGTTTTGGCCTTCAAATTAAAATCCCATCCATAAAACAGGCCAGTGCAAAGGAGAGAGGAGGACAGTGTGGCTTTGCAATCATCTCGGTGATTCATTTACTTATAAATAGATGCTTGCTGCGCCAGTTTACAGAAAAAAGGATTAATAACAGAGGCTGCAGCAAGCTTGCCACCTAGCACTGACTTCTTGGGGTGAAGCCACGATGCAAACTGGCAGTGCAAAGATGTCCATCTTCTGTAAGACGGCGATGGGGACGGCGCGTGGTTCACAGAAACAGGTCTAGGTCTAGGGATTGCCGACCAGAGCACGTCTGCTGCCAGGGCGCTAACTGGAGAATAGGAAAGGCGGCTGTCTTGGAAGAGATGGAGGCAGCATATTTTAGCAGTTGTGTGTGTGCCTGATTCTCGTCCCCCGGAGATGCTGAGATGGGAATCCTCCTTCCTTGTTGGGGATGGAGCATGCCCAAAATCACCTGGCAAAGGATTGGTGTGCAGGAACTCATGCAAGGGCGAGAGAGGCTGTGCTTTCCAAAAGAGTCCCGAAACCTTGCACAAGTTTTCTGTGGGAGGTGAGCGGTGGGTGGGTCCTCGACGGCTGTTTGCAAGAAGGTCTGAGATGAGAGGAGAGCTTTCATTGCTAACAGCAGCAGCAGGAATTGCATACGTCTTTGGCGTCTCGCGCCCGAAGGCTTGCGTATGCTTTGATAGGCCTCCTTCGAGGCAGTTAGATTGGCTGTGCCTACTGCCGTGTGGATACAAAAAGAAAATAAATGAAATTATTTATGCTCTTCTCCAAGACCGTGATGAGCCTTCGGCACAGGTTGCGACCTCCCCGAGGCATGCTAGCGCGGCGGTTAGGCTAGCACACCAAGTTGGTGTGTGATTGCTGCCCTAAGCCACGGTTATCCAGAGGGAGCTGAGGCCGTGGGACATCTTAAATGGCCTGAAAGAAGCATTAGCTTTCAGAAACCGTGGCTGGCTGGCGGCTTGGTGCTGATTTTGAGAGAAGGGGTTATTACTAGATGGTAAGAGCGGGCGAGAGGAAATGCTCAGAGGATGCCGTGCTGGGACCCATTCCCAGAAAATGTTCCCTTGGAGTAATTACAGAAATGATCCCCAAAGCCAGGGCCGTGGTTGCGTGTGCCCCTGCGCTCGCCGTCGTGAAGATGGATGAAGTGGCGTCGCGTGAAAGCTCCCACCGATTTAGGTTTTGCCTCAGCCTGTTAGCTGGCGGGCCCTTTCGACTCGGCCAGCGGTCGTTTCTGAGCATGAAAGGGGAAGAAGCTCGTTAGGTGAGCAGGGGACATCGCCCCGCTCGTTTCCTAAGCCTTTCTGAGCATCCGAGCTGGCTTTCATGTCGTTGTGAGCTCTGCGGCAGCGCCGGCCTTCTCCTGTGCTGAGTCTATCTGTGTGAGGCTAGAAGCTCATTAAGGTTTTCCTAGTGCTGTAAAACACCCAGCACCTTCTCGCCACCCACCCCGCTCAGTCCTAAGCAGTAATTAGGCTCTGGCTTCAGACAGCTTTTCATTGCAGAGCCCCCTGTATTTCTGGACTCCCTAAATATCACAGAGGAAACCTAATGATGCAGTGACGGGGGACCAGGGGTTTATCTCTGCCTCCAGACTGGCCCACGGGCACGATACCTGCAATTGCATCCTATCCCGTGTGCACTGCTCTGTCCTGTCCCCGCTGCCAAGGGGGAAGGGATGCGAGCGAGCCCGGCCGCTGGCACTATTTTTGGCCCAGCGAGTCTCCGGGGGGGAATTGATGAGTGCCTGGCGCCACTCGGCCGCCACCTCCCCGGGAGCTCGGGAGCAGTGCTGATGGGTCCCGGAGGGAGACGTTGCCCGCCGGCTCCAGCTGGAAGGATGTTGGGCCCCTGAGCGGGGATTTAGGGGCTGTGCAGGAGGGGGGAAGAAAGGAGCCCTCAGGGGTGCCGCCAGCTCACGTGGGACCCGCGGGGAAAACATTGCGATAAACAAACCCGCTAACGAAGACGTGCGCCGGGACAGGAGTGCCAAGGTCTCCTCCTCGTAGCCACACAAGTGCCAAAAAGTTTCATCGACTTTTCCCTCTCGGCCCCTTTTCTGGGAAACCCGTCTTCTCCCACGCTCGGTCCCTTTGCACCTGCTCGGCACCACTGAGGTTGTTCCCCCGATGCCGTGTCTTGTAGGGAGTGCAGTTATACTCCGGATGATTTTTATTTCCACCTGCCAAAGCGGCTTTCCCCGTACCGCCGGATGCTGCGATGGAAAGGGGGTTGGGGCAGCTCACTGATGAACCCACTGAAAATTTTCCTCTGGAAAACACTGGCTGCGCTGTAAAATTCAGGACGCCATCTGTTTCGTGGCTGGCTTGCGGTAATGTTTGTACTTGATAATTAAAATGTCATGCATGTTTTTAGCCAGAAGAAGCCAGGCAGGAGGAGCGCCGCGCCTGTCTTTGGTAGGGCCTTTTAAGCATGCCTTTCAGGTTGGTCACAGATGAGGACATTGTTACTGGGACGCATGTCCCACCGCTCGATATAAGCAGAGTGCGCATTTGTTCTTTCACATTAAAAATAAGGACAAGGCTGAATTATTTTGGAGGAAGCTACAAATGCTGTGGAATTGGCCTGCGCTTCTGCTCGCTGGGGCTAGCATGGAGCTGGGCTTGGCTTTGCATGTAGCAAGCTGGCTCGGAGAAGGGTCTATGTCTGCCATGTTGGGCTTCCATTAGCATCAGCCGGGCTGGTGCATGCAGAGCAAGAAGAGAAGAGACCCCTAAACATTAAACCCAGGAATCCACGTGCACTCTGGGGGGAGCCAGGCAGGGTTATTTTGCCCCGAGTGGCACAATGTGCTCCACGACAAAGTGCATGTCCAAGCACGTGTGCTGAGGCAAAAAGGCCTGGCTCAAATTTGCACCGCTTCTATTTGAGCTGCTGCAAGCGCACGTGCTTGCACGTGTGGACACGCCTAATGCGTCCTAGCTGGTATCTCTGAATGCGCATCCTCTGTATGAACGTGCTTGATTAGACACCATCAGCTGTAGGGTCTCTATGCACATCCTGGAGTTCTCCATCTTCTTGAATGGAATAAAAGACCCAGATTTTTTTTTCCCTCCCTTGCATTAAAGTGTGTAATTTTCCCATAAATGTTGTTTTTTGCCTGCACATGGAAGCATCCATCAGCTCCCTTTCCAGCAGCAGGCTGCAGCCTTGCAAATGGAGCAAACTCAGCCAGACGCCAAATATGCTCTTGCAAAACAGCTGTGGCAGAAACGGCACAGAGGGAATTGGGGCAGTGGTTTCTGTCTTGGCTGAAAAGGCCGAAGTGAAACCTCATGCAGATTAGCCCTTACACAGCAAATATGCAGGCAGAGTTTTATTTAGAAACACACTTTCCTATTCTGCACAGCTTTAAACCCAGTTATGCTAATGGCCATGTGGGATTTGACCTCCTGGGAGATGGGCACATCTCACGGTTCACGGTACGCTCCTGTGTGATATCAGTACTGGGTCCAAACTAAAGCCTGTGGATCCAAGGAGAGAGCTGCCGGCCCTCCAGACGTGCTTAGCTGTGGGATGTGCGGTGCAAAGGCTCAGCTTTTGTCTTGCAATGAGATGCTCCCAGGGCGGCAGACCCCTGCGTCCGCGCGGCTCTCCTCCGAAGTCAGCATCTCTGCGTCTCCCTGCGTCGCGGCTGTCCGCGGCAATGTCTGACAAAGCACACGGCGGCCAGCGGGCACTATAGTCTCATCGCCAGCTAGGAAATTACAGCTTGGTTCCCTGGGGGAGAAAAGTAAGTTTAAATCATTAACACCACAAGCCTTGGTGATGATTACAGAAATGTTTGCTAGTGACTTAATCAGGAGAGTTTGTCTGAGTGCCCCATTTTAATATTATTACACTGATTAAGTTTCCTTAGCTAATATGTGTTTCATTTCCAATTCAATTAAATGAGAATCCCCTTCCATTACTTGATATTACTAAAGAGCCCTAGTGGGTAAGGACTACACTTGGTACTCACTACAATTGATGCAGACTTCTTCATTATATAATCTCGCCGTGCTAAATGAAATCAATGAAAGCTTAAATTAAAATTGTAGCAGGCTGCAGCTGTAAATATTTTGTCCGCAGCTGCAAATATATTAGCTTTAATGCATTAATTACTATTGCCAAGACGGTCTTAATAATTGCTTGACACAGTTTGAGAAATCTGGTAAACAGGTAGTTATAGATTCCCAAGTGTTCGATAGCTAAGATACGGTAAAACTTATTTTAAGTGCCATCTATTTGTGGGACTTTTGTGCACAACCCATACTTGCTGCAGCTTCTTAAAAACACTCTTTAAATCAATTTGATCAATTTGGGTCTGTTTTTGAAAGTGGAAAGGAAGAGTGCTTACATGCTACCCTCAGCTACTTGGTGTGGGAAGATGGAGTGATCTATGGAGACTATTTGAGGAGAAATTAATATCAATGATATATTTTATAACTCAAACCAAGCTATCTTCTTTTGTGTATTCTTAAAGAGAATTGATATCGGTCTGGTATAGAAACAAATGAATTTAAATGATCTACCTCGATCAAATTCCCAGCAGAGCAGTGAATGGCATATGCATGATCTGTTACTTGAAAGAGAGAGAATTGCTAGAAAATGTTGGCTTTTTTAATAGCACAGATATTTATATCCATCCAGTTTTCTTTGCAGTACAGATTTAAGCAACGCACGTGAGATTGGTTCCAAACACTAGGGAAATGGGCTAACGCACAATTTATGAGTGCATATTCATATCGTCACATGAAGAAACGGACTGACTTGGATGTCGTACTGAGATCGGAGAGCTCTGCTTTCTTCTGGCTTCTAGTCTGGACCGATAATAAAATTTACCCTGTACTAGGCAGCTAGAAAAAACCCAGGTAACTTTATATTATCCATTGCAACTGAATGGTACGCGACTGCAATCGTCTTTTGTTTTAAATGAGCCCAGGTAAGTGGTACAGCTAAGTGTTCGGCAGTATAGGAGCCGAGATGGAAACAAAAGAAACCGAACAATAAAAGGCACCGCGGTCCCAATCCCGTCTTGCTTTCTTCATGCTAGTGACACCAAACACGCTATTATACTCAGCCATGCATAGTCTAGTTGAAAGCTGAGAAGCAAGGCAGAGACTTTGTTCATTTGTGGGTTGTATTAAATTGTTCGTGTATTTTCCTCTGGTCAGAAGATGAAGGGCTTGGTGTGACACATCTGGGACGCAGCTGAACTCCATACGTCGACAATGAGGAGATTTTTTTTTTTTAACGCTAAATACATGCTTTTCACAAAAAGAATCTGGAGTTCTTCAAGGATAATAAATATTTTAGCATAGTTATTCTGGCTCTAGAAATGCAATGAAAATGTTAGCCTTGGCATATCAATCGTGTTTTACAGATGACTGTAATTTCCTGAATGTCAAAACTCCAAATTTTTCTACTAAGCAAACTTTTCAGTGGCAAAATAGATTGCCTCCATAATATATCACTGTGCACAGGAAAAATGAAATCTTTATGTACTGTATTATGAATCAATGAGGCATTAAGATTCCTGGAAGGGTGAGTGGACTCTGGAAAATGAAAAACTGTCACTATTCCTTCTCTGTAAACCGCTGCTTCTGGAGCGTAGGCCGGGGAAACCTGTATCTCAGATGCCACAGAAATACCTGTTACCACCTGAAAGCAATTCTTGCAACTGCATTTAGAGAAGGTAAATAGTGCTGTAAACATCTGACTTTATAGCAGCATCCCATGGCTATTCCCTGGCTCATTTGCAGTTGCTGAACTGGGTTTCCCTTGCCTTTTAGGAGACTTAGGATGCTTTTCGATGCATCGGCAAAAGGTCTGTTTATAGATGCGTGCTGTGCAACTGCGATTCTGCACTTGGACGCTTCTCGGGGGAGATACTGGATGCAAAGCATCTCCAGGGGGGATGAGGAGGACTGTAGGGTAATCTAAAATGATCAGCTCTTTGGGGCAGGGACACGGTACTGGGGCACCACTGTAATATAAATGATAACTGGTGCTTTGCTGGGGTTCCCACCAACATCTGGTAGTTTGGGAGTAGGAAAAAGCAGCACTTGGCCCTGGGTTTTTCTTGGAAGGCTGCTAACAACTTGCAAAAACCATTTTTAAGGCCAGAAAACCAAGGCTTTGTACATCACTGAGTGCAGGGTCACCCCCTCCTCCCGTGCTGGCAGTACTATGGCTCTTGATACCTCAATAGAAAAGCCGTTTCTGTGCATACTTCTCTCTTCTTGCTTGGGGTTAAATTCTCCGGCCTGGCTGCCTGCGTGACACATGGACCTAAATGTTTAGTGAGACCGGGCTGTTTTGCACCGGGGAGCTGTGCCTTTCCTCCATCTGGAGTGTGAACCCGCCATCGGGGTAAGGAAGGACTTTGAGGAGCGGAGGCTAGTCCGCACGAGGGTGTCCAGACTGGCTGAGCTCTGGTTGCAGGGTCTCGACTGGAAGTTTGCTTTGTGATCGCCTGCGAAACAAGAGAACGCTACAGCCATCGCCAAGTCGGTTCATATACACGGCTACCCCACGGAGATCTTAATAATGCAGGCAATTATGAAATTAATACCACTCTGATAAAACTGCGGGGCAGCTCTTATCTACACAAGCAGCGTCCTGGGGACCTGGGGACAGTTCTGTGTTGTGAACAAAGTTACAGCTTGCATGATTTGCATATCTTTAGCATGTTTAATTAGGCCTGAGTGTCTGCATGCAGGCACATGGACACAGCTAGAGCATCCTAAAACCTGGACCGGAGCCTTCTGGGGGGGCCAAGCGCTCTGGTCCAGCACCTCTCCCCTCTGCGGGGATTTCATTGGCCACGATGGGCTTGTGTCTTTGCTGCTTTTGCAAAAAAAACCCCCAAAAAACCATGCTCCTTTCTCTGGTGTTTTTATGGCGGTTGCCATATGATTTTCCTCCACGAAAGATGGGGCAGGTAGCCGACCGTTCCCCGTTGAAGTCCACCACGTAACTGTGGTTCATCAGACGCTGGTAAAAGCAAAACCGGACGGTTCCTTAGAGGAAGTTTTAAATGGACGATGGCTGGCGTCTTTGCTTTGCGTCTCCACGCGTAACGGGACCCCGTCCTGAACGGCAGCATTGTCGTGGCTCTGCCTGGAGCAGAAAGAAAGAAATGCCGTGCACGCGCCGCCTGCCTTTGCAGAAAGCTGCAGAAAAGCAGTATTTCTTCCTACTCTTCCTCCTCCTTTTCTTTCCTAGAATCCTTATCCTTGACCTTGCAAATAGGAGCAAATGTGAGCAATCTCGCTCTGGCACTGTGGATTTCCGCTGGGTATCGCAACAAAGCGCGGTGCGAGACAGGCCGGGGCTAATTATGAGCTGCAGAAACAGAAGAGAAATGGGCTTTGACTACATTAAGACCTGTTCCTTCACTAACCTTCCCATCATACACCCGGCTCCATGTGCTTTTGATTTCAGGAATGAAATGGAGCCCACAGTTGAAATTAATTTAGCTGCTAAAAATTACAGTACCATGTAATTTGTAGATAACCAGATTCTGCCTTGCGTTTTGGAGGTGTTATGCCACATTACCTGACGCTTTTCTGTAGTGAAAAATATGCCTGGCACCAGAGGCTGTTTTTGAAGGGGGGGGGGGGGGGGGTTCTTCCTCCTGTTTTCAGCGTTTCCAAAAGGGCCCGTTGCGGGGGACGAACGCACCTATGGGTGGATGAAATGACGGTAAAGGGCACGCATAATTTTGCCAGGGTAGAGAAGTGGGGGTGTTGTTTTCAGTGGGATTTTTGGCAGATTGTGGTCTGTTGGCTGACTTCAAAGGATCTGCCCCACGTTTACCTGTGTCCGGGGACCGGGAAGAGATGCCTCGTGTTCCTGGGAGCTGCCGGCCTTACCCCCCGTCCATTCGAGCTTGGAGACCCGGTGCTCCTAACTGTTGCGTGGTGCATCCAATCTGCGTAGGAAGGACTTGACTGAGCAGATCAAGGCAGTCTGCTGCATTGCATCCCTGCTAGAAAATACTTAACCCAGTTGCTGGAGCAAGATCCAGGGCAGGGTCTGAAACCTGCTGGCCCAGGAGCTGCGATCTCTCAGGGCCCCAATCCTGGAAGTGTTTCCACCCAGGGGCCCGGCTCTGCTGGCATGGAGCTGGGTCTGCCCACACTGCTTCTCCGTGCCTGGGACGAGATCAGCGTCCTGTGTGCTCCCTTTTGAGAGTGAGCCGTGTCTCCCTAAAGTCCTAGGAGAGGAGAGACTAGCTATAGGACACACCTCACCCCCACAGGAGCATGCACGAGCCCTTTGAACTACAGACCCTTCAAGCAGCGGAGGGAGGTTGAGAAATGCCTAGAGAAGCAAAACCCCTCTCGGCTCTGGAGATGCCCCCAAAGCCCAGCCCTTGTCTCCAGGTGGGGACACTTTGCTTTGAGTTGCCTTTGGGCCTTGCAACAGCTGTAGCGTGTGGTTGGGGCAAGCGCGGTGCTGCATGCATGCATGCACCTCCCAGCACGGTGACCGCAGCGGTACTCCTGAGAGCCAGGTCCTGCCGGCATGGCTGCGTCTCCATCGGCGAGCCGTCTTCCCGCTTGAGAGGAGGGGGAGTGCAGGAGCGATGTCCCGAGGTGCTCAAGTTTGTGGTGCGGGGAGGACGGGGAGTCACCGCCTCTCGCCCGGTGTCATCGCCTGTCTCGCAAAGGTATTTCTCCTGGAGGAATCATTTGCAACGTTAACACAGCAAATTCTCAGTAGGTCGCTGTTAGTGGGAATTAACCTCGCCGGCTGGGAAAGAAGCGCCGTCGGCAGCTGATGCGAGATAATTGAGTTTGACTTCTCATTGGCATGTGGCAGGGACGGTTGATTGATGGGGGAGACGGGGGCCCAGCTGCTTGTCCGCATCGGGGTGAAGTCCTTATGAACCGGTGGGTGGGCGCCGGCGCCCACGCCGAGCTGAGCCTCCGGGGCTCGTTGCATCTCGGTAGCTTGTAGGCTGGGTTTGGAGACACGGGGCAGGCGGACGTACCGTTCTCAGCTGGTGCAGACACAGCCTGGCTGCCTTGGCTTTTTATCCGTGCCTGCAGCATTAAATAGCCGGACAGGAAACCCTTCACTGAATGCACAGAGCTGGAGGATGGTGCAGCCAGGCAGGCTGCAGGTTTTGGGACTTTTCTAAATGGCTAATTTGGGAGACAAGCAGGATTCGATGCTACTCGCCGGCACCTGGCCGTGCGGGGCTGTCTTCGTCTGGACTGGGGCAGCTGCGGTGCCCCTCCAACCTGTCAGCCCAGCCGGCACTTTATTAGCAGCGGTGTTATAAATGAGCCGTCGGGACGGTCACCGAGTTGCACGACCTTGTTCGAGGTGGTGGAGTTGTGCATGGGAAACCTTTGAGACGGAGACGACCCTCGGTGTTCAGCCCTGCCTCTGGTAGTGTTTGCGATGCTAGATCATCGATCCCCTGGTGTTTCTTGCCCTGCGAAAGCCTGAGATCCCAGGATCTCGCCGATCCCTTCCCCAGCTCCCCGAAGCACTGATTTCAGCCATGCATCCCAAAAATCCTGCATTCCCGCTCGGAGAGTTTCTGCACCTCTGCTGAGAGGACCTCTGCTGAGAGGGCCTCTTTCCATCTGCCAAGGCTGCTGGCATCCCCGTGCGAACTGGACCGGCGTCCCCGTGCGAACTGGACTGGCGTCCCCGTGCAAACTGGACCGGCGTCCCCGTGCAAATTGGACTGCTGGGCAATTCACCTTCATTCCCGTTCCTATGGGGATCCATCACTTACCTAAGCAGTGCTCTCCCCTGGCACACGGTCCCGAAGGCCTGCAAGCATGCTCCTTGAGAGGTAATAATAGGAGCCCACCCTCTCTCTCCTCTCTGCACATGGGGAAGCGGATACCCCTGCTCCATGAAGCCCCGGCTTGCTACATGCATGAGCCGTGAGAGAGGCCACGGTGCCACCCCGTGCATCGATGGGGTTTTCCCTGGCTGGGACGGTGAGTGGAAATGTAATGTTCCCCAAGCCCTGTGGCTCGTCACTCCCTCCGGTGTGGCTCCGGTTTCCGAGAGGAAAGCACTGGTGTCCCGTGCTGGAAGGCAGCTGACAATACGCAGCTCTGGTCTGCCTTCACCTTGCAGTGCTCCCAGCCCTCTCCTCTGTTGGGGATCAATCCTCCTTGGTGTTGTTACCCACCCGGATGTGACGGGGCTGAAATCCAGCCTTGGTGTAACCCCGTGGGCTTCACAGGAGCTGCACCTACCTGTACCCCAGAGCTGCCTTCATCCAGCAGCTTTCCCAAGGGCCTGGCTTACCACCTTCCCTGCAAAAAAACCCTTATGTGAGCCAGTGGGTTGAATCTGGCCTTGCTTTTGCAGGGAGGGTGCTAAGCCCGTCCCTTAGGGAAGCATCTGAGAGCACCGCGTCTTCCCCGGGTGCTCTGCCAACACATCCGACCGGAGTCCTATCCAGATATCATGACCCAGTTGCACATCCCAGGAGGGTGACCATGGCGAGCGGCCCTTTCGTATAACCATCTTCTGAGCCCCGTTGGGAAAAGTGCTGAGCTACGTGCCTAAATCCCTCCATATTCAACAAGGTATTTAGGCCCCTGATGAAGTGAACAGGATTTTAACCCCTGCTTTCCTGAAGAGGAACTGGAATGGGGCTTGGACCAGCAAACAGCAGCCCCTCAGGCCCTGAGCAGTGCTTTGAGTCTGTCTGCTTGGCAAGAGACCTTGATAGTGTTAGCGCTGGGCAAGGGCATCATCGCCCGGGGCTTCGCCCTTCTTCTCAGATTTGCCAACCTTTTGCACACACATGGGAGAGGTGCGAGGGCTGACGGACACCTTGACAGCCTCTTTCAGGGCTCTTTTAGTTTGCATTTTTTTTAACATTTGTGCGTTTCTGAACTTTGTAAGGCAGCAGGGAAGTGCAGCGATGTGCGGGATGATTATGAAGCCCGGCAGAGAGAGGGCCCAGCGTTGGCCCCCGGTACCTGTTCCCTCTCAGCTGCCGGGGGAACGTGCAGGGGTGATGTAACTCCTTTGACTTGGCCGGATCCTGCGCTCCTGGGCCTTTCTCGGTGCAGAGCCAGGTGCTGGACCGGTGCCCGCAACAGAGCAAATCAAAGTGTCCATCCTCAGAGAACGGCGCGGGTTGTGATGGGACGCCGCCTGCGCCGTGCGTGGATTTGACAGCAGTGTCTGAGTGCACTCGCGGCTGCAGCAGGTCTTTCTCTTTCTCTTCTTGCAGGACTCCAGCAAAGCCTCTTTTTTTTTTGTCCTAAGCCTTCATTGCTTTGCTGGCCTGATGTTCCCGCGCCATTATTGAAGGCTAGTGTAAATGTACCTGCTGGGATCAATATTCCCATTACCTCCTTTCAGGCGGAGAACAGATTCCTGCGGTCTGACTGTGCCTTATCAGCCTCTTTCAGGGCTCTTTGACTAGTTACGCTGATAATCCTGCGCGGAGGGAGGGAGGCCGAGTTGCACGCTGTCACTTGGTAGCGAGTCATAACAAGAGGTGATGGGTGAGCTGACAGGGAGAAAATGAGGTAGCTTCAGACCTTGGCTAGAAACTTCAAGGGAGGCTCCTGGGAGTTGAATCAAATGCATTGCTCATCTCCAAGAGCTCCCCAGGTGCCGTCGGTCAGCGGAAGAGCATCCAAAATACCACGGGAGACACTTTGCACCCTTTTTGCAGCCAGCTTTGGAGCTCCTTGGGGTTACTTTCCTGCTAGTTTCTTTCCATTATGGTAGCAAGCAAGTAGCAGAGCAGATCTGCGGGAAAACACTTCTCCCCTGCCCCAAGGAGCCGGCACGGCACAAAGAACCAGTTTATCTCGCACTTTCCAACCCAGAAAACTGGACCAGCCTCGTGGAGGGTTGTTTGAATGGAGGCTCCAAACTTTGTGCAGCTCCGCGGCGAGGTAGCGCACGTTGACGTTACAAGCAGAGGGTCTGGCTTAACCTTGAAATCGTGCAAAGAGCAGCAACACTGAATTGGCTCTCGCTGTAATGTTATCTCTGGCTGTGCTAAAAGGAAGGATTGTGCCCAAGACAATATCAAGAATAAGTGATTCTCAAGCCTATCGCTAATGGGTTTTGATAGCTTCAGGGTCAGTCTAATTCCACCGCTGCCTTAAAAGCTCCTTTTGCTCTTCATGTCGCAGGCATCCAAGCTGAGCCTTATAGCGCCTGTCGGGAGGAGCATGGGTCTCTTCTCCGAGCCCCAGAGATGCCTCTGAGTGAGTGAAATTTGGGCTCTTGCTTGCAAGCAGCTTGATGCGGGTTAAGATGCACGCTCTTAGGGTTCAGAGGCCACCACTGCTAAGAGCGTTTAGGAGAAGGACCAAGCTGTTGCATGTAGGATCAAACATTATTGCAAACCACTGGTGCTTCCTATCTGTTAGAGCAGAAGAGCTCTCCAAGCAATCAAGGCCAAATCTATCTCTGGCATAATTCCATTACTGGAAAATGAATGTAAAAGCTTTTGGAGGCTCAATTGAGAGAAACTCTCCGCAGCTTGGGTACTCATTCAGACTTCTGGAGTCAGCGAAACCTTGAACTCAGACAATGGAAACCTGCACCTACCCCAGGAGCTGATATTTCCCAAAGATGTTGCCTTTATCAGTAGCATGTTCACATGCAAACTGAGGTCTGAAGGTTCATATGAATATGCAAAATACTTGAGCGCTGTTAAATGGTGATCCGGACTGCAATGCAAGACGCGTCTGGGAAACCCAGGCTCGGGAGAAAAAAACCCGTAGAGGACAACATGATGGAGGAGAAAGATAGCAGGGACATGCTTGAGGCTGGGAAGTACGTAGATGGATCAGGTTAGACTTGAAATACCCATTTGTCTCCATGTGCAGTTGAAGCTCCCTTCTGCGGGCAGAGATCTTCGAGTCTCCTGGCTCTGCAGATGTTCAAGAAAACCTGAGCGTCAAGCACCTCAGGCTTCCACATCGTAATAATTGTTTCTGGACATATTTTCTGGATAATTAACTCACATTTGTTTCCATTTAGCCTTTTTGACTTACGGTATTCTTATTAGTTAATGTTAAATCCATCTGCTGTTGCTCTACCCAGGCAGTTTCATGGGAGGCAGGAAGACAATGCTAGCGCTGCAGATGTTGTTAGCTAGATGAAGCAATCTTAACCTGCGAGTTGATGCCCCATTGCAAAACAATTATGTTTCTATTCATCTTTGAGAGATGTTTTATTCGCTGGGGTTTTTTTTCCCTTTCTCTCTCTCATTTTTTTTTAAACAGCAGCCAAATGTTGTTCTTTATCACCAGCTGTAACCTAAGAATACAAAGTGAAAAGGTTGAAGAATTTGAGCTATGATAAAATGTACGTTGTATTGATTTTGGCTAAGGATTTGTTTCCCTTCCTACATTAACTTCTTATTGATTGCTGCGATGACCTTAGAGTTTACAGTGTTGCTGGCCTTCTTCCTGCCGCGGAGCTTTGTTATTCCCCCCTTGGCTCTTCAGGAGGCAGTCTAGCTGTGGTATTTAATGAGCCACGGACCAAGCAAACGAGGCTGTACAGAGTGTCGGCTGAATTGTTTCAAGGCTTATTTTTGGGGGGTACAAGTCAAGGATAGCACAGACCCATTAGCGGGGTGAGATGGCTGATCCTGCCATACCGCTGTTGCAGTACGCCAACAACCCCTAAGTGCTAGGGCAACCTTTTTAGACTTCAGGCGCCCCTTGTTAGACTTAAAACCCACCTTGGAAAATATAAATAATAGAATCAGAGAATGAGGGCTGGAAGGGAGGTCACACCTAGTCCAAGCAGGACCAGCCCCAGCTGCATCATCCCAGCCAAAGCTTTGTCTAGCCAGGTCTTCAAAACCTCCAAGGATGGAGACTGCACCACCTCTCTGGGTAACCTGCCCCAGCGCTTCACCACGCTCTGAGTGAGAGAGTTTTCCCTAATATCCAACCTCAACTTCCCTTGCTGCAGCTTGAGCCCATTGCTCCTTGTCCTGTCGTCTGCCCCCACTGAGAAGAGTCTCACTCCAACAATGCCAGCTCATAGTAAAAAAAAAAAACAAACCCAAAAAACAAGTGAAAGCTAAGGAAAAATAGCAGAGCAATTCTTCTGTTGCAAAGAGCTTGGAGAGGACGCAACAGTTGTGACACGCTGGGTTCCTGGTTGCAATCTCGGGGCTTATCTTGTGAATCGTGTGGAAGTGCATGCCTCGGTGCAAATAGCGTGCAGCCCCTCGTGGCACCCTTGCAGATCTCGCGGCTCCCCGATTGAGGATCGCTGACCTAGGGCCTGGAGACCTTGATAGCTGGTCCAGTAGGAAGCTCTGGGTTTTGCCAGCTTTCCCATGCCCTTGCACAGCGGGGTCCGCTTGGCTCTTTCAGCAGCCCAAGTGTCACAGAGCAGGAGGAGCCCCTGTACAGGGTCCTGGATGAACTTCCATCAGTCTCAGATGGGGTGAGGCAGAGGAAGCCTCTTCAGTGACTAATATAATCCCCTGTTTACCAACCACCATAGGAATGTGAGACCAACCGCCCATTCCACCGCAGCCGTCAGCACTGACTGCCAAGCAACCCCTGCCTAACTCCTCACAAGTTGAGCAAAGTCTTTTCCTACAGGAAAGACATGAGCACGTCTCGATTCTCCAAGTCAGACCGGCTCAGCGTGGTGGGTACGAGAAGCGGGCACTGCTACAGTTAACCCCTTGGCAATGGTAAATAATGTCACCTTATACTTGTCAGCAGTCCTTGAGCATCTCCTGAACTAATACCAGGAGTGTCTGTAGGTTGCTGGAGGCAAGTCACTTGGTTACCTACGGAAAATCAGCAAGCAGAGCTGGGCAAGTGGAATGAAAAGGTGTCCATCAGCAACACGTTGGGGTTTTGCTTTTCTCCTCCTAAAGGCAAAAAAAAAAAAATAGTGAAAAGGTGGGCGTCTAACCTTCAGTTGTGTATTTGTGTTTCATACTTCACACACTTGTATCCATGCTTTCTATTGGAAGTGTTCAGAAAGCACATTTAAAAAATGCTTTGGGTGGAAAATAATTCACGGTAATTTTGGAAAAGGACAAACGGATTCGTTTCGGATCTCATTATGGGAACGCCTGCCAGAGCAGCAGCTTCTTGGTGTTTTAGACGTGTAAGTCTCACCTGCAAGAGTCCTCTGGGCTGTTTGCGAGGGGGTTGATAACGCCACGGTCTCAGAGCTGGGACCATAGCCTCTCACCGTGGATGTGTCTACACGTGCATTTATGCTGGCTTAAATTTACTGTGCAGTAAATTACTGCGCAGTAAGTGGGGAATAGCCCGGTGTCTACACGTGCAGGCATTAAAACGCATTAACGCTGTGTGTGGACTGACTTCGGACTAAAGTTAGTCCCAAGTCAGTCCACACACACAGTGTTACTGCGCAGTAAGGCATCTACGTCTGTTACTAATCAGGCGTAAATGTGATACCTGCCTGACACAGGTATCAAATTTACGCTGAAGTCGGCATAAGTCACCGTATTTGCTGTGCAGTACAGGCATGCATGTGTAGACGCACACCTGCACAGCGCAGTCATTTTGGTTACTGCGCAGTAAATGCAGACGTGTAAACGCGCCCCCTGTGGTGTGACGCAGGTGAAAGTGGGCTGAAAAAACCCGTATAACTGCCACAACCTTCTTCCCTCACCTCTCCAAGCCTCAGGTGCAGCTCCGCTCTCTCCCTTCACTTATTGTTTTCTCCCATATTTATTTTACAGCTCGCTTTTGGAGCCAGCCTCTGCTTTCCACGAGAGCCTCTGCTCTCTCAGAGCTCTTGCTTTTTTTCCCTTTGTGCTGCTGTGCAGTAAAACTCTTTTTGACTCCATCCGTGGACAATTTCCTGTTGAACAATGACATCTAGTGGTTTTTCTTTTGAATGAAACCGTGGCGAATCCGGGCTCTGCTGCTATTCATCAGTTGTAATGTCAACCTAAAGAGCAAATGAATATCCTGTCTGGTGTTCACGGGTAGCAGCGAAGGCGTGAGTGGGGAAGAGCTCCTATGCTCCTGTTCACGCAACTTGTGGAGGAACAGAGTTTTATAGCAGCGAAGCTTGTTCGCTGAGATGGTTTCACTCCTTTATTTACCTAAATGGACCGGTCCTAGCTGCAGGGTTGTTGTTGTCCACCGCATACCCCCGACTAGTGAACGAGCGTGCAAGGAATACTGTGGCTGGGCATTGTTTGCAGGCACAAGCTGCAGAAATCGGAAAGCACAGCAGTGAGGAGCTTAGTTTAACACGTGCCCCATCGTGTTCTCTGAATGCGACCTGTTGCTCGGCTTCCATAGGCTTGTGAAGAAAGAAGGTGAAATGCAAAATGAAAACCTCAGCTCCTTTTACTGTAGAATATTACAGAGATATTTTACAGATATAAAATGATGCTTTTCAGTAAATCCTGTGTTTGCTAGCAGGGATAAAGGTTGGAGCTGTATTAGTCTAAGAATACAAGCAGTATTCAGAATACAAATGCTAGAGGTGGTAGCTTTTATTAGACCAAACTAGACAGTTGCAAAAAAATTGGCGTGATGAAGTCTGCAAAAAAAAATGTTTTGCAAGTGTCTAGACCTAATAAAAGAGATCGCCTCTAGCACATATGTGTGCCTGTGCATGTATTGTGCAGGTGTGCATGTACACATTTAGTGTGTGGGTGTGCATGTGCACACACACACACGAATGATCCTGTGTAAAACTGCATGTGCAAAGTAATAGATGAACAGGATAGCATCAGTCTCCTTCTAGGGTTCCTTGGTTGGCAGTGAACTTTCTGTGCTGCTTTCCCTGCAGTTTATACAAAGGCGTGTGGTGTTCGTGCTGCCGGGGCACTAGGCACGGGGGCACAGCACCGCCTGTCCTGCTGCTCCTCGTCCTGCCTCCTTTGTCAACCCTGGCTGTTTCTCCCCCGTCGTTACCGCTGACATCTCCATGCCGACGTTTCCAGTTGCCCCTGAAGCTGAACCGTTTCGTTCCAGTGTCTACCAGGGCAATGACACGTCCATCGCACACTAGAAAACTCCCTGTTCCCACTGTGTTTTAAAGCACGTGGTAGATCAGTCCAGCTCTGAACCCTTCTGTTGAGGCTACTGCCCAACTCAGGGGACGGCGCTCTTCTGCCTTTCCGTTTTAGCGCTTACAGACCGCAGGATTAAGCAGCGGCGTCTGTGTCTCGCGCAGGTTGCCCGTTGCATTGCTCCAGACGGCAGCCAGGGCCCGGGAGGAAACTATTTTATTAAAAAAGTGCTCTTAAGGTTCTGTTTAATTTCCTGCGTTATTTACTTAGCTGGCTGTTTGGCTTCAGAGCACGCAGGCAGGCAGAGGTGGGGAAACAAAGCTGGAATTTGCAGTGGCTCTTCTCAAGCCCGGTTTTCTTGCTGCTTCTGTTACGGTTGGGTGAGGGCAGGTGAGAAAACCCTATTTGTCTCAGTCGAAAAAGGGAATCGTGTTCTTCTTTCAAGGTTTAATTGTTAACAGAAGAGTCACGTATTGGGATTGCTGGGAAGCAGAGTGCAGCGCTGCGTTGTTTGGCTTCTTGGAGTGTGACCCCAGCTGTCCCCCTGGCTCTGTTGTCTGAGAAGCAGGGTGCGTGGACCCAGATGAGAAATGTAGCAGGAAAGCAACCTGCACAACCCTCCCTGCCACAGCCTGTGCGCTGACCCTGTGCACGAGCCTGGAGTCGGACACAGGCCAACACCGGGGTGTTGTCATTGAAACAAACCCCAATGACTGCAAACAAGCGATCCCCAATCAGTAACGTGCACTGTGTGTGTGTGTGGGGGGGGGTGTTTGTCTGTATAAGTATATGCATGTGTGTCTTTATATGTGTATGTGTGTGTCTTTATATGCGTGTGTGTCTATATAAATATGTGTGTCTTTATATGCATGTGTCTATATAAATGTATGTATATGTGTGTCTCTATATGCGTATGTCTGTATAAGTGTGTGTGTGTGTCTTTATATGCATGTGTCTATATAAATGTGTGTCTTTATATGCATGTGTGTCTATATAAGTGTGTGTCTCTCTATATGCATGTGTGTCTGTATAAGTATATGTCTATATGCATGTGTGTCTATATGCATGTGTGTGTCTCTATATGCATGCGTGTCTATAAATGTTTGTGTCTATATGCATGTGTGTCTATATGCATGTGTGCATTGTTATATGCATGTGTGTCTTTATATGCATGTGTGTGTCTCTATATGCATGCGTGTCTATATGCATGTGTGTCTATATAAATGTTTGTGTCTATATGCATGTGTGCATTGTTATGCATGTGTGTCTATATAAATGTTTGTGTCTATATGCATGCGTGCATTGTTATATGCATGTGTGTCTATATAAATGTTTGTGTCTATATGCATGCGTGTCTATATGCATGTGTGTGTCTTTATATGCATGTGTGTCTTTATATGCATGTGTGTCTATATAAATGTTTGTGTCTATATGCATGTGTGTCTATATGCATGTGTGTCTATATAAATGTTTGTGTCTATATGCATGTGTCTATATGCATGCGTGTCTATATGCATGTGTGTGTCTTTATATGCATGCGTGTCTATATGCATGTGTCTTTATATGCATGCGTCTATATAATTGTGTCTATATGCATGCGTGTCTATATGCATGTGTGTCTTTATATGCATGCGTGTCTATATGCATGTGTCTTTATATGCATGCGTCTATATAATTGTGTCTATATGCATGTGTGTCTATATGCATGTGTGTGTCTTTATATGCATGCGTGTCTATATAAATGTGTGTCTTTATATGCATGTGTGCCTGTATAAGTGTGTGTCTATATGCATGCATGTCTATATAAATGTGTGTCTCTATATGCGTGTGCCTGTATAAGTGTGTGTGTCTATATGCATGCGTGTGTCTTTATATGCATGCGTGTCTATATAAATGTGTGTCTCTATATGCATGTGTGTCTGTATATGCATGTGTGTGTCTGTATATGCATGCGTGTATATATAAATGTGTGTCTATATGCATGTGTGTGTCTCTATATGCATGTGTGTCTATATAAATGTGTGTCTCTATATGCATGTGTGTCTGTATAAATGTGTGTGTGTGTCTATGTTCGTGTCTGCATGTGTGTAAGTATATGTGTCTTTATATGTGTGTGTGTTTATATAAGTATATGCTTGTGGCTTTATATGCATATATGTGTATATGTGTGTGTCTATATAAGGATATGTGTGCATTTATATGCGTGTGTGTGTTTAAGTACATGTGTCTGTGTCTTTATATGTATATGTGTGTGTGTCTGTATATGTCTGTATGTGTGTGTGTGCGCCTGTCTGTGTGTATATGTGTGTGTGTGTCTGTGTGTGTTTATTATTTGCAAGACTGAACATGCAGCAGTCCTTGTATTTTGGAGCACTCTGCTCAGAAGGTCACCGTGCCCCAAACTGAAACGTGGTGATTTTAATCCAATACAGATGGGGATGGAGATGGGGGTGGTGCGAATTTGAAGCCATGGCTAGTTGTTTGCTGCTGCTGGATCTCCTGCCAGCGTGCAGTCGGCTGCATGGCAGTAGTTCGGGGTCCTGCTGTGTATGGCGTAGCGTTGTCCCTGTGCGTGTAGGGTGGGGGCTGGGGGAGCACCCGGCGGCCTAACGAGAACGAGCACACCTGAAGGAGAACCGAGCGCATGAACAGGCCTCGGAGCTGCGTGTTTGCAGTGATCCCAGACCTGCTTTGTCTGTCCCGAGCTCTGCAGCGGAAGGAGTCGAACCCTGCATCCTGTAGGTGAGACTCCTCCTGTCGCATCAGTTAAGTCGTGGAGCAAGCTGAATTGATGTGACAGAAGTCACCCCAGAGCCTCTTCTACACTAGGGCTGCCCTCCGTGGCGATAGCCATACGGGGGAATTTTTTGGTAATATTCCCTAATGTGAATAGGCCTACGAAGTGGGTCCCTCCAGCTAGAGGCCCGTTGGCAAGCGTTCAGTGGAGAGACGTAGTGCGTCATGGTCGTCTGAGGTCAGGCAGGGTAGATTTGCACCTTTGTAGACGCCTGTCAGAGGTGCATGGCATAAGCACTCATAAGCAGCGGGCTTACTTCATCACACGAAGGGTTTAGACGCTCTTTGGCGAAGACGTAGACTTAGACGAAGCTTTGCTAGCATTTCTAGTGCCTCTGGATGCAGTATGCGAGCACCTGTTGACTGTGAACGCTAAGTCATTCCCTGCCAGGTTTAAACACTCTGCTTTTCTCTTCTCCTTTCCCAGGAACTTTTACTACATCACCATCCTGCGGGACCCCGTGTCCCGATACCTGAGCGAATGGAGACACGTCCAGAGAGGAGCCACGTGGAAGGCGTCCCTGCACGTATGTGATGGAAGATCCCCGACGACCGAAGAGTTGCCCAGTTGCTACACCGGGGACGACTGGTCCGGTTGTTCCCTGAAGGAATTTATGGATTGCCCGTACAATCTAGCCAACAATCGGCAGGTCCGCATGCTGTCTGACCTCAGCCTGGTTGGGTGTTACAACTTGTCCGTCATGCCGGAGGAGCAGAGAAACAAGGTCCTGCTAGACAGTGCGAAGGAGAACCTGAAACGGATGGCTTTCTTCGGCCTCACGGAGTTTCAGAGGAAGACTCAGTATCTGTTTGAGAAAACTTTTAACATGAATTTCATCTCGCCATTCACACAGTACAATAGCACAAGGGCCTCCAGCGTGGAGATAGACGAGCAGACTCAGAAACGCATCGAGGCCCTCAATTTTTTAGACATGGAGTTGTACGATTATGCAAAAGACCTTTTCTTGCAGCGGTATCAGTACATGAGACAGAAAGAGCACCAGGAAGCCAGGCGGAAGCGCCAGGAGCAACGCAAGATCCTCAAGGCGAAGCAAGCGCACAACAAGGAACAGAGCGATAATACTTCCACTACTGATTACATAGGAAACGTAGAGCATTGGCGGTAATGGGGCCAAAACCTTTTTAGCAGACTAGGGGGAGACACCCCGCAGCAATCCTAGGAGACAAAGTAGTCCAAACAAATTATGCTTCTTAACTATTTGAAGCAAAAGAGGTTAAAATGTTGCCTTTGCAGTTGCCTTTGCATTCAATGTTGTACTGTATGTGGAAAACTTAATCTTAATGTGTCATTCAATTGTCCTTTTTAGGTTTGTCGGATTATTTATGAAGTACAAAAGCCAAGCAGGCTCGCCGGAAACGGTTGCTTGGACGCTTATACGGAAAACAAAAAACACCCTTAAATTAGTGACAACGGGATGTTGGGAAATGTGGATGATGCACTGTTCACGTCTGTCTTGGAAGCAAGCTGACTTCCTACTATAAAGAGCATTTAACGCATACTTAAAATAAACTAGATGCGCCAAATCTTCGCTCTTCTGGGTTTTGTTTTTTGTTCGGTTGGTTGGGGGGTTTTGTTTGGTTCGGTTGGTTTTTACTTTCGTGTCTTTTCGAAGGCTGCCAACTGCTTTGTGATTGATACTTGCCGACGTACGAGCCGACGAAGGGGACAGTCAAGGTCTAGAAGCTAGTTTTGTGTATCATATTGGCTTTTAAAAAAGATAGAAGGAATTTGTCTAGCTATATAAATATTTAACATTTTAAACTTTTTCTACCTACTGCTGTTTAAGAGTTTTAAGCTTCGTTTATCTCCTATTTAAAAAGCCACACTTTTCTCGGTTGAATGCCAGTTGCTACAGACACTATTTCCAGATTTTTTCAGGGCAATATAAGTTAAAACATTCTGGAAAAGTTCTGGCACGTGGTCACGGTCCCCAAAGTCTTCTCCAAATTGTGCTCCTATTACAGTATCCAGTTTTAACAAGCTTCCTTGCACAGCGATTGGGGTGCGTATTGCTGAATTTACCAGCTCTAAGCGATCGGGGACGGAAAGCTGAAAATCTTTCAAAGAAAATTACTTTATGAATGTTTGTACAGTATCTCTAGGAAAATACATTTCCAAAACACTCTCATCCCAGCACTGTTTTAAAAAAATAACGGCATTGATTATTCACTGATCGATTGACGGCAGACTAGATTTACATTTGAACTATGATTTGCTTCTGGGAAATCTTTACTGTGTATTCTCAAAATCTGGCTTTTTTCCTAATGCTTTAGAGCCCTTTTTTAGTGCTGACAGATTGTCGACAATTAAAAATGATGGAGACAAATATATTTAATATAGCCATAGTTATACAATAGAAGAAGGTTGTACAGTAAAATGGGAAGAAGGAGCTAACTCGAGGAAGGGAGTATCATTATAGCTCGGGATTTGGAGAGCAAAGTTATCGTTGTGATAGCACCCTGTCATCTAGGCTCATCAGGAGCAGGCTACAGGATGGCATTTGCTGGCTCTTAGCACTGAGATTTTATATGGAAGCAGCAGGGAGATGATGTGAAGGGAGGAGAAGCATAAAAGAAATGCCATTTGGATGGAACAAGTCTCTCTATGCAAAAAACACTGTAAAGCTTTGGGGAGAAGTTGGTTTTTTTGTTGCTGTCGCACACTCTGCCCTCAAGCATGGCACGGAAAGGGCAGCTTGGGATTTGCTCCGGGCTCTGTTTGGGGCAGGCTGGTCTCAGCTCGGCTCGTTCACTTGCAGGGATTGGAAGCGGCTGAAAAACGGCATCCCTTCACCCCGGTCAGTAGGACGCTTACAGCATTCATTTGCACTGTTTCCTTTTATCTGTAGTGTGAAGTACACAAATAGGGCAGGAGACACAAAATGAGAAGGGAGGTTTTAAAGCTCGCCTCCCTGGCCGCAGTTGCCCGAAGGCTGAGTTGCACCGGGCCCGGGGGGATATCGCCAGCTGGGAAAACGGTGGGGCGGGGAATTGCATTAGCAAGCGGGGGAAGACAGTAGTTTCATGTACAGCAATTTTTATTTTAAATTGAGAAGTCCCTTCCCCAATATGGTGTTTCGACTGTATTTTGGTTTTCATGGGGGGAGTGGGGGGGGAATGATCCGCTCTTAAAACTACTAGGCATTGCTGTAAACAGGACTTAACCCCAATCCATCCTGTTTCGGAGGATGCATTTTGTTTTTATGCTGTGGTGTGCATGGTTTACAGAGACTAGTTGCATTTTCTTTGTGTATACTGTTTATTGTATATAGGGGATGTATGAATATAAAGATACTGTTTTGTCATAACCATATCAATTCTACTGATTTCCACTGTAGCCCGCTGTCTTATTGTGTAGATTTACAAACCGATCCACTGACTTTGATTGTGTAATTTAACAATAGAGCTGACCAATAAAATTTAATTACAGACTTTGATTTCGTTTGATTATTTCTTTATCTAAAGGCGGGGGATGGGGACCAAACACCTTGTTGGGAATCCTGCAATTAAATAGTCCTGCCCATCTTGACCAGGATGAAATGGTGAGGGCTAGTCAACCATATGTTACAAATGTTTTAATGTCCTTAAAATATATTTGAAGCTGCAACCTTCCAGGGGAACCAGACCCCCAGGACTTCCCATATTTAAAGGATTTGGGATGTTTAGCCTCTCTAAAAAAAAAAATCTTTTTTTTTATGACACCCACTCTTCCCTTCTAGAGTTGATTGTGGATGATACTAACCCAATGGTTGACTTCCATTAAGCCCTGTCCAGGGCACAAAAGGGATTTTTTTAAGAATAATGTCAGCACCATAAGAAGGAAATAGGAATAGGGTTCAAGATTGGCCAGATAAACTCACTTCTGCTTCATTGGAAGATCAAATCATCTCATGGGACTTCTGTAGAAATCAGTGCACGGGCCAATGCAAGCCTAACCACTCTCCCCACCATCCCTCACCAAACCCAGGACCCCCAGCCCCTCTCCAGATATGTGTATGCTCCGAGATTTGCAGTGCGTGACCCCCCCATAGCCAGCCCCATGTCTCCGCTGGAGCAGAAGATGGCTGTTGGCCTACCAACACCTCAATAAATGCAAGCACAAAGAATATCTTCCATGTTTTGGGGGTGTTGGTTATAGCCGTGTCGGTCTAAGGACACAGGCAGATGTGATATCTTGTATTAGACCAACGAAATAGTTGGGAAAAAAATTATTTGCAAGCTTTTGGGCACAAATGCCCTTCTTCAGGCCTAGGGAGAGTCTGCCGGTGTTTGGGGTAGAATAGAAACTGAAGCCAATATGCAACATGCAGGTCTGTGAAAAATGCAAGTGTGCGGCAGGGAAAATCAGAGGGGATAAGAGACGATGGGTGCGAGACAGGTAGGTGGGAAGGGAAGAGGGGGAATAGACTGGAGCTGGTAAAGTGTAGAGGTTACCTCGCATTATCAGATTATAATATGCTGTAATTCCAATATCTAGATTTAGTCCATGGTTATTTGTGGCCAGTAGATTTATGCCGTGGTGTTCATGGACTCGTCTACGAAAGGTGTTTTGAGGATCAGACCTGAACGTCTGGAGACAGAGTAGTTGTCTTTTGAGAAATGTGTCCCTGGGTACTTTTGTCTTGGATGGATATTCAGCGTGCGTTCGTTCTGGTACACGGTTGTGGTTTGGTTTCTCCTATGTAGCTCCTGTCTGGGCATCCTCCTGTGACATCTGAAATATCATAACCGGAAGGAAACGTAATTCAGCATCCTGCTTGACACCAGATCACATCGAGGTAAATAGACCGTTCAAACTTTTATCTGAGCCTACTTTGCACACTATGAACTATTGCAACCAGGAGACCTTACAACACCTTCAGCTCCCCTGTGAAATATGAATTTTCATTTCCGCCTAGGATAAATTTTACAATCTTTGCGCTCTCCTATGTCTGAGGAAGGGTGAGTGAGCCTGAAAGCTTGCAAACAAATAATTTTTTTGCAACTATCTACTTGGTCTAATGCATGATATCACCTTTGCCAGGAGCTCTGATTCCTGGATGAGATGTATCACATTTTCAGAGGTGCAGGTATAAGATCCAGGAATGGTGATGCTACTGTTTTGGGGTGCAGTTATTGTGGGGGTGGTGGAGATGTGTTGGCGGGTTTTGCATTTCTTGTCCCGGCATGGTCTGGATCCATTCGGTGTGTTTTGGGCCGTAGGAAGTTTGCTTCTGGAGATGAGGTTGGCGAGGTTCGGTGCCTGTTGAAAGGCTAAAATGGGTGACTCTGGAAAGATCTTTTTAAGACTGGGCTTTCATCATCAAGACTGCTGGGGAAACTGCAATGCACATCGCTGACTGCCTCAGCATCAGTCAGGCCCATTAGCTGCTGAAAATCCCCCGCAGACCTGTTAATGGGGTACGTGTTGTGAAAAGGCGCTTCCCTGCAAGAATAAAAATAGGGGGGGCGGGAACAACCCGACAACATAGTCTGACAAGGAAGCCAGCCACTTGGAAAAGCAGCTGGGAGAAATACTTTGACAGATGAAGACATGCATCTCAGAGGAGGAAGTATGAGAGCTGGGGGGAGAGGAACCTCAATCTGGAAACATAAGGGCTACCGTTTGGAAGGCCGATGTCTTGAGAAAGAACAGATGCGTGTAAAGAAGCAGAGGGCTAAGACACTACCCAGCGACAAGAGTCCATGCAGCTCTCTGAGCCTGCCGTGGCTGAGATGGGTCCCACTAAAGTTTGCTCACGGTGTTTTCAGGCTCTTCGCTTAACTAGAAAAGTTTGCAAGCTTCCAAAGAACGCAGCCCAACGCCGCCTTTTCTGGAGTGTCATGTTTTCAGTGCAGATTTTATGTTTACTAAAACGTGTGTTCAAACATCGACATGTAAAGGCATGTAAAGATTAACTGCTCAATTGATTTTTGTTAATGAACTTCACAGCCCATTTATTTCATGGATGCTTTTCAATGGAGTATAATACGGATCTGGTTCTTATGTGCCATTATTAACCAATAATGAGCTAATCAGGGTTCTTTTTCCATGCAATTACTTTACCATGGGAAAATCCTATATAAAATGATGGATCAGACGTGCTTAAGCGCAGATAAATGCCTGTGCTATTGATGCTTCAGCTCATTAGCTTAGGGAAGAAGTGAGTGAACTGATAGCCCCCCTCCTCTTTAAAATTTGGTTAAAAACATACTATAGAGGAAAGCCATCCATTGAGTGTGGGCTCTGGGATAGTCAGCTGAATGAGGGGAAGAGAGTCCCCAAATAAAGGAGATTTTTAGGAAGCATTGAGAGGGTTTTTTTCTCGGTGATTACAGGTAAGTCTGTACTAAAAATGCCCCCACCACCAGGAAGCTTGGTGGAGCTGGGGATGTACAGAGACCAACCCTATGCTATCGGCCCAGTTGGGTTATACACGCTGGGCGACTGCATCCCTTTGCACATCTTTACACACCGGCGTAGCTCAGCTGATGCTCGTGCAGGTACTGCTGGGAAGGAGGAAGGCGACAGCGGGTCAGCCTGTGTCTGCTTCCCCTCGCCCCCCGTCAGGCCCTGTTGCCATACCTCTCACTCTGGGCAGTACAGCCAGCATTTTTTATGTGCTCAGTGCAACTCTTCATGTTGAGCCCTCGATGTCTGGACAGGGGTTGCTTCGCGCCGTGTTTTCCTGCCCCTTAGCAGCACCCTTGCAGAGTTCCCTGCTTTCTGGGAATGCTTGCAAAGCAGCAAGTGCCCACAGTTTGCTCAGAAATGGGTGCCGTCTCCATTTGGAAAAGAATAACTGCCCCATCCTCTTTGAAATGCTATGATGGAGGGACTTTCTTCCAGTCTCATGTCAAGGACCCAATCCTGAGAGTTACTGTGTGGAGGGGGGGTTTACTTGAGAAGCCCCTGTGGGCTCTGGTGGAGGTTCCTGATCCTCACCACCGATAGCTAGTTTGGGAAGTAAACCCGGATGATTGCACACCCTGGCATGGAAGTGATGCACTTTTATGAGCAGAGCTCTTGGGGAATCTTCTTTACAATAAATGCATTGTACAGGGACGTCTCGTTGCTGCCACCCATGTCTCCTCCAACTGGCAGGGGTGAAGAGAGGCTTGTTACTGCTCCCATCCTGAGAAGACACTAATGTTGGCCAGGTAATGCACCTTAAATATGCTGCAAAAGTCTTCCAGTGCTCCTGGATATGGCATTAGACGGTAGCACAATTATATCACCCTCAGAACATGGAAACGCAATGTTTCCAAATCTGCTGATTTTTAGCAAATGAAATATGAACTTTCATTTCTACTCAGGAGAACTTTTACAGTCTTTGCTCCAATGCCTGATGAAGGGGGTTTGTGCCTGCAAGTTTGCAATTAAAGAATTTGTTTTGCAAAAATCTTGTTGGTTTAATAAAAGATACCATCTCTACTACAGGTCCTGGTTGCCTTTTTCCTCCAGACCAATACAGCTACAACCTGGATAGCAAACTATTTGTGGCTTTCCAGATGGCTCCAATTCCTGGAGCCGGGGAGTTGTCGTCTCAGCTTCCCTTTTAAAAGAAATGTGTCTCTCTTGGTTGCAGAGACTAGCCTGAAAATGTGACTAGGGTATAACATGAACCAGAAGGCAAAAGGTCCCTTGGAAATGTATTTCAAATATGTTTAATTTTTAGGCCAGCAAGTGATTTTGGGGCTGCGCCTCATAGTTTTGGAACATTTTGGGCTGGTAACATGGGTTAAACCAGGAGCATATTTCATCCGTAAGGCACATGGTAGTAGTAGTCATTTAAAAACAAGTCTTAATCATTGAAGAGCAAAACATCTTAAGTCTAAAATGAAATCAGGATGTCTTGTCCTAAGGCAGGCTTCCTGTTCCTCCAGCCTCATCATGGAAGAGCCTAATTTAATTTATTTAATTTTGGAGCCATGTTGCTGTGATTCGAATATTGTCCTGTGTTGTTATCTCCAGAGAACGAGTGACCAGGGTATCCGTACCTGAAAGCTTGCCAAGATGAATTTTTCCAACTATTTGAGTTGGTCTAAGAAAAGAGATCAGATTAACTCAAAAACCTTTGTCTGCCAGTTTAACCCTGAAACTTCAATTTGGCTGGCAGCTTCAAGGGCTTTTTTCAACCAGTGTTTTCAAGCTCTCCAGACTTAACACCATTTCCTAATAGAAAATAGTGCTTGGCTTATGCTAAGCAAGGAATTCATTTATTATTTCAGGCTTTGGGCTGCAGTGTTGTGGGGGGGAGGGGAAAACACCAAAACAAAATGTAAAAGGGGGAAATAGCTCCTAACCAGAAACGAACCTTGACTTGTGTAAGAAATGTGAATCCAGTTCACTCGCGTGAATATTCACCTTTATTTTCTTTCAGAAATGTTTAGTGGGGGTCATTTCCTTTTTATTTGCAAGAACACGGACAAACAGACTACGTTATGCTAATGCAATATGCAAATATGTCGCACACGCAAATCTGAGTATGATGCGTATTCGCACCGGGTGTGATGCAAGTGATGCACACCTATTCAAGCCCTGTCCTGGTTACAAACGTTTCATTCAACCCGTCTAGGAGCAGATGCCCCACCATGTGATTTAGGTGACCAGTGTCGCAGAATATGGACGGAGTAGGGCATAATATTTTCTCCAAATAATAAATTTGACAAAAAAAAATAAAAGATTTTCAGAGACACCAAAGTTATTTGTGAGAGTTTATAGGTAAAAGGAGGGTCGAGGGGGTTAAAATATCAGCACCTTTTATTTAAATGTTTTCAAAACAAAACCTTTCAACTTTGCTTATTGAAATGCTCTTCTATTTAAAAACTGACCTCAGTTAAGAGAGAGGGAAATAATTTTAGAAGGACTAAGTCATTTGAAAATCACACGAATCATTTCATTCTGGACACAGCAAAACATTTTCCAAAACACATTTTTTCAATTTTTGGGCAGAGTGTTAAAAAAAATACTTATTTCAATTAGACCCAAACTGTAAGTGGGTCTTTTTTTTCCTTTTCAATTCGGCTCCTGAACTGACAATCCCTTATTCATCCAGGTCTCGTTAAGAATAGTGCTGTTGCTGAAATCAAGGAGCCGTGCTAAGTAGTTCCTGACCAATCCTGGATCTGAAATACGTTTGCATGAAGTATTCGATCAATAATTCTCAGTACCGCAGTGAGCAAATCTGTACAAATTGTTGGCAAGGACAAGAGGCTGAATGTGTGTTGTTATTGGCTGTACGTCGCTGCCCCGTGGTGCTGGTCAGGAGCTGGATCGTGCACACGAGTTGTCCTGGGGCTTAGTTACATTTCCAGTCGTGCGGTGACACTATGTTTGCTCACATGCAACACACCTTTCCCCCAAAAAATCACCCTCCCAAAACTGGGGTGCATGCATTGAGTGGGGGAGCTGGCTTTCTGCCTGGGATAGAAGCACCCTGCTTTGACTCCCGCTCCACAGACAGCTGTGCTATTGCTGCTCGAGCAGGGGAAGGAATCAATTGATTTAATGGCTAACTGATCTTTACAGGTGTTAATGATGATCACTCCTTCTTAATGCTCTGATGCTCTATTAATCAGGGCAACCTTTCTTAAGGCAGTTGTGCTGTCCGGCAAAAATCTTTGTTCTCCGTTTATACAGGTTGTAGCCATGTTGGTCTACAAGCAAAAGGAATCAGAACTCAAGGCACAGGTGATGTCTTCTAGATATTTGCAACAACAAAAAATGTATTTGCAAGCTTTCAGGCGCACACACCCTTCCTCAGGCATAGGCAAATGCAAAGGTTGTAAAATGTCTCCTATGTTTGCATTCTCCTTTGCTTGAGGAAGGGTGAGTATGCCTAAAAGCTGGCAAATAAAGACTTTTTTGTTGTTGTTGCAAATATCTAGTTGGTCTAATAAAAGTTATCACTCTTTCGTGAGTTCTGGTTCCTTTGCTCTTCATTTTGCCTTTCAAGAAGAAGGCATTATATCTGATATAATATGATATAATATGCATTATATTATTATTATGCATTATAATATGCATTATATTATATATAATATGCATTATATTATATAATATATAATATGCATTATATCTGGAGGGGTGTGGTAGGTGAAAAGATATGGTACCAGTTACTCTTGCTACGGCGAGCCCACACGGACTTGGAGAAACCCAGTAGCACAACTTCACTGGGGAGAGGGTGCTGCCGTCCTGCCTTTGTGGAGCCGCTAGATGGAGCCGCGGCCCTGGAAGTGCCTGGGATGATTTGCAAGCTGGGAAATGTTGGTAAATGGAGTGGATGGCTTTGCTGATAGTCTTTCAGTGCGGCCCTTCCTGCAAAGAGAAAGGCATGACTGCAGCTGCTGATGTGGGCTCCAAGCCCTGTGAGGATGTCTTTTGCATTGGCTTGAGTCCCAGCAGGAATTTCCTTGCCTATGAGCCCCTAGAGCTGGTGGCGTGTCCTTAGCGTGCTTTCTCTGTGTCCCTTTGCCTATCCACTGTCAGTGCCGTGTGGATTGCAGAAGAAAAGCCGTTACCCCAAATTGCAGTGCACACCCTATGGCTCTGGCCCCCTCCTCTAGAAAGAAAAAGGGACTAGCAGGGGGCAGGGACTGCGCTCACTCCCTTACGGAGATGTGCATTTGCTCGCTAGATGCTCCATGCGGGTGTTTGTCCCCTTCTCTCATACCCTGCGTCGTCACTGAGGAGCGCCACACGGGCTCCCATCCTGCCACCCTGCTCAAGCAGGAGGCCTGGCTCTGCCTACAAATGCCTAGAAGACCACTGTAGGCCTCAGTGGAATAGGTCCATGCTGTTAATTATCCAGGAGGCAGGAGCTTTGCCCTTGTATCTGTCTTACAGGAGCAACAGCAGGACACAGCTGGATGTGAGCCACAGGCTGCAGCCGCATCCTTCACTGAAGGACGTCCAATGTGGTCCTTCTAAGTCCACGTGAGCACCATGCTCTTTGAATGCTAGAAACACCTGAGTGCTTGCATTTATGCACCGAGCAATGCTTTGTTGCTTTGCTGCAGTTGCCTCATGCTCATACTCATAGAAGGGAGTTCCCAGAAACGCCAGCAACCAAGCCACATGGACCGGGGGGTCAGATGCATCTTCTCACACGCTCTTCATGTTCAGGCCATGTATGAACTCCCTCCTGCCTGCAACAGCCACACTGGCGGTGATGCAGCAACTGGTATTGCTGCAGCCCCCTCCCATGCTGGTGGCTGGGGGTGTCTCGCTGTCCTCTTCTGCTCTCCAGCTAGTGTCCTGTCTCCATCTCTCCCCACTTACGTTGCAAGCTCTCCGTTCTGTGCTCATACCAGGGAAAAACATTAGAGCTGCCAGTGACTGGGTCAGACCCTAGGAACATCTTGCCCAGTCTCCTGCATCACACAGTAGCAGAGAGCAGATGCTGAAAGGCAGAGTGAACTGGGTTTTTGCAAAAATCTAGTTGGTTTAATAAAAGATATCACCTCTACCGTGAGTTCTGATTCCTGGGTACAACCAGGGTTTTTTCTCCCTGTTCCTCTCCTGTTTGCAGCCTCCAGCATTTAAGGTCTAGGTAATTCTGATGCAGAGGCCATGCCCCTTACTCCTGTGCTCCATGCCTATGGATGCCCCTTTCCTCCAAGGATGTGTCCCATCCCTTTGTCTTTATTTGCCAGTGAAGGAGGCAGCTTCCCCCACATCTGGTGGCAATGAGACTGGGTGAAAAAGACCTTTCTGTTAGTTTTAAACTGACAGCCTACTCTTTTCATTGTGTGACCCCTCTCATTGAGAGAGAAGCAGGCTCCTGCTCCCAGATAGGGCTTCTTGGCATTGCAATACCATGAATGAGGGTGGTGAAGCGCTGGACCAGGTTACCAGAGAGGTGGTGGACTCTCCATCCTTGAAGGGTTTGAAGACCTGAGTAGACAAAGCCTTGGCTGGGATGATGATGTCCTGCTTGGACTAGATGTGACCTCCTGAGGTCCCTTCAACCATCATTTTCTATGATGCTATGAATGCTAATCATAACAGCTCTTTTTTTCCAGGCACAATTATAAACACATCTCAACTTCTCCGGCAGAGCATTTTTACAGTGAGAAAGAATCCGGTCCCACCTGCGGAGACGACACAGCCGGTATTCTGCTGATGTGCTCCAAGGGATCCTTTATGCAGTACTTTATATTTTTATGGCCTATCTCTGGCTTACATGAATGCCGCCAGTGGACTGATAAGTGGTAATTATGCATGCACGACACTATGGGGTTTGCTCTGTGGGTTTCCTTGACAATCACAGCAGAGCTGTTGCTAGCAGCTTGCTACCGCCGCTAGATGTCAGTCCCGGCCAGCGCAATGCAGGGCCGTCTTGCAAACCCTGTGTGACATGCTGAGTCTTTTTCTGCATGGTTAAGGGTTGCAGCTGCTGGCTGGATCCAACCCCCAATCTCCCTTCCCGTGACTGGGGTCCAGATCGTTTCCTGGGAATTTGCTGCCGTTCCCTGGAAATGAGCTGTGCGTGCAAGATGGGACGGGGAGGTTTGGCTGTCCTTGCCCTTGTGATGGGAACACCTGTCCCCTCCTTTCCGTGGTGCGTTCCCTCCCGCTGGAAGAGTTGGGGTATCTTAGTGGGATTTGGAGCAGGGAAGGGGTGATGTGCCAGTTTCTAGACTGAGCCCTTCTGGGATGCACCAGACGGGTCCCTTCTCCCCCATGCGCACCCCCTCGTTCACGTTGACAAGTCAATGGGGCAGTGAAGCAGGAAAGCCCAGGTCCTGCTCCGACCACTGCCGTGTGCATGGCTTCCCTGAGGGGCGTGTTGAGCCTGTTTTCTCATTCGTTGGACATCGGTAGCCCCTTCCTCCATACGAAGCGTGGAGAGCTCTGCTCCTGGAGCTTCGTTTTTGGTGCGTGGTTCTGGTGACCTCTGGGGAAGTTTATCAGCATCTCTCCAGGCTTGCCCCGGGGTCGTGGGGGCTCAGGCGCCGGCCAGGAAATTCCCTAGATTCCAAGGGTCTGGCTCATCAGGGCACAGGCCGAGGCATCTCTCTGGGACGGTGCAGGAACAGCAAATCCTGCATCTGGCCAAGAGGTCGCACGGGCCCCTGAGGGCCATGCAGTCCAGCCCTGCCATTCAGTGGGCAGCTTGCATTGCATTTCCAGCGGTATCTCTGCTTTTATCCTGCTCCTTGCTGTGATCCCTGCAGCAAAGCGCACACCGAGACTCAGACCCCTGTGCAGCGGGGTGTCCCTTCGCTGCATGAACTACCCCAGCTCGTGTCTGAGCTCTCACCCAGGTGCCCCCTTGCCCTGTGCCTGCCAGCTGGTATTCACACATTCACAGAAGTTTAGGGTATTTAGGCACTGCCTCACATGCTCGTGTGCTGCATTGGATCTCCATCTGTGCCTCAGACCCTCCAAGAGCTGCCTCTGGCCTGTCTGGCCTCTCCAATAAACAGTGCTGCTAATTCCTTGGGCTAAGCAAAGGTCCTACATACGTAACTGCATCGGCCTCCGAGCTGCCCAGGAACAAGCTGCTTCCCTGGGGCCTGCCTGTCTCTCCACCACAGCCTCACACCCTGTCTCCTATCCCTTCACACCCTGCTTCCCAAGGCCTCGAATCCTGTTGCAAACTTGCGCATGCTTTTAGGATCCAGGTGGACCCCTATGGAGAGCCAGTTGCTCCCTGGAGGTGGCTGGACCAAAGGGTCTTTCCCCCTAAAGATGTAATCTCTCCATTGCACCCCCCAAAACCTGGAACTGCTCGGTTTTCCCATCAAAAATGTTGGAAAGGTTTCCATACGAGAAGAGACTAAAGAGGCCAGGCCTGCTCTGTTCAGAAAGGAGCTGCTTGGAGCGAGGGGGGCATGAGAAGGGTTTACAGCATACTAAATGGTGAAGAGCAAGTCAGTGCATCCTTATTATTGACTGTCTATCACCAGACAGGACTGAGAGGTCATAAAAATAAACTGTTGGGGAGTAAGTTTAAAACTAGCACAAAGAAGTCCTTTTTCCCCCAGCGTGTCATGAAAGCGTGGAGCTCGTGGCCGCCAGATGTGGTGGGAGTCAAGAGCCGAGTCAGATTCACCGAAGGATGGGACCTGTGCTTGGAGGAAAGGTGCCGTACCCATTTCCCTCTCCCTTCCAGCCTCCTCGGTGAGACACAGGAGACTGGGCAAGATGGACCGAAGGTCTGACCCAGTCAGTGGCTGCTCTTATGTAGCGGCACTTTCTGCAAAACCTTTTGTCGCCGCAAAAACCCAACGTTTGATCGACCATCTTGCAAACTCTGCCTCTTCTTTCCTATTGAAAGGCACCAATTCTGCATGGGGTATTCTGTGCGTGCTTTGGCTGCAACAGGTTTTATTCTTATTCCTTTTATTTTTGGAGCAAGGTCGGGCAGGCGGGTTCATTTGTATTCAGTCGCCGTATTTCACTGTGCTTCAAGACTGCTGTCACGGAAGTGTCCTGGCTTTGATCTACATGCTCACCTTTAAGTTAGGGTGAAAATAATTTAACATGTGGGGATTTACTGTGCCTGGCTTGGCTGTCGGAAAGCACTGAGCTGCCGGCCTCGATTGCAGGCTGAGAGCCAACCCCGTGGATTCCTGCACCCAGAGGGAGCCCGCGGACTCAGTTTTGCTAAGCAAATGTTGGTGCAGCCAGTATTGTGGATGCTATTGTGGAGGGTGGTGAAGCACTGGCACAGGTAACCCAGAGAGGCGGTGCAGTCTCCATCCTTGGAGGTGTTAAGACCTGGCTCAACAAAGCCTTGGCCAGGATGATGTAGTTGGGGCTGGTCCTGCTTGGAGCAGTTGGCTACCGATCTGCTGCGTGATCTAGCGAGTGGACGAATTGCCAGGAGCGGCTCTGGAACAAAAAAAAGATCTGGTGATCAACCGACATCTGAACAGAGATCCTGGGGACATAATGGCAGTGGTGAGGTTCAGAAAGGGCTATTTGTGGATGTGTCCCTCTGTGCACACTTATTTATATTGAGGAGGAAGCTCTGGCTGCAAACACACCAAGGCAATATTTATTTGCTTTGAAAAAGAGGATGTTTTCCATTAGCAGTATTTTGAAAGCATGCCCTGGATGCTCTGCGGCTGCTCGGAAGTGAAGTGTGTTTGACACGACCTGGATCTAGAGCTAAATGTGACTTCACAAGGTCCTGTTTCAGAGCTTGCTTTATCATTGAGTCCACCCAGTCGTTCTTGGCCAGGGTGGCGGGGATCGGGCTGTTTTATTTTGACTAAACTGATTTTTGTACCATCCTCTGGCTAAATCCAGTGCTGGGTTTCTACATGCATCGTACCAGAGCAAGACGTTTAGGCAGTACTTGCTGATGTCTTTCCCCCTGCACAGAAAACCCAGCAAGGGAAGAACGACGTGACCCCCTCGCCTCCCCAAACCTCCCCATTCGCCAGTAGCAAGACAAGGCCTCCGGTCGTGCCTCTTCTCCAAGGCGCTGACGCCCACTGCAGAAGGGAAGCCTGGTTCATGTGCGGAGGGGTGAAGCCATCCGGTCTCCCAGGTCTGGACCCCGCTAACCAGGTGTCGCGTCTGCTGCAGGAGTCAGGCTCTTTACAAAGCTTGCTCATCTGGGTGACATGGGTTGTGCTGGGCCATGTTCTGCCCCTGTCCTGTCCAGATAACCCCACAGACCTCAAGCCCAGCCTCTAGGACGGGTGGTCCAGCCTTCCCTCTGTGCAGACTCATCTGATTCGTGTGCTGGTGTCACCGTCTGGGGTGGTTAGGTAGGTCCCTATAACCACCTCGATGCCGCAGCTCACCCTCCCGGCGTGCTGGGTCCTCAGCCAGCTGCACTTCACGCAGTCAAAGCACCGGAGATGCCTGGATCGAGGCAAAAATAGTAAGCACCCACGCACCATTCTTTCCTCCAGGACCCTCTTGAGTTGTTGGGTCCTCGGGGGTCCCCTCGGTCTCCATCTTCCCTTCCTCCTCCACCTCCTTCAGATCCTGCAGGTAGCAGGAGGTCAGCAAACAGGTCCCTTTGTGTCGGATGACCTCCCGGCCTCTGTGCTTTTCAAAGCTTGCTCTAACACTTCGTGTCTCAGCTCCCTCTTTGCCTCGTGGCTCCTGCTCTGCCCCTTTGCAGACAAGCTGGGGAGAACGGGGCTCCCCGAGGCTGCAGGTAAGTCACTGCTCTGGGACTTTCGTTTGAGGGGCGCAGGCTCTAGCGTCACGACTACGACACGGTCATAAAACCTCCGAGGGTGGAGATTGCACCACCTTTCTTGTTTTGCTGGGTTTAACCTAGCTGAAAGCTTGGTGGAGCGTGACTCAGAGCCTACTCCAAGGGGCTGAGCGCTGTGTGGCATAACGAATGCCTGGAGAAAGCAAGCGAGTCACGCCAGGTGAGGTCCCTTCCAGCCCCTAACTTCTATGAATCTATGAATCATGGGAATGCAAAGCAGGGGACGGTGCTATGAGGAAGGAGAGGCAGCCCCTTGCCTGCCATGAGATAGCCCTGGGGCTAAGGGCTGAGCTGGGTCTGAGACCAGTTCTGGCTGGTGAGCACATTTGCAGCCACTCAGTCGTGGATAAGGGATATAAACTCTTTTGCACCAAGGTGCAAGCAAAGCCCTCGCTGATGGAGCTGGCCGTGATTTGTACGGCTGTAGGCAGGTCATTGCATGACCTTGCACTGAAGCTTCCTATACCCATGTTGGGAGCAGGCTCCTAGGTTATCGATGCCTTTGTCGCGCAGCTCCTGTCTCCAGCCAGGGTTCCTGGCAAGTCGCAGTGCCCTGCAGCTCCGGCTCTCCGAGCAGTGGAGGCCAAGCCTCGGCATTGCAACCCAGCAGCGTCTGGCACTGATGGAGGCTGCTGCAGTGGAGACTGGGAGGAAGCCCCTGAAACCAGCCAGTGCCTGGAAAGAAACTGCTCCTCCCTGGACTTTTGCACTGCTCCACTGGCACCGAGGCGGCGCTGGGGTGGACGAAGAGAAAGAAGTGCTTCTGTAATGCAAGGACCTTTGCAAAAACACGTTCCCGCTGCCACCCTGCTATTTTAAGAGGGTTGCATCAAGCTGGAGCACACCAGACCCCTTGTACCCCGTCTTTGGGGTGTGAGGATTCAGACACAACCATCCCCGGGGAGCCTCACAGCTGCACAGCCCAGCAAATGCCACCAGCACACGCTTGCTGCCCCCCTCTAGCACGCAGAGCCCCCGGGCCAGCAAGAAGCAGTGGCCAGGCCTAGCATGGCCCTGACCACATTGCTTGCCTGCAGGATATCAAGAAAGGAAGGAGCAGGCTGCTGAGGGCCCCTTCCCCTCCTCTCCTGACCGCTGGACCCTGCCTCCCTTTATCATCCCCTTGCACCTGGGAGGAGAGTTTCCTGGTCCTTGTTTTTGCTGTAGTGAGTAATGGGGAGGTCACTTCCCGGGGTCTGTCCCCTCATGCAGGGTGCCTTTATCAGCCAGGAAATGCCTGTCCTCATGCGAACGGTTCCTACGGATGCAACGCTATTAGCATGGGAAAGGAGGAGAAGGGGGTGGCGGGCTGATGTGCGGAGGGGCTTGGAGCCAGGCGCGTGCCTGCGGGGTGGACGTGGCATCCTCATCCCAGCCGGGGTCTTTCCCCATCCACAAAGGAGCAGCTCAAAGCCAACCTTTGTGCCCCATGCTCATGACAAAGTGGGGCACTTGGATCCCCCCGGGGGGATTTGCCCACAGAAGGGGCAGGCAGGGCTCCAGGGGACAGAGGGGTGAGCGTCCCCGGGAGCCTCGGTGTAGAGCAGGATCCGGCAGCTTGCCATCAGCCTTCTGCAAGAGGCAGCTTACGAGGTATGGGAAATACTTCAGTGTGGTCCTGGAAAATGCCTCCTGCCTGCTTGGAGCAAATGGCCTGGGCATCCTAGACCCAGCACAGGCAGTGCCTGGAGGGCATCCCCCCGGGGTGCCTTTCCTCCAGCCCTTACGCTTTCGTGCTATTATATGCTTTGGGCGGTGTCCTGCCCTTGCAGGCATGGAGCAGGGCTTGGAAAGTTGAACCCCAGAGGCTCGGGGCGTAAAAAATATAGTAAAGAGCTGAAAAGTGCCCAAACAGTGTTCTGTTTAAATCACTTCTTCAGGCTGGAATTTGGGGGCTGACTCACAATCCTTGAATGCTCGCCCTTGGCAGGACGTGAGCACCTGCCTCTGAGGCCGGCTAACAATTGGAGCTGTTTTCCCAACACGGCCTGCTATTTTTTAACCCGAATGTTTGTTCCCTCCCACTTGCTGTCTGCCAGGCCCACGCACACGGCTCGAGACCTTCGTATCGCTGACTCTGGAAGGAGAGCAGGAGCGTCGATGCATAAAATCCGGCGCAGTGCACGAAGCAGGCCAGCTTGAAAAAGAAGAAAATATTTCCCCCCTCTTCCCAGGCCGTTACCGAAGCTTTCGTCTCGCTGTGTAACAACAGAAAGGAACCTAAAGTTGCAGAGAGGTCTGCAGGTTTTCACCTACCTCCTGATAAACAGAGTTAATGAGAGCATCTGTAAGAGCATCGCCTAGTAACTATTATCCCGTTGCCAGCTCCCCAGGTGGGGGGGAGAGCAGGTTATCTGCGGGGTCAGATTTTCCAAATGCTTTAAAAATCTATTCCCAGGTAATGGTTTTTTCACAGAGTCTAAACCTTGAGTCAGCAGCTGGGCTGCCAAGGGCCTGGGAACGGGAGATTGCTAAAGAGATTAACGGAGCCAGGAGCAGGGACATTTTGCAGGCTCACAGTTTACGAGAAGGAAGGATTTCTCTGCTTGATGCATTGCCCCTGGAGGGGTACAGGCTGCTTAGCTGTGGGGCTTGTCTTGATGCCCTTGTCTAGGCCATTAGGCAGGGCTGGAAAGGCTCCTTTCTGAATGTGCAGATGCCTCTAATCCTCCGTGCGTGCACCCTGGGGATATGCAGCGTGAGAAGCCTGCACCTGCATTCAAGCTCCATAGCAGACCCACCTGGTCTGGGCAATGGGTGCCCCCCACCTGCTTTGCCCAGGAGGTCCAGCAATATCTGTTGTCCATATATTATGGGCATCGGTGAACGGCGTGCCCCTGCCCCAGCCCCTTGTGCCTTCACCACAGTCCCCTCCCTGGGTGACTTAAGGGTTGCATAACCTCCCTGCAAAGGCAAGGCATGCTTTGAAAGCTAACTGCTGCCGGCTGTGAGGCCTGTGGGCGTCTGATTCTCTTCTAGCCCAGCTGTCCTGTGCCCATCTGTCCTGGCACATGCCCTTCTTTCCTACCACGATGTAAATGTGGAGCTCAGGCCTGGCTTGCTGCTTCCATTGATGGGCTCCACCAGCAAGAACCCCCCGGTCTCTGCCCGACTAGGCTGGTTTCGACTGAGCTGTGGATGGGGACGAGCGTGAGCCGGTGGCATTTCCACCAGCGCCGTTGCACCTTTGCTTCAGGGTGTCACCAAGAGGGACTGTGCCCAGCAACGGTGTCCTTCCCAAACCGGGAGCCCTGCCTGCAGGGGTGCACTGTCGTGCCAACAAACCCATGTCCCTGTCCGGCGTGTTTGAGGGCAGGACGCACTGAATTTGTGTCTGGCAAACGCGTGCGGACTCAGTTGAGTCCGGTCAGCACTTTGCAAAGCAGCCTCGTCAGCAGGCCTGCCCTTTGCCTCCTTCTCTTGCCTGGCACCTTGGCCGTTTGCTGCCCCGGCACCGTGAAGAGCATGCTGGTTGCATGATGCTGAATCAGCATGGACGGTGCTGCCTCCTGGCAGTGCAAAGCGTGGGCTGCGTAGGTACAGCCTGGCTCCTGAATCCCTGCATTTCTTTGGTAGCGTCGGTGCAGTCAAGCTCCCCGGGGCGGTAGAAACTACCCTGTACCCGGTGCCTAAATGTACAATTCCTCTCTCCGCAGGACAAGCAGGAGGAGAGGGGCAAAGGGCCAGGGAAAGTACTGAGCTACCGCCTGTGCTGGCTCTGGGACAACTTCAGGTGACTCAGCTGGTGCTTCTAGGGCATTTCTTAGGCATTTGGAGGTCGTAGCAAATTCTGCACCATTTTATTTGGCATCGAAAGCTGTGCAAAAGGACTGGAAGCTCACTGCTCTGCTGCAGAGAGGCAGGCACCGAGAGAGATTTAACCCCCACCCTTATGGCCTGCTTGCACCCTGATGGGGGACCTGCGTCCGTACCTGGAGCAGGGCACCCGCCCACACTGCACAGCCCAGGCTTTGCTGAACTGAACCAGCCTGGAGGGGCATTTCTACCAAGGATTTGGCAATCCCAGTTCAGCAGGGACCTTGTGCTAGTGCCTCCATTCAAGTACACAAGCAGTCAGGGAGTCAAAGGGTTTCGGCAGCACTGGAGGCACTGGGTGTGTTGATAGCCTCAGCGCTGGCTGTCTGTGCATTGCACCTTTTAAAGCCCCTAGCACTGGGCCAGTGGCAGAGCCAGCCTGGCAAGGCACAGCACAGGAGTCTGGGTCCTCCCAGGGGCTCCTCTCTGCGTATGAAATTAAAACAAAATACGCCGCCACGCGTGTAAACAGTGACGCCATTAAAGCCACTTGAAAGGCTAATTTTGTCACGTGTACAAGCGCCCATAGTTGTCCCTTCAGAGAAAATTAAAGCTGGTCCCGGTTGCAAACACCGCACCTGTACCCTGCCTCGGGGACAAGACCCGGCAGGCGCTTCCAGCAACCCACCCTCAGCCTTTGCTGCCGGAGGGCTTTGCCAGGGCAGCGGTGGAGGAAGGGCGAGCTGCAGGTATCTCTAGGACAGGCTCAGGTGAGCCACCTCTTTCGATAGCAAGGAGCAAGCAGGGAGGAGATGCAGCATTGTTCCCATCATTGCTCCATTTTCTGGCAGCTACAGGCTCCTTCTCACCTGCGGTTTGCACCTTGTCTTCCCGGTGCAAGGGCTGGCACTTGCAGCGGCCTCACGGCCGGAGTGCCACTTTTCGTGCTGTTTCCTGCCACTCTGCATGCCCTGTTTCCTGTGGGCCTGTGCAGAGATTTGCAGGGTGAGTCCCTGTGTTTGCAATGCTGGAGCTTCCCGTGAGCTGGACGCAGCCTTTCCATGGGGCAGACAGAGTAAGTGAGCTATGCTGTCTGTCTTGCGGGTAAGGTCCGGCGGAGGGTCCCTGTGTGGAGCTGCACACATTCAGCAGGGCACTGCGATGTGCTGGGCTGCCCTTGGGCCCAGCTGGCATGGGAGGAAGGAGGTGAGAGTGGCTGGTGCAGGTGGGGATGTGTGGGGCTCATCCTCTGTGCTTGAGCCCTGAAGAAAGGGGTTGGCCCCCCTGGCTCTAGCTCTCTGCCCTCACCTGTGCTCAGTCTCACCACCTTTCTGCCTCCCTTTTCCCAGGCTCCACACCAAGGAGAACACCACTTCGGCACAGTGCCTCGTTAAGCATCTATGCTCAGCTCAGAGTGCAGCTAATTATCTGGACTGGGCCGTGTCACTCCAGACTTCCCCCAGTGTGAATGGCAATGAAACCTCCCCCGGGCACACCGAGCACTTGAGCCATTGATTCCCATTATACAGCAAAGGTCAGGTGTTTTACTCATGCTTGATGTACTCGGGACCCTGACAGAGCTGATATTTCCAATAGGCTCCTGCTTTTGGCCTTTGATTAAATGCAAAGACTAAAAACCACAGGGAAAAAAGTCATTATTGGAAATCTCTGTATTTTGGGGTGGGGAGGAGTTGTGTCTGGTGCTCTGAGCCAGAAGAGAGTGGGAACCTTTACGTTTTCCCAGAATCGTAGAAAATGAGGGTGGGAAGGGAGCTCCGGAGGTCACGTCTAGTCCAACCCCTGCTCCAAGCAGGACCAGCCCCAACTCCATCATCCCGGCCAAGGCTTGGTCTACCCAGATCTTCAACACCTCCAAGGATGGAGACTGCACCACCTCTCTGGGTAGCCTGTCCCAGGGCTTCACCACCCTCCTAGGGAGAGAGTTGTTCCTAATATCCAACCTCAACTTCCCTCGCTGCAGCTTGATGCACAAAGCTTTCACCAGTTCAGTGTCAGAGCTGGCAACGCCATTTCTTTCAGTGCTAACACCTTGGATCTGTAATTTTGCTCTGTAGATACTTGACAATGTGATCTCTTGTGTGGTGTGACTGCTTATATCATTAACAGTGCTATTTATTAACGCCTCCGTTGGCATGCGACCCATTGTTAGACTGCTGATGGCGATGGTCCGCCATGCATGTATGTGTATAATGGACATGCATAATTAATAACTGTTATTTGCTGGCCATGTCTTCCCCGATTGTCTCAGCTCTCCTTGACCGAGAAATTTTCTCTCTGAGATCTAATGAAAGGTTTAGACTTTCTAATTTATTTTCTTAGATTAGACTCGGAAAATAGCCTTATTCTTCTAATAGGTAGACGAATCCCCACGGACAATATGAATAAATGAAAAAGTGAGAGGGAGGAAGAAAATAGGCCAGAGCTGCTATTATGTGATATAGTTTCTGACCTTTTAATTCTGGGTTCGAAAACATTGGAATTCAGACAACATCCTTTGTGTCTTTGCAAAAACTCGGGGTCAGTCAATCATACTGGCCCAGCGGCTGCTTTTCTGTGGGAAACAATACAATTTCGAAGAGAGCAAACACGTTCCCTGGAAAACCTCGTGCAAGTGCCTGACTGATATATTCAAGCACCCTGGGTCTCATGGATCCCATGATATTCAAGGCATTTATTTGTTAAATCCTACATTTGGGCTGTGTACAGTAGAGGGAGCTATGTAAAAATGTTTAAAAGAGACTATCTGAAGATGTTTTCCCACAATCTCTCCTCCAGCGCCCCAAATCACGAGGTACTAATAGAAAAATCCCAAAAGAGTCAACATTTTTTGGACACTTTAAAACAATATAAACCACGTTTTTCTTAATAAAACATTTCCCAGGAAAAAAGTGATGATTTTGATGTCATTTTTAGATGAGACCAAGTCGCAATGTTTCTTTTCAGTGACGTCAGAACATTTAATGGTGGCATTATTGCTTTTCTGTCTTTCCTTTGGAGGTTGACTGACTATAAAATAGATACTATAACATTGTTTACCGAATATGTCTATTTTAAGGTACTCCAAAGCAAATGAGTCATCAGTTTTAAATGAAACTCTATGGCATCAGAACAAAATGTGCCAGTGATTTATTTTTAGCTTTTTTTTTCTTTTAATTTGGCAAGAAGTTTTGCAATTTCAGCTTTTTAGTCTATTTAGTTCGAAATATTTCAAAAGCAAAATTCAGAATTGCCCACAGAACAAGAGCGCCAGCTTACGGCTAGCTCTAAGCACGCATGTTTTCTTATGTATTTGCTCCTTGGTTTTTTCTGTATTTATTGGCAATGTCTGGTATCTGATGCATGCTGATAGACATGCCGTCTGTCTCCTCCTGTATGAGCTCCTAGCAAGGAATACTAATATGATGCTCAAACATGCATGTGTCATGCCATGAGCCATTGAGAGGAAGAAATGCAAGCCGCTGTGTCGGATACGTAATCATACGGCCAGATCCTGCTCACATGGGACTCACGCTGCAGGCTGCCCTGTGATTGCAATGGGACTGCTCTGGAGCGAGCTACAGCTCCGCGCTTGGCTGTGAGACTCCAGTATCTAATTTGTGTTAACGGTTGCTAGACTCTTGCAAACATAAGGCCTGTATAGCAACGTTAGCAGCTTGTTTGCTTAGCTGTGCAATAGTACAATGGCACCTTTGTCGGGCCCGCGAGGAGCTGTGGACATTGCAGCTTGTTGAAGGGCTATTTGTTGTGTTTGAGGCAACATTGTACGTATGACTCGGAAAATCTTTCCCTCTGAACTGAGAGGGAATGCGAGAATGGGGCCTGTCCGCCGCAGCTCCAAGGGCCAAACAGAAGAAAGCTGAATGTTTTCTGCTGTTAAACCGTGGTAGTTTAGAAAACAGCACCCCCCAAAAAAATCTCTTCTCATAGAATCACAGAAAATGAGGGTTGAAGGGAGCTCAGGAGGTCACATCCAGTCCAACCCCTGCTCCAAGCAGGACCAGCCCCGACTACATCATCCCAGCCAAGGCTTTGTCTACCTGGGGCTTCAACACCTCCAAGGATGGAGACGCCACCACCTCTCTGGGTGACCTGGTCCAGTGCTTCACCACCCTCCTAGGGAGAAAGTTTTTCCTAATATCCAACCTCAACTTCCCTTGCTGCAGCTTGAGCCCATTGCCCCTTGTCCCATCCTCTGCCCCCACCGACCACAGCCCAGCTCCATCCTCTTTGCAGCCCCCCTGCAGGGAAGTGAAGGCTGCTATCAAATCCCCCTCGGTCTTCTCTTCTCCAGACTAAATCAGCCCAGTTCCCTCGGCCTCTCCTCACCAGTCCTGTCCCCCAGCCCCACAACCATTTTCATTGCTCTACACTGGACTCTCTCCAGTGTGTCCACAGCCTTTCTGTAGTGGAGCCCACAGCTGGACACCGGACTCCAGATGTGGCCTCCCCAGTGCTGAATAGAGGGGAAAAATCACTGCCCTCGATCTGCTGGCAACGCTCCTACCGATGCAGCCTGGGATGCCATTAGCTTGGCACCGAGGGCACACTGCTGGCTCCTGTTCAGCTTATTGCCCACTGTCCCCTCAGGTCCTTTTCTCCTCATTGCTGCATTTTTCTCCTTTCCCATCTGCACGCGTTTCTCAGGTTCACCGCAAGCCCCAGGAGAGGCACCGCTAGGGATGAAGAAACCTGGCAACCAGCTGAGAAAACCAAGCAGTCACTCAGTCTCCTATTAGCTAGCAAGCCCAGAAGGGTTTCCGCTGGTTCTCCTGAACGGCGGCACAGAAGCTGAAGCAAAGCTCAGCTGGATAAGGGGAGAAAAAATGTCCGGTTGAGTGTGCAAGGCTAAAAATTTGAGCTGTGACACTGTTAGCAACGGTCCCATTTGGAGCACTTGGTAAGCAGAGCTCCTTCCTACTCTCCCCTGCTTGGTGAGCATGGAAAAAGGTGCCTAAGTCCCTTGTGACTAACAGGTTCATAATGCATCTCTCGGCTTTGTGGCAGGGGAGAGCGTACAGGCTGGTGCATGATCTGGCAGTGACCTTCCAAACACACCGTTATCTCAGGCTGAGCCTTTTGTACGGTGACAGAGGAGGAGAGAGGGGCCTATGAGACATGGATACTCTGGAAAGAGTGCAGTTGAGTCTGGGAGATGTAGGACACCTGACCGCTTAGGACGGGCTGGAAGAATGGGGATGATTTAGTCTGCCGAAGAGAGGACTGAGGGTAATAACCCTCCAATGCAAAAGGGGTTGTGTTAACCTCTGTAACAAGGACCTGCAGTCCTATTCTTCAGTGATCCCTGGATTATTTCATATCAGCTAGAGGTCTTGCGGGGGGTGGCCTTCTGGCAGCAGAAGGTACCATGGAGAGCATCGGCGATGGGCCAGCAAAGAGAAGTTTCCCAGTGGGGTCCATAGTTTGTTCCTAGACTTGAGGAAACAGAGGCATGTTGGAGTATTACTCGCAAATCGTTGCAGTGCACGTGCGTGACTTGAACCTTCAGAAGCCAGGGCTGCACACATGTGTGAATAATCACAGGCCTGGTACTCGTGCAGAGTCATCATGGCTGTGTGCGCAAACAGCCATTTGCACTGTCACCCAGTATGTACGTGCACAGGATGCACGCGTGAGTGCAGCAAAGAGGTGTGTGGGGAGCCCAGCATTGGAAGGCGGCTAGTGAGTCGTCTGGTGGTGCACAGGCTGGGCACGAATCCAGGCTGGACCTCTTGTTTGGCCTCTTCTCTCAGCAGTGCAAGCACCGTGGAAGTGCAGGGATTTCCATGCCGTGAGCTCAGCACCTACCATCACTGCTTTGTGCTTTCCCTTCAGCCAGCCCATTAATTCTCTCTCCTCCCCACCATCCCTCTATTCCCACCCCCCAAATCCTTTTGGAGACTCCTTCCCCCAGCCCTGGATCTTCTCTCAAGCTCCCCCAGAGTTGGTGCAGGGAGGTAGGAGAGGCTGGCTGGACACGCGGGAGAGGGTTGATGTTGGCATCAGGGGAGGCAAATGCAGACTGCTGAAGGTCAAGTCCCTTTGCCAGGCTGGCTCTTTGCATTGACCTCATGGCAGGTCTGGATGCATGGCTGTGTGCTGGCTGGTGAGGGTGGAGGACCCGATGGGCAGCCATGGTGTGAGACATATTGGGGAAGGAGGACGACCAAAGCTCCTCTCAGGGTCAGACCGACACCACATTTGGAGTCAGGGAGGCATTTTTCCCCCCCCCAGTGAGATTGGTACAGAGCGACCGGGGTGGGTTGCCTTCCTCTAGCAGGGGCATGGCCTCTACCTGGAGTCTTTTGAGTTTTACTTTAATGGAAGCAAGATGTCGGCCACCCTGCTTTACCTGTGGTAGGGTGGGATGGGATGCCTTGTGCTATGTCAGAGTTGGCAGCAGGTTTATGAAGAATTGAGCTAATGGGTGCGTATAGGGTGGTTTGGACAGGGCCGGTCCTGCCTCGGGTAGGGGGTGGACAAGACGTGACCTCCAGAGGTCCCTTCCAGCTCCACGTCTCTAGGATTTGGGGCAGGGGGCTGGACTCGATGTCCCTTCCAGCCCAAATGTCTATGAAATCCATGACATTTCTATGATTGTAAGAACTACCATATCCTGGGGCCTGGAGATGCTGGCAGCATCGCCTGAGACCCGCTTCGCCCACTGCTAAGGAGGGCTTGGTGCTCAGGGCACCACCAAGGGTCACTCAGACAATGCAAGTGAGCAGAGCAACAGCCAGAGCAGCAACGGGTCCAACTCCCCGAGCAAATGCCCAGCAGCTGCCCTGAGGCTGGAGCTCCCTCTTGATATGCACATGCATGTGCATGTACATACATGCATACACACATGCACGCACACTCTCTCCCTCTCCCTCTCTCACTGCCTCCTACTCAAGCCTGTCTGAAGACATGGGGAATTTTCTTCTGGACTCAAGTTGGGGTGATAAAGTGCCGAGCCGGGGGCTGAGATTCCCGCTAGACACATGTGCATCGCTGCTCCAGCTTCGTGCATCCGAGACAAGACCGTGACCCTTCTTTACAAAGGAGGCAGCAAGGCAGCCAAGATGCTGGGTGAATCCAAGCTCCTTCCCGGTCGCCGCGTCGGGGGCCGACCACCCACTCGTTGCAATACCTTGGACTGGAACAGTTCAAGCCGGCTGCGAGTCTGCTCCGTCACCCAGGGGCTCAGAGGGCTGGGAAGTGGAGCTGTGCCTTGCACGGCGTTCCCAATGGCCGGTATTAATTTGGTTGCTGCCGAGGCCTTGCAATCAGATGCAACGAGCAGCCGTGCCAGCTCTGCTTTTATGACTCTCCCACCCACATTTCCGGGGCAGCCTGGGAGGAGCAGCTGTGCTCCTGCTTGACAAAACACAAGCAGACATGTTGTTTTCTCATTTGTCTTTTTTATTACAGCCGAATTATTGGCCGGGGAACGATCAGGGCAAGCAGGTGACGATGCACCTGGCTGACTCATTTCCATGCAAGTATGCATGTTCCTGCGATAGGCACAGCCCAAAGCCTGGTGTATGCTTGTGAAGAAGGTCTTCAGTTATTAAAGCGAGGCCTTGCAAGTCTGCACCCAGGTAGAAACAGCCCCTTGTTGCTCAGCAGGCCTGACCGCGTGTGCATGGAGTAACGGAGGGCCTCTGCGCTGGTTTTTCCTCCAGTGCCCTCTGCGATGTGGAAAGTGGCTCACACGCACGTGTGCATGTGTGATACAGGAGCAGTGGGTGTGCGCACAGTGGCTGGCCTTGCATTGCTAGTGATTGCTAGTGATTTTAAATGGAGAGAGCACCAGTTGGCGAGGAATCCAGCCGGCTCTGCTGGGCAGTGGCAACTAAAGCAGGAAAAGCTGATGCTTGGTTCACTCGGGTTGTCAGACTTGTCTCCAAATTCAGACCGGGGGGAGACATGCATAGGCAGAAGGCTTTATCCCTGAGAAACAGCCCCTTTCTTCCAGGCTCAGGTGCTTTGCTGCGGGTTTCTGAACCGAAGCGGGGAGCCCGCAGCCATCTCCTGGTGTCTGACCAGTCAGCCTTTTTGTCCCTATCACGTCTGCCAGCAATCTCTCTCACCTGACCAGGCCATCTGTCTGAAACAGCCAGGAGCCAGCACATCTCGGGCACAACTCTTGCTCGTTTCCAAGTTTCCTCCAACTCGTTTCCTTTTTTGCTGGCATCCCGTGGCCACGTGCAGTCTTGGCGTGCCATCTAACTGCATCCAAGTGACGGGGCTTCCATCAAGGCTCTGAGATGGTGACCCTAATGCCGGTGAAGCTGGAGGCAGACACTATGTGAACTATCTGTTCATTCACGACATAACTCTGGTGATCACACCTCCCTCCTACCTTGCAGCATTGCCCGTGTTCCCAGCGGAGCCTCCCCTGAGCAGAGACGGCAATTAAACGTGGTGCTTTTTGGAGGTAAACAAAAGCCCCCCAGAGACCGGGGTCTGATGCTAGAGTCACTCCACCGAGGACCCGCGTGTGACCTGAACCTTGCCCTCCGACCGTGCACGGATGCAGTGAGCCGCCTCGCTCCTGGCATGCTAGGCTGGGGCGCGGTGCTTGAGAAAAGGCCATAAACCAGACCGTGTCCCGAGCGTGCCGAATCCTTGCATCCGGAGGGCTTTGTTCTGCTGCTCCATGCCGCGCGCTCGGGGAGATGTGAAGTTGGGTGAAGGGAGGTGGTTTTCTCGTTTTATTGTGAGTTCATTCTTAGTGACGTCCAAGCCAACCCGAACCCGAGTCTCTTGAATAGCAACCCAAAGGGCTAACACGAGGCGGTTCTGTAGGATGGTGCAGGGCACAGCAAAGAGTCCAGCTGTCCCTGAAACACCCTGCTCCACATTGCCTCCCGTCGGCTTCAAGCTGGAATCGTGTCCGGTTGGACATTGCATGTGGATGCTGCACTTCAGGGCCAGGTAAGGAATACTTTTCCTGATAGCAGAAGCATTTCTGGTGGAAAAGGGCAAGGGGGGTCTGTCGCCTCCCCAGCTTTGTGCCTTGCCTGCCTTATTGCTTCTCTTTCCTGCCTCCTGGTTGATTTGTCAACTGCACAGATCATTTCAGGGAAATATCCCAAGGGGCTCAATGTACCTGCCCGTGATTTGTGGTGGCCAGACACCTCGGCCTAGGAGAAACACTCCCTGCCCTGAGCTGGGGGCAGCAACAGGACGTGGCTCCCGCGGTGGGGATGCAAATCCGCGGGCTGGGGCCTGGTTGGCATGAGGGGAGCTGGATTTGGGGAGGGCAGCTCCAAAAGAGAGGTGCGAGGCCTCCTCCAGGTAGTCACCGAAGCATTTGTTGTGCACGACTGAGTCGAAAGAAGGATGCAATGATGTGTCTCCACCCTGCCTGGCTTCTTGCTGGGTCAGAGGGAGTGTTTCCCCTTCCAGCTCCATCCACAAAGCAGTTCAAATCCTTCAGGGCAATCCAGCCTGCAGAGCTGGAGAGGGCTGGGCTGGGCTGGGGATGGATGAATCCAGCTGGCCGAGCGCCGTGGGGAGCAAGTCTCTTGGCCTGCCTCCCCCCTTGCCCCGTGCTGCAGGAGCTGCCCCCGTTACAAAACCCGCCGGCACCAGAGCTCGTCCGCCAGCTCGCTGCGGGTGCCAGGAGTCTGGGGCCTGGCTTCATCACCCCGAGGCGTTGTGGGGAAACCTCTGCCAGCGCAGAGCCCGAGCCCGTTTGTAGTCTCTGGGCCAGGGGGTTTCCATCCCTCCCCTGTCACCAGCACTAAGCCAGGTGCTTACTGCATTCACTTGAGGCTCCGGGGGAAGCTCAGGTGCAAACACAGAGCACGTTTTCTACCCTCAGCTCTTGGCCGGGGCAACGCAGCTCATTTGAAATATGAAGTGGCAGAGATTTGGGTGCAAGCATTTTTATGTCTGGTTGCACTTGCTGGTATCATAGGAAATGAAGGTTGAAGGGAGCTCAGGAGGTCACATCCAGTTCAACCCCTGCTCCAAGCAGGACCAGCCCCAGCTACGTCATCCCAGCCAGATAAGACTGTATGAAGCCAGCCTCTGGAGCCCCGGCCCATTGCCCACCTTGTCTTTGTGTAAGCAGGACCTCCAGTGCTTTTACTTTAAACCAGTGGTTCTCAACCTTTTTTAAACTCAAGACCCCCTCATTCAACTCAAGATGCCCCTCGGAAAATGCCAGCTCTTAGCTTTTGCTTGTTTTTTGACGACGGAAAAATCTTGGAGCAATTTTTCTGCTGCAAAGTACTCAGAACAGGGCTGAATGTTTTTGACGCTATTTGAAATCTCTGGGTTGATCTCGTGAATCATGTTTGCACATCTAACAATGCTAACGGTGCACGGCATCCTGCAACCCCCTCGAAAGGATCTCAAGGCTCCTAGGGTGCCACGGCATCCTGGTTGAGAATCACTGCCCAAAATGTTGCATCCTTTTTGCCAGGCCTTCCCCCCATGCTGAGACATGCCTCCTTGCCTACGGCTCTCTGCACTGCAGACTTATTAATAAAAAATCACAACGTCACGTACAAGCCACACTACCAAATCTGTCATCGTCACCAAAATGCAGCATGGGGGTGTGTGTGTGTGTGTGTGTGTGTGTGTGTTTCCCCCTCCCACCCTTTTCAGTAACTGGGTGCTGCAGTAATTGTTTAAGGAGGAAAAAGCCAGAGAAATCAGTCCTAAGGCTTCCAAAAAGAGCATGCGGTGAGTAAGATTTGGGAGAGACGCATTCGACAGTGTTAACTTGTGACCATGAGAAATGGGTTTTGCTGAAATACAGTCATAAAAATAGGCCGCCTTTATACTTCCGGGGCATTCATCTCATTGCAGGGGTGACAATTACCATGACTTAGAAACAAGGGATTTAAAATATGTGGTTGTCTAGGGGATTAGATGAAATGCCCCTGCCTTTGGTTAAAACATGCGTGACTCTCCTCCAGCGGTGACCGTTCAAAAAAGCTGCAGACATTTTCAGCGGTGCAGGATTTGGTTTGGCTGAGTTACCTGAGTCTGAGTCTCTTCTGTCGTGAGCTCTGGAGCACAGCATCCGAGCTTGTACTGGGCAGGCTCTGGCTTGGAGATGACTCCAGTACAGCAGAGGGAGTTTAATGGAGAGCCACAATTTTGTGCATGAGGTTTAGAGAGCAGAAGGGCAAGCAAAAGGAGGAAGCAGGCCTGGCCAGGGGATGGCAGAACAGGCAGACAGAGAGTATAGAGCACAATGGGCTTGGAGGGTTTTGGAGCAAGGAGTGACGCTGGAGTTTGCAGCGGGTCCCCTCTTTCCATTTGGAATCGCCTCCAGTTCTCCCAGCCTCGCTCACCCCAGTTCCTGATGGGAATTTCAGGCCACATGGGCTGCTCCAATGACACACTGGCCAATTTGTTATAGGGGGATGTACCTGGACCTGGAAAGCTGCAGAGAGGATGAGATTCCCCTCGCAGGACATGCTTTGTTTGTGAACAAACTTCCTGAAAAAGTGCCCAGGTCTTGTGCCCTCTTTGGTCTGAGCAGTTCTGCAGGCAGCTACGGTCACTGCATTTCCTTTATACGATCAGCAGATGCATGACTAATAGGTCCAGGGAGGTGATACTTCCCCTCTATAGGGCGTTGGTCAGACTGCAGTTGGAGTACTGCGTGCAATTCTGGGCGCCGCACTTCAAGAAGGATGAGGATAACCTGGAGAGGGTACAGAGAAGGGCAACTCGTATGGTCAAGGGCCTGCAGACCAAGCCCTACGAGGAGAGACTAGAGAAACTGGACCTTTTCAGCCTCCGCAAGAGAAGGTTGAGAGGCGACCTTGTGGCTGCCTATAAGTTCATCACGGGGGCACAGAAGGGAATTGGTGAGTTCTTATTCACCAAGGCGCCCCCGGGGGTTACAAGAAACAATGGCCACAAGCTAGCAGAGAGCAGATTTAGATTGGACATTAGGAAGAACTTCTTCACAGTTCGAGTGGCCAAGGTCTGGAACGGGCTCCCAAGGGAGGTGGTGCTCTCCCCTACCCTGGGGGTCTTCAAGAGGAGGTTAGATGAGTATCTAGCTGGGGTCATCTAGACCCAGCACTCTTTCCTGCCTATGCAGGGGGTCGGACTCGATGATCTATTGAGGTCCCTTCCGACCCTAGCATCTATGAACTATGAACTATGATGTGTGTGTATGTAATATATATTTATATACATGCATTGTATAGATACATGCAGTAGATAGATAGATAGATAGATAGATAGATAGATAGATAGATAGATAGATAGATAGATAGATAGATAGATAGATAGATAGATAGATGGCAGAATATTTAGCTTGCTTCTTGGGGGAATTAGCCACATAACCAGCCATAACAGAAGCTAGCACCTGACATCTGCTAGGGTAAGAGGTTGGTGCTTTTAGATCCCCAAGGTCGTGAGCTCTAATCTTACTCCTTCGTGGTGGGGGGAACCGTAGGTGAGCGTTTAGTCTGTGTTTTGATGTGTGGCATCCCGATCAAAGGCACTGGGCCCAGTGTGAGGATGCAGTCAGGCCATGGTACCCATTGAGGATGGTTGAGTGCATGTCCAAATGGCTTGTGACCCTCAGAGCATCAGCTCTTCCACAGTTTGCCTGACTGGGAAAAGGTTTCTGGCCTGGAAAGCCCCAAGCAGCTTGATGTTTGAGGGCTGGTGCCTTTGTTGTGGTTGCAGCCCTCGGGGGTCCGAGCCTAGCCAACCCCTCCTATGCAGCCCCTGGTTTCAGCGGGGCTGGAGAAGCTCAGAGGCTCGTGCCTGCTAGGACGGCATGTGTCTGTCTCCTCCTGCGGGCACTGCTGCAGGGTCTCAGGGCTCCCCAGTGGAAAGCCAGTGCACCATGGATGGGTCTCGTACCTCTGGCCAACACCGGAGGGACCCCAGCAGAGCAAGGCTCATATTATAGTCATCAGCAAAGGTGCAAAAACTACACAGCAAGTAAATATCTACTGAGATGAGCTGCAGGCTAGGAAGCAGCGTTTCCTGACAAGCAGCCCCGCTGTAGGCTGCCACAGGCGGACACTAGGAACGGGGCCTGTGCTTCGAAAAAAGCAGATGCACCGAGCTGGGAAGTGGCTCTAAAACTAACTGGGAGAGCAGCCTCCCTTCCCCGCTGCCAGGGTGCGGGTGCAATCAAACTGCAGGGCACCTGAGAAATAGGAGCCCGTGCATGAAGGAAAACCATCATTTGCAGCTGCATAACTGCCTTTTATCTATAGATCACGCTGGGCTTCGCCGGCGTGACGGAGCCTGGGCTCACAGCACCCCTCTGCCATGAGGAGCGAGGAGTTTGGTGTCGTCAGGGTTTAACCACGCCAGCCCGATGAGGTTCGGGCGGACCTAGACCTGTCAGGTCCACCTGAGGCTGCACTGGGAGCTGGATGAGTGCTGGCCTTCCCACCGGCTGAGCAAAAAATGATCCTGTTTGGCATGGAAATGCAAGCCTTTTCTATGAGTTTTGTGCACTCACCAGGGAGAGACAGAGAGAGAAAACACCTGTCTCTCTGGCCCAATGTACAGCTCACTCTGCCTCCAATGTGGAACAGCTCCCACAGGAAATCCTGAGATACACCTGCTCCAGCAGAGCCTGGGGGCTGTACTCTGACTGCACGATGCCAGGGTTTGGCTCAGGGTCTTTTGCAGACCAGGAGAGGACCTCCATCACCGGGCTGTGTCACGCTCTCGTATTTTCATCAGCTGCCTGGAACCTGGGAAATGGTTTTGTTTTTCCTGGAGCTTCTCCTGGCCCCTGAAAAGCTTCGGTTTGATGAATCAGTGCTGTCAGATTGGAAACGTGCTTAGCCCGAAACCCCCCCACATCCATGGCTCATCTCCATTGTGGTGACACCAGCAGCAAGTGCACAAAACATGCTACTTGGTGCTAGAAATGATCCAAATTTAGAGCTTCCTTTGGGTCAAGTCTAACCTCAGTCGAGCAGGAAGTACTGAGCTGAATCCCGGAGCCCCAGGGCCATGACCTGTGATTTATAAGTGGCTCAAGTAGCAGATGCCTTTTTGCCCTTATAGGTTTCATAGGTTTCATAGGCATTAGGGCTGGAAGGGACCTCGGAAGATCGTCGAGTCCAGCCCCCCGCCCAAAGGGCAGGACGTCAGCTGGGGTCATAGGATCCCAGCAAGATAAGCATCCAGTTTCATCTTGAAGGTGTTCAATGAAGGCGCTTGAACAACCTCCGGCGGCAGGCTGTTCCAGACCTTGAGGGCTTGGACAGTAAAGAAATTCTTCCTTATGTCCAGCCTGAAACGATCTTGTAGTAGTTTGTGACCATTCGACCTCATCATCCCTTGGGGCGCTCTGGTGAACAAACGTTCCCCTAGATACTGGTGGTCCCCCCTGATAAACTTGTAGGTGGCCATCAGATCACCCCTGAGCCTGCGCTTTTCCAGGCTAAAGAGCCCCAGGGCTCTCAGCCTGTCATCGTAGGGTCTGCTTCCCTGACCTCTGATCATGCGCATGGCTCTTCTCTGGACTCTCTCAAGCTTCTCCACATCCTTTTTGAGTTGTGGAGCCCAAAACTGGACGCAGTGCTCCAGCTGCGGCCTCACTAAGGCCGAGTACAGGGGGAGAATGACGTCCCGAGATTTGCTTGAGAAGCATCTATGGATGCAAGCCAGCGTTTTGGTCGCTTTACTAGCCGCAGCATCGCATTGCAGGCTCATGTTCATCTTGTGGTCAATGATGACCCCCAAGTCTCTTTCTTCCGTAGTGCTAGCCAACGTAGCACTGCCGAGCCTATAAGGATGCTGCGGGTTTTTTTTCCCAAGGTGGAGAACCTTGCATTTATCGGCGTTGAACACCATCAGATTCTCGTCCGCCCACTTGCTGAGCCTGTCCAGGTCAGCCTGGATCACTCGCCTGTCTTCTGGTGTGGATGCTTTGCCCCAAAGTTTGGTGTCATCGGCGAACTTGGCCAGTCCGCTTCTGACTCCAGTGTCCACATCATTAATGAAGATGTTGAACAGTATGGGTAAGGACAGAGCCCTGGGGGACCCCACTGGTCACAGGACACCACAATGAGTGACTTCCATCAATTACTACCCTCTGGGTCCGACCTCGGAGCCAATTTTCCAGCCAGTGGATCGTGGGGGACCCAAGGCGACAATTGGCCAGTTTCTCCAAGAGACGATCATGGGACACCAGATCGAAGGCTTTTTTGAAGTCAAGATATATGACATCAATCTCATCTCCCTTGTCCAGGTGATAGGTCTCCTGGTCGTAGAAGGAAATGAGATTGGTCAAGCAAGACCTACCCGCAACAAACCCGTGCTGGCTATCCCTTAAGATGTTGGCGTCGGCCAGTCCATTAAGGATGGCCTCCTTAATAAACTTTTCTAAGATCTTCCCCGGGATAGAAGTCAGGCTGATGGGCCTATAGTTAGCCGGATCCACTTTCCTCCCTTTCTTGAAGATAGGCACCACATTGGCCTTCTTCCAGTCTTCGGGCACTACACCAGAGCGCCAAGAGTTTTCAAAGATCCGCACTAGAGGCTGGGCTATGATGCTCGCCAGCTCCTTGAGTACCCTGGGGCGAAGATTGTCAGGGCCGGCTGACTTGAAGGTATCCAGCTTCTCAAGATGTTCCTTCACGAAGTCAGCATTAATGGAGGGCAGGGGATCACCCTCACCCGGACTTCCCGGCCCTGTAGCGGGCACGGGCGTCCCATGGGGCTGATGAAAGACCGACGCAAAGTACCTATTTAATAGGTTGGCTTTTTCCTGGGCGTCAGTTGTCAGTTGCCCCATCTGGTTCAGCAGGGGTCCAACGTTGCCCCAGCTTTTCCTCCGGCTCCCCACATATCTGAAAAAGGACTTTTTATTGTCCTTGATGCTCAAAGCTAGCTGGAGTTCAGTTGCAGCCTTGGCTTTCCTGGCCTGCTCCCTACAGGACCGGACCAGTGCAGAATAATCCTCCTTGGAGGTGACTCCCATCCTCCATTCTTTGTAGGCCTTTCTTTTTAGCCTCAGGAGGTCTGCTAGGTCCCTGGAGAGCCAGGGGGGCTGCTGTGCCCTCTTGCTGCCTTTCCTCCGAGATGGAATAGACTTAGTTTGTGCATTGAGGATCGCTCCCTTGAGGAGCAACCACTCTTCTTGAACTCCCCTCTCCCTGCGGTCACAGTCCCTTAGGGCCTCACTGACAAGCCTCCTGAGCTTGTCAAAGTCGGCTTTCCTGAAGTCAAGGACTTGCGTGTTGCTGACCGACTTGCCAGCTTTTCGGCGGATGGTGAAGGTGATCAGCTCGTGGTCGCTGTCACCCAGCTTCCCATCGATCACTAGGTCGCCGACTAGGTCATCCCCAGTAGCCAGCACCAGGTCGAGCAGCGCTTTGCCTCTCGTTGGCCCATAGACTTCTTGAGTCAGGTAGAGGTCATCCACGCACGAGAGGAAGCTCTGCGACCGCTCAGATTTTGCTGAGCGATCCTCCCACGAGATGTCTGGGTAATTGAAGTCACCCATGACAACCATGGTCCTGGAGCAAGTGGCCTCAGCCAGTTCCCGGGCGAACTCCTGGTCTAGCTCAGGACTTTGGGTGGGAGGTCTGTAATAGACTCCCACCATTGTGTCCCCTGTGCCGTGTTCCCCACGGATTTTAACCCAGAGGGTCTCCAGCCTTATGCTCCATACGGCTGTGAAATTTGGAGAGATTTCTACTGGTTGTATTTTATATTCAGTCGTCCTGGGTGTCTGTGACGACACGGTGCAGGGAAGTTGGGGCTGGTCCTGCTTGGAGCAGGGTTTGGACTAGATGTGACCTCCCGAGCTCCCTCCCACCCCTGTTTAATGTGAGTGTAGGAAGCTGTGGAAATCCATCTTGCAGCCTTGGGTTGGCCCCAAGAGACTTCCAGCTCTTCCATGCAATAATGCTGGCTTTGCAGGCAGTGTTGGGTGCCCTAGGAAGAGCAGATCGGATCCTCTGCTCTTCCTCCCACCTTATGCCGAGAGATTACCATTTGCTTACGGTCGCGCAGGGTGTCAGAAGCAGGACTGAAACCCAAGCGTCTCCATTCCCGGTCCCTTGCGTCAGCCCCTGCATGGCATGGGATTAATTTCCCGGGGTATAAATAACCCTGTTTATCACTTTGGTTTCATGATTCAGCATTCCTGGTGTCAACGGTTGATGCTAATCAAAGCCGGCTAGCATCAGATTTCCGTGAGGCGACTGCAAATGGAGGTTTCGGAGAAGGGATGGTCCTTGCAAAGGGCAGGGAGATTAATGGGAAGAGGAACGAGAAGTGCTTCTGGCCTCAGGGCTCAGCTCGCGTCCAACGGAGGGAGAGCTGGGCTTCTCCTCTTCGCTCCTCACGCAGGTACAGCCAAGGCAACCTGCTCACGTCAGATCCCAGCGGGAGCGTCTTGCCTGGCTGCTGTGCTTCATGCACTATTTCCCCTCGCGGTACCCAGATATTGTGAATGGTACCACAGCCTTTTCCTTGCAGAGCATCCTCCTTCACCCTCTGCCGGACAGGCTCACCTCTAAGCATCAGGCATCCATTTTTGCCACCGATCGCTTTATATTCTACTCACATGTGTCCATGTGATATTAGTATTTGTGCTGCGCTGATGCTACCCCTCACCTTCCTGCTCGGTCGGGCAAGAGAGTTACCTGCAGGCCTGGTAGGTGCACGCCTGGATTTATTCTGCCTGTGTCTTTGCAGATTTTGCTTGCATTTGTTCGTTAACTGGTGCACACAACTGCCTGGTGAAGCAGGTGAATGTTATTTTCTCGATTGGGCAGACAGCGAACACTGGCACGCCACATGACTAAGGCTGATGTTTCCACCTGTGGCCAGTGGCTTTGGCTGACTTGAGTCTGAATCTTTAGCCCAGACACTCTCAAGCTGGTCCCCCCAAAAAAGTCACTGGTCTAAGGGACTTGCCCAAGGTCACACGGTGACTCAGTGGCAGAGCCACAATTAGGAGGCAAATCTCCTGAGGACCGGTCCAGTCTTGACCGACCTGACCCTCTTTCCTCTCCTTAGTGCTATGCCCTTGTCTTTGAAATCGAGGGGAAATTTCCACAAATGTTATTTTTTTGCATGTTCTTCCACACCCCGTGTTTAGCGCTGGGACTGCTACCGCCTGGCTGGCAGCAGATAGCGCTGCTGCCGCCGCCATTTCCATCTGCAAATAACTTTGCAAACAGTGGCACATTGATTCAGACCGTGCCTCTGTGTGGGAGAGAAGCAAAGTGACTTGTTCTCGGGTCCCAGCCATGTTTAACAATCTTCGGTGGGAGTTCAAACCTGATGATTTATAAAGCAAAGGCCAGGCAGAGTTGAACATGTAACCCAAGCAGGCCATGGGATATTTTTGTGGGCTGCACTGGAAAGCCTGCTTTGAAACCACCTAGCTAGGCAGGCTAGGATATTAAATTCTCCTTCCACATGCAGAGCAGGTTGCGTGGATTTAGGGCTGCTCCATGCTGTGTCTAGGTTCCCCTTCTCGCGTCATCGTGGGTGCAGTTTTTTGAGCAAAACTAGAATGGCAGTGAACCGTGGCAGCAAGTCTACCTCCCATAGCTGAAACAACACAGCGGTGCCAGCAAAGTGGATGGGAAACACGCCAGAGAGCTTTCCCCGCTTCTGTGCTAACAGGCCTCCGGGTATGGGATCCGCGTCGCGTTTAGAGGAGACACGGGGGATTTGAGGCTGAAACTGAACTTTAAAAAATATGTGCATTTGTAGGGAAACTCAGAGCTGCTGTGAGATGGGCAGGGGGGTTAAGACACCAGATCTCAATCTGGTTAGACTCAAGGCCGCCCTCGGAGCATGCCAGTTCTTCACTGTCACTCCTTTTTTTGATGACAAAAATATCCTAGAGCCATTCTCCTGTTGCAAAGGGCTCAGCTGGACCACAGCAGGGCAGGGTGTTTTGGACACTGCAGATTCCTATTGGAAATATTTAGGTTTATCTTCTGCATCATACCAGTGCATCTACCTGATTCCTGATTAAATGTTCACCACCCTTTCTTCTTTTGAAGGCTTTTGATGAAAAGGCCAGCTAGCCTTTCTTGTGTCCTTCTGCTTTGCATTGGCCGCTCCTGCTCATACAGCTCCTATTTTGCAGCCCTGCTGATGGGTTTTGAATGCACTCCGATGAAGTCCTATTCGGTCTGGTTTCTATCTTAGGCTGAATCACTCCGCCCCTGGCTGATGAGTAAAGCTTCTAGCTTCTTTTTACCTGGAGAAACATAGGTCCTGTGCTCTGCGGGGTGCTGCCCTCAGCATGTGCACCCCCCTTGGCAAAAGCCTGGCTCTGCCCATGGTGGCACCCCTGCCCAGCTCTTCAGGGGCACGGTTGAACCATAGACTCATGGACAAGGAGGGTGGAAGGGAGCTCAGGAGATCACATCTAGTCCGACCCCTGCTCCAAGCAGGACCAGCCCCAACTACATCATCCCAACCATTTTCATTGCCCTCAGCTGGACTCTCTCCAATGTGTCCACATCCCTTCTGTAGTGGGGGCCCACAGCTGGACACTGGACTCCAGATGTGGCCTCCCCAGTGCCGAATAGAGGGGAAGCATCCCTGCCCTCGATCTGCTGGCAACGCTCCTGGCAATGCAGTTGGGGATGCTGGTAGCCTTCTTGGCACCACGGGCACACTGCTGGCCCCTGTCCATCTTCTTGTCCCCTGTCCCCCCAGGTCCCTTTCTGCAGAGCTGCTGCCCAGCCCGTCACCCCCAGCCTGCACCGGTGCAGGGGATTGCTTCCTCCTCAATGCAGGACTTTGCACTTAAACCTCATGAGATTTCTTTTGGCCCAGTCCTCCAGCATGTCAAGGTCTCTCTGAACCGTAACCCTTCCCTCCAGCCTATTCCCTACTCTCCACAGCTTGGTGCCATCCCAAACTGGTGGAGGGCATACTCTATCCCATCCCCCAGGGGAGCCCCCGGCCCAGGCCTGCCAAGGAAACTATAAGCTCCTTTTGGTCTTGGGGGCCACAAGTGATGTGTTACAGATTTCTTTGCACAAATAATAATGAAAACAGGGACAGGACTGGGGTTCAAAGTTCAGAACAAGAGTGCCAAGGGGGCAGAGCTCACCGGACAGCACCCACTGGCCCTCAAAGGAGGCCGAGGAGCCAGCGGACACTGCCCAGCGATACTCTGCTCGGAGATGGGGATGAAACAGGGTGAGGAAAGCAGCCCCACAGTCCCTGAGGCCTTCCTGGCCTGGTCACATACACGGGCAGGGCCAGGAGGAGGTTGCCCAGGAGGTCCTGGGACGTGGTGGGGTCTCGGATGTCAATGAAGAGGTGAGGGGAGCCGGGCAGCCAGGACCTGGGCAGGGGGCTGCAGATAGTGGTGCCCCAGGCTCTCCCTCTGCATGGGGCAGTGGAGAAGGCAGGGCAGGGGGTGCAGCGAGGGGTGCCCCACGCTCTCCCTGGGCAGCAGGTTGCAGAGGAGGAGGTGCAGGGGCTGCAGATAGGGGTGCCCCAGGCTCGCTCTCTGCATGCGGTTGTGGAAGAAGAGATGCAGGGGTGCAAGGAGGAGTGTCCCAGGTTCTCCCTGGACAGAGGGATGTGAAGAAGGGGGTGCAGGGAGGGGTGCCCTAGGCTCTCTTCTGCAGGAGGCTGTGAAGGAGGAGGTGCTGGGGTGCACCGAGGGGTGCCCCAGACTCGCTCTCTGAATGGGGTTGCGAAAGAAGAGGTGCAGGGGTGCAAGGAGGGGTGCCCCAGGCTTGCTGTCTGTGTGTGGCTGTGAAGAAGGGGTGCAGGGGTGCAGCGAGGCATGCCCCAGGCTCTCTCTGCATGGGGCTGTGGAGGAAGAGGTGCAGTGAGGGGTGCCCCAGACTCTCTCTGCATGGGGCTGTGAAGAAGGGGGTGCAGCAAAGCGTGTCCTAGGCTCTCTTCTGCAGGGGGCTGCAAAGAAGGGGGTGCTGGGCTGCAGATAGGGGTGCCCCAGGCTTGCTCTCTGTGTGGGACTGTGAAAGAGGAGATGCAGGGGTGCAGCGAGGTGTGCCCCAGGCTCTCCCCTGCAGGGGGCTGTGGAGGAGGTGGCGCAGGGGTCCAGTGAGGGGTGCCGCAGGCTCTGTCTTTGCATGTCACTGTGAAGAAGGGGGTACAAGGAGGGGTGCCCCAGGCTCTCTTCTGCAGGGGGTTGGAGGAGGAGGTGCAAGGAGGGGTACTCCAGACTCTCCCTGGGTAGAGGACTGTGAAGAAGGGGGTGCAGGGGTCCACCGAAGGGTGTCCCAGGCTCTCCTCTGCATAGGGCTGTGGAGGAGGAGGTGCAGGGGTGCAGCAAAGGGTGCCCCAGACTCTCTCTCTGCATGGGATTGCAAAAGAGGAGGTGCAGGGCTGCAAGGAGGGGTGCCCCAGACTCACTGTCTGCATGGGGCTGTGGAGGAAGCGGTGCAGGGCTGCAAGGAGGGGTGCCCCAGACTCACTGTCTGCATGGGGCTGTGGAGGAAGCGGTGCAGGGCTGCAAGGAGGGGTACCCCAGACTCACTGTCTGCAGGGGGCTGTGGAGGAAGCGGTGCAGGGCTGCAAGGAGGGGTGCCCCAGACTCACTGTCTGCAGGGGGCTGTGGAGGAAGCGGTGCAGGGCTGCAAGGAGGGGTGCCCCAGACTCTCTCTGCAGGGGGCTGTGAAGAAGGGGTGCAGGGCTGCAAGGAGGGGTGCCCCAGACTCCCTCTGCAGGGGCTGTGGAGAAAGGGGTGCCGCCCAGAGTGCCCCAGGTTCTCCTCTGCTGGGAGCTGTGAAGAAGGGGGTGCCGCCCGCTGCCCTGGGGAGGGGGTGCCCCAGACTCCCTCTGCAGGGGGCTGTGGAGGAAGGGGTGCAGGGCTGCAAGGAGGGGTGCCCCAGACTCTCTCTGCAGGGGGCTGTGAAGAAGGGGGTGCTGCACGCTGCCCTGGGGAGGGGGTGCCCCAGACTCCCTCTGCAGGGGGCTGTGGAGGAAGCGGTGCAGGGGTGCAAGAAGGGGTGCCCCAGACTCCCTCTGCAGGGGGCTGTGGAGGAAGGGGTGCAGGGCTGCAAGGAGGGGTGCCCCAGACTCTCTCTGCAGGGGGCTGTGAAGAAGGGGGTGCCGCCCGCTGCCCTGGGGAGGGGGTGCCCCAGGCATGTGGCCGCGGGGCGGCGCGTGCACGGGGCGGTGCTCGGCGCTGCGGGCGGGGCACGGCGGCGCGGAAGATGGCGGCGCTCCCCCGCACCGGGCCGTGCTGAGCTCCGCGCTCGTCTCCGCTCCGGCCGCGCCCCATGGCCGGCGCCTGCCGCCGCTGAGCGGCCCCGGCCCGGCCCGGCCCCGGGAGGTGAGTGCGCGGCCGTGGGAACAAAGGCGGCCCGGGCTGGGGGGGGTCCCGGGGCGCCCCCCGACCGTGGGAAAAGGCTCGCCCCTCGCGGTGTCGGGGGCTGGGGGGGCAGACAGCGCCCACTCGGCTCCCTGCCGCTTTCTGCACCCTGGGGTGGCATCTCCCCGTGTGTCGGTGCGCCGCATTAGGGCGCGGACGCGTGTGGCGCGGGGAAGCTGAGACCCCAAACCCTGCTGCGTTTCCACAGGGGCAAACCCCCACCCCCTTCGCGGGCTCGTCCGTCTCGAGGGTCCAGCCGGACGGTCGTGGGTGGCGTCCAGTTAGCGGGGCGGGGTGCTCAGCGGGGAAACTGGGAGCCGAAGGCTGCGGGTGGGGTTGTTCTGCGAGACCGGGGGTCGGGAGCCCATAGGGGTGCACGGCGGCTGTTTTGCAGACAGGATTTCTTCCCCACGCGTGCACACGTGACATTAAGCCGCGTTAGACTCGTGGCGTCGGGGAAGTTTCGGAGCTGCTTCACCCGCCGGGTGTTCCTGGGCTGCGATCGGTTGTAGGAGCGGGGGATGGATGAGCAGAAGGACCCTCGCAGGCGTTGGGGTTGTTCCCCGGTGTTAGTAATGGTAGGGCACCCCTCACGTCTTTACGTGGCTGTTTTTCTGATGGGCCAGGGGGATGGTACTGGGTAGTTATGCGCCTGCCCTCTGCGCGGTGGGTTTCCCTCGAGCCCCTATGGGGCCTTGCACGTAGGGGCTGGGAGGCAGGGTGCTGCAGCAATGCATCCCTCTCCCATGGGTTTCTCAGCTGTGCAGTTAAAGCTTGGCTTGTCTGAGAGGCCTGGGTTGCGTGACGCAGACATGCCGGGTGCTGGGGCGCTTTATTCATGCGAGGAGTGCCAAGCAACGTGTGGGTTTGCACGGCTCGGACCGCCCCGAGGTTTGGGGGTGACCAGCACCCGCGGTGCACCCTCCAGCACCAACCTGGGACTGAGCATGATGCCAAGCCGAGGAAGGAGAGGTTGGGAGAGGCACCTTATTTACCAGAAAACGTGTCTTCATCCTTAAAATCATATAAAAAGCCCCGAGTCCAAATCTCCCTTGATTTGCGTGCCTGCTTTCCAGAAGTCAAACTTCAGCAGGGATGTTCAATTATGCTCCGGGTGAAGCGACTTGGGGGATGACTCTCTCTCGACAGGGAAACTAATGTCTTGTGCGTAACGCATTGGCTTGTTTGCTACAGGTTCCACGTTTCCTCCTAGATTTTTTTATTTAGTTTTTTAAAAAATTGACACGTCTTAGCTCTCTGAGCAAAGATGTGCGTCTTCCTCTGGCAGCTCCCTCTGCATAGCTGGAATATGAAGGCCAAGGTCCCCCTGCGCTAGTAGGACCTGAACATCTTCGGCAAAGAGCGCTTTTGTCGGTGTAAAGCATTTTGCCAATTCTTTTTACGCTCTGATTGTAATGTCGGCCTATCGGGAGAGGCCTCTTCGTGTGTCGGCGGCTTGGGGGACCGCCCTTCCCGGTGTGCCTGGTGAATAAATGGATGAGAGGTCTGTGCTTTGAGTCTGCTCGCTCCACGGTTAACGTGGGATGGCCAGAATTGGGGGCTGGATGATTCCCCAGTTTGAACTTGGGTCTGCAGATATTTTGCTTGCTGCTCAAGACCCACGACAGGCCTCATATCCCTGCCCTGTGGATAGCCCTTTGGATTGATTTCCACCCCCCACCCTCCTTTAATTGGGATTTCTGCAGGAGCAAAGGTCTCCTTAGCCCGAGTCCAGTGGCAGAAGGGGCTTCTTTCCGAGCAAGGACATGCAGGGGTACTGAGCTGAAAAACCCCCGGTCTTTGGAGGCCGGCGTTTTGTGTCGAAAGGCTTGTGGATGCAGAAAATCGGGGAGAATATGTCTGTGTAATCCGATCTGCTCTTGAAAGCCTGGCAGAGGGCTGCGTGCCGCAGACATAAGCTGTGTCAATAAGAACTCTGTTCAGGCTCTGGGAACGGCCTCGTGATCACGGCTTGATTGGCAGCCGGCCGAAGGGAGGGCCTTTTCGGAGAAAGAGGCGAGATTTTGGCGGCACTTCTGACCGACTCGGCTGCCTTTCCTGACGCCCGCTTATTGTTCTTTCTCAACTCGGATTTGCTCCGGAGGCTTCCTGGGCGCAGCGAGGATTTTGGGCGGCGATAACATGAGTGCAAAGAGGGTTTCCTGCCTCGCCGCGCAGCCCCTCGGCCCAAGCAGCTCTTGGGAATGAGAAGGTGACAGATTTAGAAGAATATGAGGTAGGAGCTCGACACTGCCGTGTGTGGGAGAGCGTCTTCGTGCGCGCGCTCGGGGGCAGGATCGCAAATGTGCTGTACAAAATGTCCTCAGAAAAGCCGTAGCCTGTGCTGTACCCAGTAGATCAAGCTATCTATCTAGCTAGCGATATCTATAACTATCTCTAGATATATAGAAGGATATAGATAGATCTATATAGATATCTATCTATATAGAGATATATAGGTAGATATCTATATAGATCTATCTATTTATATGTCTAGATATAACTAGATACCTATGTAGATATAGATAGATAGCTAGACATATAGATAGATATGTCTAGATATTGCTAGATGCCTATATAGCTATATCTATCTGTATGTCTAGCTATCTAGCTATATGTCTAGATATAGCTAGATACCTATATAGCTATATCTATCTATATGTCTAGCTATCTAGCTATAGCTAGATACCTATATAGCTATATCTGTCTGTATGTCTAGCTATCTATCTAGATATCTATCTATATAGATATATCTATATATAGATATAGAGAGAGAGATGTATAGGTAGCTATAGAGATATATGGCTACTCCCTCGTGCTTGTTCTTTTTAGCTTTTCCCCCAGAAAAGCTGTGTGCATTTTGAGGTGGGATTCTGCCCGCCCTGATGCCAGTCTCAACCTGGTGGATCTTGCTTAGGACGCCAGACCAGAACCTGGCCCATTCCTGCTGGGAGCAAAAAAACCCCTCAAAAACTCAGGTTCTCTGTTATTAAATATTTTACTACCTGATGCTTGATCCTTTAAGGTCTTGTAGCGATAGCTGCTTGAGGTAATAAAAATAATAGTTGCAGACCTTCACAAAAGCCGGATTTGAATTTGGGGGTTGGATGGAAAGGCTTCGTTTAGCACGTGCTCATTGTAAAGTACCATTTTTGTTGCATTGTGTGGCTGGTGTATCACGTTTTGTTCTGCCGAGCTTTTAACGCCAGCGCGTTTGGCACTCGCAGTCGGGTCGTTTGCGACGAGGGCCCTTTCGGTGTGGCCGGCTCTGACGATGGGTACTGCAAACTTTGGGAAATAGTGGATTGTGTTTTCTTCAAGCCTCAGCTCCGGGAGTCAAGTGACTGCACAAAGTTCCTAGCTTTCATTTAGAAGAAAAACCTCAGGTTTCTAGTCCTTTTAACAGCAGAGTAAAACTTGAAAGCTTTGTCTTAGATATCAAACAACAAAGAAAAACAGAATCCAGAGCTCATCGTTTTGGTTTAAGAGCCCATGATTTATTTTTTTTAACCATTTAAGGCCTGGCTTTTGTCATTTTTCAATCTTGGCCCAGTTTCCTGGTGCTCGGGTCTGCTCCCAGATGCGCCTATGTAGAGTCAGCGGGCAAGATCCATTGCTCCGTTGGTTTACTCCAGCCGAGAATCCATCCTCCCGAGAGCCGCGCCATTTGGCGGGCAGAGCATGGCTTTTCGGGGATGTTCTCCTTCCTTCCCCTTGCTGCCTTGGGCTCGTAAAAGGATGCCCTGTTTCTCAGGGGCGTTCACATCCCGTTCCTCCTGCCCGTGGTGGGACCGGGCTCGGGCCTGGAGGGAAGCACCCGGGGCAGTCGTGAATCGGGAGAGGCACCGGCAGGAAACCCTGGGTCTCTGCTCCTGCTCATACATTGAGGAGGCCGCAGCTGGGTAATCGGCTTTTACTTCCTGTTCCCAATCTGTTTGGGTCAGAAGCAGCCGTGTTTTTTCCATATTAAGATGTTTGGCTTCCTTCTGCAAGGCAGCAATAAATCTGACACTGGGAACAGCGTGTTTCTTGCATTTTGGAGGCTCTGTATTGCAGCTCCTGACTTAAGTTTTGGATGGCGATGCTATTGTTTGTGCCTCGCTCTTTGCTTTGACCTGCTTTTTGGAGGGGCAGGGCTAAAGGAGCTGTTTTGGGACTGCAGAAAACTCACTTTTTGGCAGAGGCCCTTTGAAATTGCATTGGGAGGGAAGGCTGGTCTGGAGCTCCGGCACTGGAAAGGAGTCGGGATGGGGGAGAAAGGGGGAAATCTGGCTTTTGGACTTGGCGAGATGGTAGGCAAGTCCCTTTGTTAGTCTGTGCTGGTTGGGGATAATGCCTCCTTCCATTGCAGGGTGCTGGACCTATATTCACTAATATTTGTGAGCTGTTTTGTGGTCCCTGGAGATGGAAGGTGCTATAGAAGTGCAGGAGATTATGTCTGCTGTCGGGCCACATTCTTCAGTCCTTAACAAAGCAGCACTATCGGCCCGTTGCCAGGGCTCCCAGTTGCTTGATGGATTGGTCATTAAAGCAATTAATGGAGATGTGAATGCTGCAAAACAAAAATGGCAAGATTGGTGGATAGGGTGACCTCACCCGGCAGAGCGAGAGCAAGGAGCCGTGTGTTTCTCTGCTTAGCACCCAACAGAATAGGACTTGCCCAGAGGACTGATCCATCAGGAGCGATCAGCCCCGGGTTTTAATCCCACTCGAATACTTTCTCCCTCATTAGGCTGCTCGTGAAACCACCCGATTTCAAAATAAAACGTCATGCCCTTATTCAAATTCACATTTATGAATGAGGTGACATCCTTGAGAGCACTGGGTTTCTCTTGATAATAGAGCTTGTCAAAATCTTGACATTTTTACAAAAAAAATCATTACTTTTTTGACTAAAATGGATTAATGTTTCTTTAAAAAATGCGGGGGGAGGAGCAAAATTTGCCCCCCTTTTTAAACCAACTCCTCAGTTCTGGGCTGTCTTCGTGCACAGCAGCAAACCGAACGGAGAGGGCCAAGACCTTCTTTTAGGTAACGTGTTGCTCTTCAAGCATCTCCTCGCTTGTATTTAATTAACGGACCTGTCTTGATTAGAGATGGCAGTATGAATTTAACGGACCCGTCTTGATTCGTGATGGCTCTATGAATTGGAGCAATGAGTAGTCCAGGTGACATAGCTCTTCACCTGATAACCTGAAGATCATAGGTTCATAGATATTGGAGCTAGAAGGGAGAGAGATGATCAGGTCCAACCCCTGCCCAAGGGGCAGGACGTCAGACGGTGTCAGCATCCAGATAAGCAAGATCAGACTTGTTTTAGTTAAGTTTTTATGTGTCAGGGGGGTGGGGGTAGGGGAAGAAGTTGCAGCTCAGCTAACTGGAAAGAGGAAGACCAAAAAACAAGGAACACACAGATCACATCGATAGGCCCACATATGCCTTCCCTCGCCCCCAACATGCAAAACCCAGGCCGTGTTAGGCGTGTGTTAGCTGTCTGGCTGGCTGAGGTTGATATTCAGTCCTGCAACGATCCCCGCCCTACTCCTCATCTTTGTTACAAGGCTGAGTAGCTTCGGTGGCAATCGGGGAGGTGCCTCCGCCTGTTGATCCAGTCCAGAAAAGCCGGCGTTCCCAGGTCGTCTCTGGCATCGGGTCATTTCCGTGACATCGGCTTTGGCACCGCTGGTCCAGTCCGGTCCCGATGAGGAGCACCGCTGTCTGGTCCTGGAGCTGCTCTTTGCAGGGGCCAGTTGCTCCAGGTGGGGAGTCTTGAGCAACGGGGGGATGCTTGGAGTGAGCCCCTTTCTCCTGGTCTGTCGGACGGAGGCCTCCGCACGGTCTTCCTCGTACCTGTCCCCCATTCGAGTTGTCCTGCCTCAGAGCATCCTGTAGCACCGTCCCTGCACCCTTTCCGGAGCCCAGGCTCTGTTGCAATCTGTTATGGTGAGAGCACAGACCAGCCCCGGATGAAAGGGGGGTGGGGGGCAGCGCTTTGATTTATGCAAATGTGTTTAATTTACCCTGTAGATGGTGCAGCGTTACATCCCCCTGAGTTTTCTCACTCCAAGGCTTTCACTTGGCCAGAAGAGCTGCCAGGATGTAGTCGCCACTCGTGCTGGTCCTGCAGCCCTCGTGCCCGGCTGGTGGGCACCTCCCAAGGCAATGCCCTTTCTCTGGAGGGTTAAGCCAACTAAGTGGTGTGCGGAGCGGTGCCTAGTACTGATTTCTTCTCCATGGCTGCAAATTAAAATTGTTCTATGTCTTAGTAGAAAGAGACACCTGGAAAAGGAGCTGGAGTATGCTTAGGTGGTCCTCGGTTCTGGGGTTTGCTTAGGTGGTCTTCTGTATGTCCAGCTTAGGTGGTCTTCTGTATGTCCAACTTCTGAACTGTTTGCTGCCAGGTGCCAAAGAGTCGGCTTTAGATTTAAAACCAGCTGGGGTTTGCTCCCAGGGGCTTTGTCATCAGCTCTGTCCAGTTTTCCTCCCTCGGGTGATGCGACAACCCCGGTTCACTGTGAAACCTTGCACCCTTGCAAGAAGGGGCATTTGAGAGGGCATGGCCAGTCCGAGGAGCTCCTGTGATGTGCCCTGAACTATTCCCTACATAAGAGCGCTCAGGACCACAGCTGGATGCTCAGCGCCGGGCAGTATCGAGCAATTATTGACATCTCTTGGCAAGCTGCTGGCTTTTGCTATTTGTGTCTTTATTTGCCCCCCCCCCTTTTTCCTCCATGCAACAGTGTAACTCGGAGAGTAACATATTGATTTAATGAGAGTAATGCTTAATGTATCCGGAAGATGAAGCTGAAGCCAAGGGCAGATACATTTTAATCAGCAATAGCTATAAATTTGGACGGGACAGAACAGCCAACCCCGTTGCTGTGGGACTGATTGTGCATTACGGACATGGGTGAAATCAGGACATCCACGGCATGGGCTGCAGAGTCCGGCGCTTTGGGCGGAGAAGCTTGCCGCTCGACGCAGGATGGTCCCTGCTGCCCCGTCCCTCTGACGTCCACGATCGGGGTCCTTGCTTGGAAGGCAAAGATTTGCAAGTTCACGTTCATGGGCAGCGTAGTTATTCAGCTGCCCCCTGCCAGGTTCTTGTAGGAAAGCATGGATGGAAACAAGCCTGGGAAGCTCTTTGCATGGATCTTTCTGATTTTCAGCTGCAAACCCATGGGGCTGATTCTCTGGTTTAAGACACTGGGGTTGTCATTCTGCTGTGAGAAGCTGGGGGGGTTTGTATGTTGGAGGGGGGAGTTTCTATCACTGATCCATCACCTTTCCATGATGAAATGGGGAAACCGTATTTTCTTTTAAAAAGAAAATCTTCAGGTGCCTTGGCTGCTGTCGCTGTGCTCCAGGTCCAGTTTGACGTTCACTGGTGGTGGCTGTAAAATAATCCCTGATGGGTGCAGTGGGGCAGGTAGGTGACTGGGATCTGGCCTTTCACGGCTCCTGGGCTGGACTGGACCGTCTGGTTTCATTTCCAAGTGAAATGAGTTTGTTGCTCTCTGTCTAACCCCTAGTTTGGACCACAATAGGACCGTACTTCCTGGGTGCTCTGGATTGTCTCTCCTAATCCAGGGTTGAAAGGCAAGGACATTTGGTTCCTCTTGCAACGAGGGAAACGATGCTGGTGACTTTGTTTGCTTCCAGTTGATGGATATCTTCATCGCTGCCATTGTGAGAACAAAGATTGCAAGTCACACGGGCAGCTTTGAGAAAAGGAAGAAAGAGGATGTGCTTTAAAACCACCACTGAGAAGGTTTGTAAATAAAAGAAACAAAGCACCAGGAACAAAAATGCTCCCTTCCTCCCCCTGCCCCACGAGCGTGTCATACGCAGCCGCAAGGATGCGCCCATTTGTACGAGACTCGGAACATTGAAACAGGCTACAAACAAAAATGGAAGTGGAATGAATTGCAGCAGCTGATTGTGCATCGGAACGGCGTGCGTTTTGTGTGCGTTTCACGTTGGCAGCTGAGCGCCGTTGGCCATCGCATGCTGTTGAGAAGGGCGTGGATTTTTAGCTGTTTCACTTGAGTTTCCCTTTAAAAAAAAATGGGACTGTCGGGAAGAATAGCTGGTGATTCTCCTTCCCCAGACCTCTGTATGATAACACTAGATGAATATATTTATTAATACTTAATATATGACATATATCTATATATTAGCACCCCTCGTTTGCTTAGGGAGGGGCTGAGCCTGCAGGGTGCTCTCCGAAGCACTGCAATGGGCCTCTATTTGACATCAGGATGTGTTGGCATTTTAAGGGCATTGAGAAGTGCGGCTTTCCTTGCATTTCTCTCAACTGAACCTCAGCCGAGCGGTTTCCGAAAGCGAGTCTCTTGACTTCCGCGAGCAAGATCTGGTGCAGAGCTTGCAGGTGCCCCATGTGTTGGCAGAAGCACCTGTTGGGAACACCTGAATCCAGCAGCCCAAGTGGTTTTTGGGAAGGTGTTGGCAACCCGCTGAGATGGGGTTGGAGTGGTGTCCCCGTGATGGTCCAGGGAATATGGGAGAAGCAGGGGGGGGTTTTTGGCAATACTGAGTAGTTTGGAGAGATGTTAGGGCCTTTCTTCAGGGCCTTCAGAGAGACTGACCTGGGGACTCTTGGGGCAGGGATATGGATCATTAACGTGTGTGTTGGGGGCGAGGGGGCTTGGTGCCGACACCTGCCTTCAGCTGGGACGCCGTCGCTGTGTCTCACCCTGCAGCAAAGCACCCTGCAGTATCAGCAGCACCTGTTTGCTGGGTTTTAGTTTAAATGCCTGCAAGAAGGCAACGTTGCTGGTCCAGAAGATGCAGGCACCCAGAGAGTGAGGGGCATGAGTATGAGAATCCCCGATTCAGGCAGGGTGGAGCAGGGGGTGGGATCTGGGAGCTTGCATGGGACATCTTCTTGCAAGAAAATGAGTCTTTGCCTTTCTCGCCTGCAGTGTTGCACCCTAGCTAGGGACCTGGCTGGCAACAGTGCCTTGGCTCAATTTTAGCCCTGCTGCATGCAACACAGCTGCACGCGTGGGCTATAAGGCACGCCCGGCTAGCTCACGGTTGTGGGAACCCCTAGTGCAGGAACACGTGGCAGCCTGCCTCGGTCATTCATGAAAGCACCTGAGCCCAGGCTTAAATCCAATTGAAGGCCAGGGAATTAGTCACATGCTTACGTGCTTTTCTGAATCGGGGTCTTAACTGGAATGGTATTTTCCTGGATTTAGATTAGGCCTTTAATTTAATTTTAGGTTGGATTCAGTTCCTTTTTGTTCTTTTTTAACACAAGGAATTAACTTGAAAAGTGGTTCTTAGACTAATACAGTAGGTTTTCATTGGATCTGTTTAATTTAGTTTTTACTGTGTCAGTGTTTCCATATAAATTGTATCTTAATAGGATCCCTTGCTAATGCCATGCCAGTGGTAATCTGGCATCTTCAGCTATATGCCCTGATTAATTCCTCAGTGTAACATCGCGATTGGAGCTTTGCATATGATTGATTTAGCAGGTTGGTGGCTGAACTGAGAAATCGGGGGCGGGGAAAAACCCTGAACTTTCAGTTCGGAGCAACCCCCAAATGAAAATGGTTTGATTTCTTTTTTTCCCCACCAAAACAAGCATCTGCCAAATATTTGTTTCATAGTTTTAGGGTTTATTTTTCCCTTTCTCTTTTAGGCATAGCTAAGTTTGGTGTTTGAGGCATTGTTTCAAAACAGGAGGTTCATTCGCCCCTTTTCAAACACGCTGAAACAAAACATTTTGTCTTTCCTGAATTGCTTGGTTTTCGCAGTGGAAACCTCTCACAATTTGAATTCAGTTTGTCCCACCCAAATTGTATCTTTTTGGAGATGAATAAATTGCTTTCCAAAATGTTGCCCGGCTGTAATCGTAGCAGGCCTTGCATGTTATAAGCTCCCGTTATTTTGCAGATAACATGTTCTGCACGCTACTTCTGCAGCCTATTTGGGTCAGACGCCCGGTTGTATGAGCTGCAGGAGCCCCGTGGACTTTCCTGGTACTCGGTTGCTAAACACCAGCTGAGGAGCTGACATTTACTTTCTCTCTGACTTCCCATCTCTATCCCTCCAACACCAGTTTACTGCCTGTGGACATTTAGCCTCTCATCCAAAGCTCAGGGAAGGTGCAGAGGACCCCTCTTGGGTGCCATGGCTTGGAGTGGGGGGACTGAGGTTTTAGGGCCATGCATATTTTAAGCAGAGGATGAGCTGGGAAATGTAACTTTGCAAGAGTTATTAGGGAAGTTCGTCACACTGTCCAGCGCTGCGGTTATTGGAAAGCACCCCAGGCCTTGTGGGGTGCATTGTGCTGCTCTGGCTTCCAGCCCAGGGAACACCAGAAGCACATGTCCTTTGATGTGTTGGAATAGCGGCATTTTCCTCCTTTTGCTCCTTTCCTAGCGGCGCGAGAAAGCAAATAGCAGTTCTCTAGAGATGGCTTCCCCATTTCTGGCTCCGAGGTGGGGCAGGGGCACGCAGGGTGAGCCACAGTCCAGCACTGCCTTTTTAAGTCCTCTCATTGCAAGCAGAGCTCTCCTTGTTCAGGAGCCGTAGCCAGGGATTGGCATAGGTGGGCCCACGAGGGTCCTTTTGTACGTGAATCAGGTGTGGTGCCAATAACCTGGCTCCTCCGTTCAGGGAAGAGCTGGGGTATGATTTCAGCACGGTGCTGGCACAGTAGCTGGGGAACGGCCTCATCTGTTCGCATCTTTGTGCCCTGCAGCTTGTGCTTGGAGTTTGGATTTACCTCCCTAAGTCCTGAGTGAATGTCTTGGTTGGCTTTTCTCCCAGATGCAATAGAGTGTACTGTGTGTGTGTGTGTGTGTGTGTGTGTGTGTGTGTGTGTGTGTGTAGATTTATTTATATGCACACACACATAATGCATACATACACACACATACATATATTTACAAAACACCTTTCATAGACAAGCCTACGAACTTCACTTCATAAATCTACTGGATACAAAAAATCATGGACTAAATCTAGACATTGGATTGATGGCACATTATAACCTGCCTGACAGCCAATAACACCAGGTAACTTCTCTACATTTTGTCAGCTACATTCTTTCACCAGGTCAACATTTACCGCCCCCCACCACCTGTCTTGCACCTGTTGTCTCTGATGCTCGCTGCCAGCATTTGCATTTTCACAGACCTGCATTATGCATATTGGCTTAAGCTTTTGTTCCACCCAGGAGAGCACACAAACACCAGCAGACTCTCCCTAGGCCTGAAGAAGGGTGTGCCTGAAAGCTTGCAAAAAACAATTTTTCCAGCTATTTAGTTGGTCTAATAAAAGATATCCCATTTACCCAAAGAACCTTGTCTACCTACATATATACACACATACATACACACACACAAGTGGAGTAGTGCATTCTATTGCACTGAAATGTATGCGTATACATATGCACGCACACACATGCATGCTCGTACACGCATGTATGCACACACATACACATGGAAGTGTGTGTATATAGTATAATATATTTTTAAAGAGCTCTGGGTTGTGGAGAGCCCTTAGTCAATAAACAGTGGTGTTTGCACGATGTGATCAAAAGAGCATCTCAGAGCTGTGGCAGCCTCGGGAGTGAGGGCGTATAGACAAGCCCGCGCTGGAGACCCGGCGCGTTCTCCATGCCCTTAAGGTAAAGGATTAAGCTTGCAAGCAAAGGAGCAGGGTCGGGGCTAGACCAAGAGGGAGGCTGTGGACTCCTGCCAACAGTGTCAGTCAGATTTTTCTGTAACAGCCTCCTGGACATGGCAGTTGCGTTGACTTGGCTGAAAGCAGGCTGACGTCTGCAGGTCAGGCCTGATTAAAAGGGAACAAGGGTGAAGAAGAGCTCCGCGGAGCAAAGAGGATTTAGAGATGATGGCTGGCAGGGGGCTGCACTTGCCCTTTCCCTTTGGAGTTGGACTCTGGCCCTCGCCGCCTCCCTCCCTTGCTGTGTCCTGCATCCTTTGCTGCCTCTGAAGTACTTGCAGCCACCGCTGACTTCTCTGCGATTCGAGTTCCTTGGGTGCAGCTGCTCGGCCTTCTCCTCCCGCACCGCTGGTCTGTGGCTTCAGTCAAATGTCTTTGCCTGAAGCCTTGGCCTTCAACTTCCTCCAGGCAGCTCTGACTTCTGCAGATCCTTAGCTGGAAAGACAGCAGCGTCCTCTGGCCTGCTGAAGGGTTAGACATGCAGGCCTCTTGCTCAGTGCTGGCTTAAGCCCCGAATCACTAAGGGCAACTTGTGAGAGAACCTCTTTGCAAAACCTTTTTCTGCTCCCGTGGACCTCTCCAAGCCTGCTCGTTACCTTACCCCCATCTTGCGTCCTCCTGGCTGCTGCTTATGCCTGCATTTCACTGATACGGGAAGAATAAGGGAATGAAAGTGGCACTCGAGGGTGGGGGAAGTTCCTTTTCCTCTTGCAGTTTAAGCTTCGGGACAGAAAGCAAAACTATGAAAAGTCAGCGTCGTTGCCCTTGCAGCCTCCCTCCAGCCTGCAGACCTCCAAGACCTTTGCTGTGGAAGGAGATACCATTATTCCCATTTCTCAGGTTGGGCAGACTGAGGGAGAGGGAGAGAGGATGCCAAGATGTGGTGTCTGGAAGGAGGGACAGACTCAGCATGGGCCCCACCTCCGTAAATTCATACCCATCTTTGGGAGGGGTAAAGGGGGTGTGATGGGAGTGCTGATTGCTGCAGGTTTTATTTTGAGCCTTTTAGGGCAGCAGAACAGACAGAAAATGTTCCACTGAAATACTTGTGGGCAGAAAACAGCGTCTTTGACAACAGGAATTTTTTTTGGGGGGTGGGGGGTAGAAAATGTAATTTTTTTGTTTTCTTCAGAATTTGGGAGTCAAAAAGCCAACTCCCCCGCCCCCAGCCCAACCACTCCTTCTGTGAAACCTGAGGATTTTTGGTTTTTCAATGGAAAACATTTCTGTGAGAACAAAAAAACCTTTTCAGAGTCCAGGATGGTTTGGATCGGGACGGTCCTGCCTCAGACAAGGGGTTGGACTTCTGGACGCCCCTTCCAGCCCCACTTCTCTCTGACTTTATGGGTTTATTGGTGGAGGTAGAATAGCCTTTGCTGGGCCAAATTCATACTTGGCTGTTTCTCCAGGATCATAATTAGAGTTCAGCAGGGCTGAAATGGGCCTATCCTATCTTTCAAGTATGAAAATCTCATTTTAAATCTTGTCACTGGCTGCTTCCATTTATGTAAGGGTGTCTAATCTGTGCAACCCTGTGTCATCAAGTACACACCACTAAGTCCTCGCCGGAGAATGGGTCTGATTAAAGGCATTGACGCGATGAGATCTCTTTGATTGAGAAGGCCGTGCCAGAAGGTTCTCCGAGTTCAAGCATTCACTCCGGTTAAATAGCACTGATAGTTGTGATGACTGTTCACATCAGGCCATTAATAATTTTGATACGAGAGGAAATAACAACAGCATAAATACTCAACCCGCCGCCTGGGGTTGTGGGCCTCTCCATCTAGGAGGCAGGCAATCGCGGGGTGATTGAGCAGAATGATTGCGGCTCTCTCCTTTGAGTCCCTGAGCTCATTTTCGGTTGTGATTTCCACCTGGGCCCCTGAATGTAAGACACAGCTGTATCTTATATAATCTATATATCTTTTATATACAGATAATATATATCTTGTGTGTGTGTGTGTGTGTGTGTGTGTGTGTGTGCGCATGCATGTGTGTGTATATGTATGTATGCATACATGTGCATGCACACATGATACATGATGGAGACCCTGCTGTATTGTGTAGCTGTTTTCATTGGCACAAAAGCGGCGTGCTCAATCCGGCAGGCTGCACCCATCAATGATGCTGGCCCTTTCGCGTGTAGTGCAGTGTGCTTGCCCAGGGTCCAGCTCCGTTGGTGGCTGGATCCTTTATCAGCTGCATGTCTGAATATCCCTGGAAGTCTCTGCCGTGCTGGGAGGAAAAGGGAAGTGAGAATAATTTGTTTGCTGCTTTGATGAGGATGCATAATCCAGTTGTACTGATGGGCTCCCTGCTGCTGGCCCTGTATAGAGGCCTTGCCTCGAAGAGAGGGCAGGGAGAATTATCCCCGGTCTGGAGTGGAGAATGGAGGTGCAGAAACTGCAGTGATTTCCCCACGGGCACCTGGGCGTCTGCGGTGGGGCTGGGCACTGGTATCTGGGCTCATTGCTGTACCCAAAAGACCAGTCCTCTCTGGTTGAGGTCGACACCGGTGAGCAGAGATGCAGTGCTGAGTGCCGTGGAGAGAGCTCACTGCGTTGAACATAAAGGGAAGTCCCCCAGCAACCAGGAAGAATTAACCTCATGTTCTGCCTGTGGTTAAACTACATCTCAACGACATTATTCCCCTCTGCCTGACACCGATACTGCGCTCCCGTCCCCTCCCAGCCCACCACCGAGGAGGGAGGCAGTGAGTTTATCGAGCACAGCAGGGCACGTTCCCAAGGTTCGGGTCCCGGACCTGCCACTGCCTCACTTGTGTGACCCCAGGCAAGACCCTTTTCCTGCCTGTCCCTCAGCTCCTCCGCGTGCAAAGAGATAGACGTCACACCGTTGCGTGAAGCACACTGATTTACTTAGTGGTCGCAAAATGCCTTGGGGAAGGGCATCGTGGTACACAAAGTATTAATGTCCTGGCCTTGGTTAAAGGTCTGAATGTGACTGCTGCCCCCGCAGTCGCTCCGTCCCTGAGTTCAGCCTTGTGCCCTGGCCCTGGCCTGCGTCGAGAAATGCGCAGCTGTGTTTGAAATACGGCGCACGTGGCTTTCGGTCCTTGGGCCCCCCTCCCTCCCTCCCATCCCCTTGGCGTCTGTGCAGCGTTGCAAGTGCACATACTCTGCCCATTCAGTGGCATAACCCCACCCCTGCCTGGGTGGTGGCTGCCAGGGGGTGCATACAGCTGCGTGCACGATGTATCAGCCGCATACACGGGCGTTTTATCTACCACTCCCAGTGCAAGCCTGAGAGCAAACTTCCATGGGTGTGGGCTGAGGTCCTCTGCCCCGGAGGTCCTCTGACTGTGGCTGGGTTGATAGGGTGCTCGGGAGGTTATGCTGACCATCCTGGCAGGAAAAGGGAGGCTGGGGTTTTGGGCTCTGGGTGAGATGCTATCAGCAGCCTGGGGAGAGAAGCGTCATCTGGCGATGGGCATGATGCACGGGCTTTGGCGGCGGGGAAAATGAAGTGGGGAGGACGCATGGGAAAAAAGCCACATGCGCCAGCGAAAACTTGCGCAACCGTCCTTTCTGCAGCAGAGGCAGCAAGGACTGCCTGACCTTGGCAGCCGTACAGGGCAGATCTCGCATAAGAATGACTCGTGCTTAATATACCGGAGAAATGTGTCCGGGGAAGACGGGCTGCTCGCCTCCAGCTGTGGGGAGGCCGCCTCTCTGCGCTGCCTTTCCGGTGTGCCAGGAGAGTCCCCATGGGGGGTTTGTGTTGTGCATCAGGGCAGTGCGGTGCATGTCGTCTTCTGTGAATCTCCTGCACGTGCAGGTCCATGCCCCAAACTCTGCCCCATCCCCATGCTTCTGGTCAGCTCCCCCGTGCCCATCTGCTTGCAAGCGTGAGATGGCAGCTTCCTTCCACGAGCAGGCACCAGCCATGTGTCTCTGGGCTGTGCAGGGACCCGTGCACACTGGAGCTGGTAAAAGCTGAGTGCCAGTGCTTTACCATCCTGGTGGCAGCGTGCAGACCCAAAACTTTTTGTTTAAGGACAAACTGTGCTTGTAGGTCTGGCCTGAATAAGGGCTACGGGGCTTGGCTTTGCTGCTGCCCGGAGACGGGCCCGTTGCAAACACTGCTAACGAGCCCAAAGCGTTGAGTGTTATTAAAGTGGGGAATTGGAAAGCAGTGGATGAGCTCGGTTCTGGAGTCGGCAGACTCCTGAACAATAATCAGCTTTCCTTGAATGGCCCATGTGTGGAGACACCAGGTAGGGAGGAGAATACGAGGCAGATGAAGTTGGAAAAGCACAGACGCTCCCCCTGGTTTGCACAAATGAACCCGTGACCACAAGAGTCCTGTGTTAGGAGTGAGAAACAGGAAGGGCCAAGCCAGCTGCCCATCCTGGGGCACCTCTGCATATTGTGCACCTTGACCACTGCATCCTCCTCCAGGAGCCAAAAGGAAGGAAGCACCTGCTAGCCTGCCCATGTCATGCCAACGCACCCTTTGTCTTGCTCTGGGCACCAGCAATGCATCCTCAGGAGCCCTGGAGGGTTTGGAGTTGGGTTGCTTAGGCTCGTGCAGCTGCTGTGGTCACCTCTGGTAGCAAGATGCATCTAGCACGGTTGTTTTGCTGCATGGATGCTTTAGCACGTGACAGGATGGCACTTGGAGGCTCCTGGCGCTAGGATCCACCGCAGGGCATCTGTGTAGCAAAGATGCCTACAGTATCCCAGCTCCCCCATCTCTTTGGGCCAGGAGAGAGCCAGGCTTAAAAATTGACCCTGCTTTCCTGAACTGAAGGTGGCATGCTTGCAAAATGCTTGCCGAGAGGGTTAAAAGTGGACCTGTAAAAACTTCCTTGCCCTTGTGGGTGGAGCAGCGGGTATGGAGCCAGGTGAATGCGACACTGCAAACTCCAGCCAGTATCATGAATCCTATTCCAAGCCCCCGAGCACTTGGAGGCTTTTGCTTTGTGCGTCTCCTCGCTTGCTGGATGTTCTTCCTTGCCCGCCACTTCTGCCCAGCTGGTCATGTACGTTGCCAGAAGAATGGAGAAGTGATCTGCACTTTACTTCCATGCCTAGGACGGTGGGTGAAAAAACAGCCCCCATCACATCCTCAGCAAAACTCCCAAAGGGGTCAGGGCTTCACCCGGACGTAGTCAGAATAGGAGCCTAATGTGACTGCGGGCACAGGAGACCTTGTCCCTGGGAGCTCCCGGGATAAGGGCCCAGCTGGACATCCAGCAATGCTGAGTTTTTTGGGTCTTGGCCCAAATCGGTGCAATGCAGAGCTGTCCAAAGGCACAGGACGCTGAGTAGGGAGTGGCCTGGCAGTGTTATTGTTTCACTAGGGCAGGCAGAGTGGTACGGGATGAGCTTCAGGGAAGATGGAGGGCTGAAAAAAGGCAGAAGCACAAGAAGGTCCTCCCTTTCCGTGCTTCTGGTGCAAGTTTAAGGTGCATCACGTTTGCTCTATCGCCCGGTGGGGTTTGACTCAGATCGTGGGGTAAGCATCACCTTTGCTCTGGGCGCTGCCCCTTTGAAGGGCAAGGAGCCAAAAGATAAAGCCCTGCTGCATCAGATAACGAGGCTGCCCATTAGCTGAGGTGCTAGGTATTCATTTCTGACACGTGGCCCAGGCCTGCAACGTGCTCGGCTGTGATGTCGGTGCGACTGCCTGGCTTCTTTGAACCCTGGGAGAAAAAAAGTTAAAAAAGATCTCTGTTCATTTTGTAATGGCAGCGGGGCATTTCCAGATGATTAAAAGCGGGTTAGGTTAATGGTCCTTACCGTAACTCCTCCCAGTCTGTCGTTAATCCCTATGAAACACCCTGTGCGGTTTTGGATCATTACTGCTTAATTGTAAATCATGTTTCTGTGAGCCTGAAATCCATACTGCCCCTGGAAACGGGAGCCGGCTGGGCCGGGAGTTTCTGCAGCGTGGGCAGGGCAGTACTCTCTTGCCACCGCCGAATGCAGTCTCTAAAGTTTCCACCGCGGTGGCGCTGGGCAGAGGTAATCTGATCTTTGTGAAAGTGCCTTTGTGCCCAGAGCCCACAGAAGAGCCTCCTCCGTCACCGGCAAGTTGGATTTGCAGCTCTTGCATGCAAGGTCGCTGTTCGTTTTCTAGCCATGGGACTTCCTCCCAGGCCTGAGACTGAAACAGGAAATTTGCTGATTTTTTGGATGAACGGAAAGGATTGGAAATGGGCTGAGGTCCATCGTCCAAGATTGGCCTTTACTGACCAGGGTAGACCACACACTCATCTCTCTCAAGACAAAGTTACTCAACTTGCTAAAAACTTTTCCTTATTGCATCTCTGCCCAGATATTGGACGTCTGCCTGGACATACATTTGGCTGGGATGGTTTAGTGAGAGACGATCCTGCCTTGAGCAGGCAGTTGGGCTCGATGTGACCTCCTAAGGTCCCTTCCAGCCTGACTTTTCCGTGATGCTACATGCATAAGCACCCCAAAAGGACAGTCCCTTGGCAGATAACACTCGAGCCCATGCTTTGTCTGTAGCATTTTCTAAGAGTGTCTCAGGGTGGTGCTGGGCTCTGGGAGCATCCTCGGAGCCGGCCTGGGATCACCCCTTTTATTTATCCTCAGAACCTGTTGACAATCCTTTCAAGGGACTTTTGACTCAGTTCATAACCTGTATCCTGGCCTGCTCCTCTTCTCCAGGGCTCGTTCCTTGCTCAAGCAGCCCAGGGTCCTTTCCACGGCAGGGCTGTGCTCCGTGGGGGACTGTGAACTGCAGACAGTAAATGAGGCTGCTTCCAAAGGGACCCTTTTCTGCCGCTTGTGCATGTGTCACTGCAATGGAGATGTCCTCCTTCCCCCCAATGTGCAGATCCGCAGCCCAATGAACTGATCCAGAGACCTTCTCAGGGATGCTGTGTGTTTGGCACCTCCTAAATTCCTTCGCGCGCAGGCAGGAGCTAGTTCAGCGCCGGGCAGCAATTAGCTGCTGGACAGATGAAGGTACTCGTGAGCCCAGCTGTAGCAGCACTCGCTCATCTTCCCCTCTTGACCGTCTCTTCTCACGACAGCCTTATCGCTCTGCTGGGGCCTCAAGCAGTACCATATTTTCTCATGCAAATCACATGTTTTCCCCCAAAACCTGCTGGGGGGAATTGGGGTGTACACTTAGATGCAAGAAATACAGATCCCTAAGGGTCCAGAAATCTGGTGGGGGATTGATGGCAGCATTCATTGCCACGACTCTGGGAACCATGGCAATTAATGCTCTTACCACTCTGCTGCTGCCAAATTTTTGGGCCCTTAGGGAGCCTCCTGGCCAGGTGATGCAGCCCCGTGCTTTGGACTGGTCTGTGAGTGCACAACCCTGGACCAGCGATCCCAGATCTCATACTCCAAGGTTGGAGGTGGGTTTTTTTATCCTTTCTTGGGGCCTTCCAAAAATAAGATGCGTGTTATATTCCAGGGTTTGCTGGATGCAAGAAAATACAGTATTTTAGGCTGGGAATGGCAGTGTGCCCCAGCTAGGTAAAAACAGACCCAGTCCCAGTCCTGTTCCTCCCCGAATGCAGCACACAAGACAGTGAACACTCAGTGATGTGTTTGCCCTTAAAACATCTCCAGCCATGGTCCCTTCGGCTCTTCATCCTGTTTGGTGGGATGGGGTGAGCGCTCCCCTCCTTGATTTCTACTAGAGCTGAAACCCCCTCCATCTTTCTGCAGTTCCTTTCCTTTCCTTTCCTTTCCTTTCCTTTCCTTTCCTTTCCTTTCCTTTCCTTTCCTTTCCTTTCCTTTCCTTTCCTTTCCTTTCCTTCTCTCCCTTTGATTACATCTTGCTGCATTTGCCATAGAGTCTTGATTGTGGTGGGCTACATCCCACCTGCGTTGCCTGCCACGCCTGGACATCATGCCCCGGTCCCGGGGAATCACAGCTGAGTCCCTAATCCCAAATGTAGCTTTTGCTCTTGGCAAGGCCTCTGCTGCAAGAAGCCCTTCCCCATGAGAAGCGCAGCTCAGCATTGCCCGTGGCGGGTATTGGTGCCGTGTGCTCTCTTCACCCTGCAAGCCCCATGTTGCCTGGCACAAAGAAATGGGAGGTCACCGCTCCTGTGATGCTCACATCACTCCTCAGGGATTACTTCTAGCCATGAAGCACACTTGATGCTCGAATCTGCCACGTTTGAACCCACGGTGAGGTAATGTAAGAGTCGCTATTTTGTGTGTCAACAGAAGATGCTTGCATTTTGGTGGCTTATGTCTTCCTCCCATTTTTTGAGCTCTAGCAGCCAGTAGCCATCCCTACTTTATATACAGTCCCTTGTTACATCAGCTGTGGAGTCCAGGTACCACATCCCTCCTCCCTGCCTGGGACCTTTGTGCTGACCACCCAGAAGGGCTCGGTTGCTGCACATGGACATGCAGGACCCAATGTTATCATACAGGAGCGGTGCGCACGTTGTCGTACAGGTGCAGTTTTGCTCCTGCAGAACTTGCCCAGTATTCTCATGCTAAAAATAAAATGCAGCAAAGTTTTCCCTTGTTGCTGTTGGAGTTTCCCCTGCCACGTTTCCATGGAACACCTCTCTTAGCCGTGCAATCAAAACAAGGTCGTTGGACTTCCTCTGGAACAAACACGTCCATGTTATCGGTCGCTGCAAGAGGCCAGTTTTTCCCGACCGAGTCCGCACCAAGGCTGCTTTGCATATACCTCTTTGCCTTTAATGCTCAGAAGAATTGCAGTTTACTTTCTATCAGAATTGATCCCCCCCACACATATGCACACACTGTGTAGCAGCAAATATTGTGTCATTGATTCTCACCCCTTGATAGAAGCAAAAATCTTTTGCAACACTAGACGAGAGCAAAATGCCGGTTACTTTGGGTCATCTGAACAGGGATGGTTTTCAGAGTTAGTCTGTGTGTGTGTGTTGGTTTTCAGAGTCGTCTATGCGTGCATGTATTTGTAGACCCCTTGTACGTGGCTGTCACATGCCAGTGATAAGTTTGCACGCTGCTTAGTGAGTTTAATGTTCACCGTGCATCACATTGGATTGCTGCCCCTGGCCTGAGGTGCGGACTGGGTGGCGTTCAAGGTCCGGTATCATTTGACCTCCCAACCTGTAGGCATGGGGGAGGAGAAGAGGGGCCCAGGGAGGTGCTCTGAAGCACTGCACTTCTGGCCAGCACCTGCAAGCACGTGTCCAGGCTCCTTTAGTGGGGCCTGTGGACACCTACAACCTCTCCATCCCTGGTGAGGACTGTTTTTCCCCTGCTGACGCTCTCACCATCTCTCGTGCATGCTCCCGGGTGCGAATTCAGCAGACTCGGTTGAGTCCCTGTGGGATTGCAGCTAGTCAAGCGTGGATTTGCCCTACCCTCGTCTCCAAAGCGGCATTTGGGGGTCGGCTGCGGGGAGGGGCCGTGCTGACTTGCGTTTGGACTCCAGCCAGCCAAACGTCTCCACCTTCACCTTGGACTGAATTCGCCATTCCCGCTCGGCAAGTCGGACATTTTCTGCTGTAGCAAGAAAACACGCTGCAGGCACAAACGGGAAATTGGAAAGGATTCAAGTCACTATGGCTTCCACGGAGAGGAAGCTGGGAGCCATCGCATTACAGCGGCAGGAAGCTAAGAAGAAAATTGAAGATCTGGAGATTTTAATTGATGTCCGTGACTCAGTCCTTGCCGCGAAAGCCAAAGGACTTTTCAACCTCTGCGAGCACCGTGTACCTGCCTGGCAGGCAGAGGGAGAAGGATGAATAATGGGCTGCTGCGAAGCTGGGGCAGACGGCTTCTGGCCCCTCTCGCCCTGCGGCCCGAGGGATGTCTTGCAGAGCAACCCCGGTCGTTCTGGCATCGGGGTCTTGAACCTGAGCCGCGTGTCTTGCCTCTGTGACCATGGGAGGGAGACTGCAGCGAGTGGGCCTGGCTTTCCTCTTGTTGGACTGCTGAAGTCCTAGTTCATTGTGCTTTTCTTTCTCGCCCGTAAAACTAGTGACTTTGGAACATGTCTCTAGGTGTATTGCGCCCATTTTACAGATGGGGAGGGCCACAACTGAGGTAGAGACTGAGCTTGGGCCCCCAGAGTTTCTATCCTAGTGTCTATTCAGTAAAATTGTGTCCCGAGACCCCGTGCGACAGCTCCTGTGAGTCGCGTTATGCAGCACTTGGGTCCTTCTTGAGCCCAAGGAAATTGGAGTATTCGAGGATGGCAGTACCCGGGTACTGGCAGATTTGGCCATGCTCCCATCTACCAAATGATGCTGGCAAGAGGTAGGATGAGGCACTATGAAGTCTGGCTCTTGTGTCTTGACACATCCGTCTTTTTTGCAGCCTGGCAGTTGTGAGGTGCGATCCTTCCTGCCCTCCGGAGCAGGGGGGAGCTGGCTGGCATGCTTTGCTGCTCCGGGTCCCTGATCGATCCCCTGGCTGTCCCACCGGCCACGAGCCGTCTGAGGTTACTAACCACCTTCCCCTCCCCTCGATAGCTGGAGTTTTTCATTGTCTGGCCTGTGTTTTCCCTCTTGCCAAACCTGCGCAGAGTTTCCTTTGCAGCTGCAGGCTCGGCAGCCGGTTTGGGGTGAGGGGCACCGGCGAGCTGGCAGCTTCCCTTCCCCAGGTCCTGAATTCTCCCACCCGCCGGTGGAGCATTTCAGGCAGACGCCTCCAGCTCTTCTTCAGGACTCTTCCCTTCTCCAACCTTCCCGTGTTGCAGATGGACTCGAACGAGGCAGAAGCCACGTGCCCCTCGCCAAGGGGAAAATTACGGTCTGGCCCAGAGAAATGGCTTTGCGATGACTGCATTGTAGTCTGGTGTGGTTTGCTTGTACCAACGGGTTTGCTGCCAAGTCGCGTCTTCCTTACCCAAATGCACCCAAGAAAGAATGCTAAAAAGACAAACTATTTTTATTTTGCTGTGAATCTGTCCAGCCAAGGAGTAATCCAAAACAAAGCCCAAGTCACCATCTCCTTTCTCTGCAGGCATGTTTACCAGCCCATATTATTAGCTGGCTTGCCTGGTGAGTGAACACCAACGTGCGTGGATGAGCACGCAGGCCAAAGGTGCCCGGGAAGGCGGTGCACGCAATATTCGATGCAACCGGGTCGATGCAAAAGCACCGTAGGCAGTGACTTGCAGCGCGGATCCGTCTGTCTCGACTGTTGTTACGGACTTGAACCCCACCCCATCGTGTCTGTGCTGGAGAAAGCCAGTATCAGGGTGCAGCCAGCCTTGCATTGAGGTAGGCTGCCTGGGGTTTCCATCCCAGGGGGATTCCCCCAGCCCCTGCTTTCTTTCTGGGGCAGAGGGGTGATGCGGCAGCACGTGCGGCTCCCTGATGTTTGCTCCGGTCTCCCATTCGTACCCAGGGCCCAGCAGAGCTGGGCTGCTGGAGCTCCTGGCTGGGCACGGGGAAGTACCAGGTCAAAGCCCAGGTGGCTTCAGGGGCCAGGAGAGTTTCTGGGAGCTATCCTCTAGCACTGAGTAGGGATAATCAGGTGGATTATGTGGGATACAGCCTCTTGATCCTATTTCCTGTGATTACCAGGCAGGCGTTGGGTGGGCCCTGGTCTTTCTCCTCTTCTGCGCACGCTTGTGTGCAAGCGATGTCTGAGCCGTGCGTGGCGGGCGTTGTGTGCAGGATGGGATGACACGTGGCTGGTCCGCACGGGCCCAATCCTGTCCCAGGCAGCACGGGGAGGGGGGGTGACAGCTGCTGGGGACCGCCAGGCTCACTTCGGATGTGGGTGACGGGGGAGGCCCAGCTGCAGCGGGTGAGAGGTGGCTTTAAAGGGGACAGTGAAAAGCTGCTCTCCCTTGCCCCAGAGGGGAGGGCCCGAAGAAACAGGCTCAATTTGCAGCAAAAAAAAAAAAGATCAAGGGTGGATGTGAGGAAAGTCTTCGTCATCCCTTTCCGGCGTCGCCGTGTCAGGGAGGTGCTCAGCTCCCCGCAGGATCAAGCCCTCCGCGAGTCTGTAAAATAAATTTGCGGCAGGAAATCCTAAACCGGAAGGAGCACGAACCCTGCTCTTTTGTGTGTGTGTTTTTTTTCTTTTTCTTTCTGGTAAGAAACCCAGTTTAGCAAAAGACGTGGAAATTGGGTCGAACCAGCCACCCCCCAGCCCCGCGAGGGCGTCGAGTTGCGGGGACGCCCCGAGCGGATCCAGGGCTCCGGCGGGGCCTGCGGTCTTGTTTAGAACGAGACTAAGTCATTTCTTAAATAGCAATGTTTTTGCAAAATATTTGGCTTCGTGAAAGCAGATCATGCCAGACAGTTGCTGACGTTGTGCCTGTGGAAATATTCAGGAGAAGATTCGTTTGCACAGGCTGATTGGGGAGGGAGGAGAGCTTTCCGCCGCCGGATCCTGAGCTTTACTGTGCTCGGGAAGGGGCAGGGCGAGCAGCCCCGTGGGTCGCAAGCGGCCCGGCCTGTCCAGTGGATTCATGGGTCCCAGAAGCAAATGCCCTGTTTCCCTTCCTGGGTGTTTGCTGCGGTGACTGTTTGCTCTGGCTTGTCCGTGAATACGGTGCCTGTGTGCTCCTGCGAGGTGGGAAATTCAATTCCCCAGGGTGCTTTTTTGCATCTGCGTTGGAAATCTGCTCCTCCTCCACACGTGCACGCTTGATGGCGTGCGTCTCTGCGGCTCCAGCTCCCGTCCTTCACGGTGAGGTGGGTGTCCGGCTTCCCTTGGATCATTTGGCATTGCCCCAATCAGCAGGAAGCCTTAGGGGTGGCAGATTTTGCTCCCCTGTCTTCTCCTGGGTTTCAGTATGCAACCCTGGAGAGCACCAAGCCTTGATCTTCAAGAGGGCTGTGCATGCTTTCATGAGGCATTTCTGTGGGACCTTCTGAAATGTGGTGCCGTGCAGAGCTCCAGTCTCCTCCCCTGGGGACGGAGGAGGTTTTTCTTCACGAGGTGCCGCATGTTGGAAAAGCAGCTCCTTGAATGTGGAGTCACAAGCGGGTGCAAGAGGAGGCAATTCTGAGCTTGGTGCATCTGGAGGCCACGTTTGCCCCTTTGGTTTCTGCAGCCCCTGCCCTGCTCACATGGCTTTCCCATGGCAAGACTGTACTTCTTCTGTGGCCGGGCGTGCAGAAAGCTCTGGGCTGGACTGGACCGTTCAAAGCCCCCAGCTGCTGCAGCTAGACCTTGAACAAAAACTTTTGGGGCAGAGCCGCAGAGGAGAAAGTTGCAAATCTGTTCCTTTTCACAGGGAGCTGCTTGGCGAACAAAAGAGGTTTTATGTCTTGTTCGCTGCTCAGGTCTACCTTAAATTAAGTAAACTGTTCCCCGAGGGGGAAAATGTCCAGGTACAAAATGTTCACAAAGGAAATATTCAAAGTGTCTCTCCAGTGCCTAAAGTGTTGGCTTAAACAACAAAAAAAAAAAAGCAAGTTAAAGGCAGGGTTAAGACAGAATATGATTTCCCCTCTTAATAGCAGCAGCAACAACAAAAAAACCCTCTCAAAGGCAGGGGCAGCTGGTTCTGCCCTGTATATGTACACAGGCCAACCGTTAACCACAAATATCTTCTAAATATAGGGGAGCTGGTGTTAAATCTCCGGCGGTGCTACTGTGTGCACTGGCGTTGCAACCCTCGTTGAGTCAATAGGAGGTCTGTTTGCAAGGGGGCTGTAGGGAGCCGAAGTCTAAAAAGCTTTAGCATGGGCTAAGCCTCCCCCAGGTGCAGGATAACTTCAGTGTCGGCTTCAGTGTTTTGCAAAATTGGGCCTGACCAGTTGGTGTCCCCGAAACTGTTGAGATCCAGGCTGCTTTGCCCTGTGTTTTAGTGAGAAACAGGTCCAGCAAGCGGTGCTGGGGTGTTGCGTGCCCGCCGGGTCCCAGGGAGCCGAGGTGGCGGGGAAGAAAGGTGCTTTTTCCCTTCCCGCGAACTTGACCTGGAATCTCCCTTTGCATCTGGAGTCCCTCGCTCTCTGGCCTCCGAGCCAGCTTCCCCAAGTAAAATGCCACCCGTCACACCTCGGCCATCCCGTCGAGGGCTCACAAGGAGGTACAACTTGGAAAAGGAGGCTACAGTTTTATCTCCGGTATTTTGGCACGGAGGAGGCTTTTGCAGCAAAGCCAGCAACCAGGGGGAGGAGGTGTGGGAGGCGTGCAAACCTCATTGAAGTTTTGTTTGGCTGAGTTGAGACTTTTTAGATTCAGTTCCCCCCTACCAAAAAAGAAAGAAGAAACCATTTTTTTTCTATTTGATCTTTCCTCTCTCTAAAGCATTTGTGGCCTTGGGAAGTATTTGCAAGAACCTCGCATTTATTTGGAAGCTTTTCCGATACTGGAAACATTAAAGTCTCATTATTGCAGTTGGCGAATGAAACGTTTCACTGTTCGGGGATGTTAAGGGAGAAGTGACGGGAGCATCAAGGTTTCGGGGGGGTTGTGCCCAGCAGAAAGCGATGAACTAGAGTTGTGGAGCTGTCTAGCAGCCCTGGGGAACGGGCAGAGCCCGTGTTGGTTGAGCTACTTGTAATGCTTTATACAGAACAGCGCAACCCAAGCTGTGATGCTCGACGTGGGCTAGTAATTAAGGTAGTGACCCGACCAGTTAGTGGAGTCAACAGAAAAGCAGGGAATGTCTTTTGTTTCGGTGTCAATGGGCGTTTAACCCATTACTGCTGGCTCGGTCCACGCTCTTAACCGAAGAGAAACTCCGAAGTTGATCAAAACCGCGCGTCTGTCTCGAGGCAGGTCTAAAAGCCGATCTTGCCGAGCTGGTAGGATGGGCTCTCTCAGCCGTTGTGTTCCTGTGTTTTGCTTGAAGTCATTCATTCCTTTTGACAAGATGTGTCAACTCGAGGATTAAAGATGCTAATGAAGTGGCTCACACAGTATGCCTTTTGCGTTTCATTCCCCATTTTGTTTCCCCCAGTGGCTTCTCTCCTCCGCCTGACACACAAAAAAATCTTAACAGCTCTGCCTGCTAGGGTTAGCAATTAGGATAAAAGGTCTCGTCTCTTCTAAACAGTGCAAATGTGACCTGGAAATGGTGGAGGAATGGTAAATAGGGAACCCCACCAGGCAGTTTGCACCGCGGTGTTTGTTCAGGACGGAGCGGCACGTTAAACAGCGTCGCGTCCGCAGGGGAGCTGCCTGAATCAGCCCCGTCCGTCGCATGAATCGCGGTCTCCGCAAACGCCGCTGTCGGGAAGCGTGCACGCGAGCCGGCATCCGTCAAGGGGGGCAGGGGTGCGCGAAGCCCTGGAAAGGGATCAGTTACATGGAGGATGGGCGGGATTTGACCGTGTGTCCTCGTGCCACCTCGAGCGGCTGTCGCGTGCTCGTCCTGCCGAGGGCATCCCTGACCTGAGCCATGCTCCAGTAACAGCCAGACTGGGGCCTTTGACTTCCCTCGTGCAGCCCCCCGCCGCGTTCGGCCGGTCGCGGTCTCTTGCAAAGCCCAGAGGGCCTTTATTTGTTGGAATAAACCTGCCAGCTCACCTCCTCGCTGGGGTCCTCGTCCTCTTCTCCAGCAATTGCAGCCAAATCGGTCCTTTGGGTAACCTGGGAGGAGAGCTCTGCCCGGCCTGGCATAGTTAGCAGCAGCTCCCTAACCCCGGCAAAGCGAGAGCTACCAAAAACGGCGCTTTATGACTTGTCCTGGTTTTCTCAGTCTGTGAACCTTTGTGGGGGGCAGCGCTTTACTCCTCACATTGCAGAGAGGAGGAAAAAATGATGCTTTGAAGGGTGCTGAGATGAGCAGGGTGTGAAGAGGCTAGGTAGGTAAACGCAGGCTCGGGCTTGTCCCTGCCTGGCACATCTCTTACCCCCAGTGCCCAGCCCCTCTGCAAGGCGGTGAGCGTGGTAATATATAAATCAGGTTTTGCAACTGGGTGCCACTCAAATCACACAAGCAAGGGAGGGGTGGGTGCCTCCAGTCCAGAAAGGTTGAGAGGTGCTGTGCTAGTCCACCTTGACCGGCATTCATGCCATGCTATTCGCAGGCCTGAAGCTGGTCTTATCAAGGCCAAGGGGGCCGCTGTAGACCCAGTGGTATAAGCACCAAGGTAACAAGCCTTAATAAGGTGTGAACAGCTGAGCAGAGCCCGAGGCGAGTAAGCGTGTAACTAGCAGTGGAAACAGCGGAGAGGGGGCTGGTAGGCAGGAGCGAGCATGCTGGTTTACATTGGCTTCAGCCGTGCCTTTGCTGTCAAGATCAATGACATTTGGGAAGTGGCTGGTGCTGTTTGCATGGTTGAAAGAGCTGCCTGCTGTATCTGCAGGCATCTGGAGTGGCTCCTGCTGCACTTGCTTCAGGGTGTGGTGGCAGAGCCGTCCCAGCATCTTGCTGCAGCTCTGGAGGGGTGAGTTCAAGCCTAGCTCTGGGCCTGCATCAAAGGCTGTCCCCGGCTGACCTAGCTGCAACTGGGTCGATCAAGCCAGGGAGTCAGCGGCAGGCAGACACAATGCTGGCGACATGAATTTCTCAGAAAACTGCTGGCTACAGCACCTAGCGCGTCTTCGGCAGGCAGCAGCAGAATGGTGCCGCCCTCCCTAATCTTGTACATGCCCACGTGAACGTGTCGTATCCTTCCCTTTACATTGCTCCTTCATTAGGAGGAGCACGAGACAAATGTCTTGTCGTGCGCGTGTGTAGACATAGGCAGACCAGGTGTGATCTCTTTTATTCGACCAAATAGATAGTTGGAAAAATTGTTCTTTGCAAGCTTTCGGGCACTACGTGCGTGTCTGTAAGGGCACGGTCGCATGCTAGGGGATCTGCAGGCTGAAAGGAGCCGTGCAAACAGACGGTATTCATTAGCTGGGTAATTGCAAGTGGCCGGTTTGGGCCCGCGATGCTCCGGTCCGTAAAGGAGTTGGAGACGGCTCATATGCGCCGGCGGCAGCTGCGCTCGGAGGATCATTCCTAAGAGCATTCCTCCCCGACCCCGCCCGCGGCCGACCTGTGCCGGCTTGTTTTTGGGCGCTGCACCCAGCTTGTTCGGAGCTGTCTGGGAAGAGGTGTCTGCGCGCCTGTCCCTACGTGCTGAGCTGAGCAGGATCGGGAGCGCGGCCGTCAGCAAGCCCCATGCAAATACAGAAGTGCAACGTCACAGTTGGCAGGGAGAGAGCCTCTCCATCCCGGACCAGATTAGTGCGGCCAGACCTTCTGTCTCCTTTCCCTTTGAAGTTTAAAAGATGTCAGTAAATCTCGACTCTCACTGCCTCTGTTCTCCACCTGATGTGCAGAAATGCAGAGGCCCCGCTGGCCTATTGATTCCCCAGACCTCAGGCTGCAAAGAGCAGGGTTTTGTTTGGTTTGGTTTGGTTTCCAGTACTTTTGCCCCTGGCTTCACTTGCTTCAGATCAGACTTGGACTTTGCTTCTGAATGTGTTTGTGTGCATGTGTTTTTAATGTAGAGCAAATGACAGAAGTGTCACCAGGGTATTTTCCTGCCCTTCTTTCTCTGCGTGCGTGTTTGGCCCGGCAGCACGCTTGCAGTGTGCTAACAAGTCGTGACGGTGCGCAGATCAAAATTCGGGGGAAAGCAGGTTTCTATTCCTTGTTATTTTAAAGTTTGATCTCAGCCGGCATGTAGCTTGCCTGTGTGAATTAGAAGTTCATACAAAATGAGAGTGGAAGGGAGCTCGGGAGGCTGCATCTAGTCCGACCTCCTGCTCCAAGCAGGGCCAGTCGAGGCTTTGTCCAGCCGGGTCTTAAAAACCTCCGAGGATGGAGATGCCACCACCTTTCAGGGTAACCTGTTCCCGTGCTTCACCACCCTCCTCGCCAGAGAGCTTTTCCTAATATGTAATCTAGACGTCAATAAATATATTGTTCAATAAATATATTGTTTAATAAATATATTGTTATGCAATATATTACCCCCCCCCCAAAAAAAAGAAAAAGCTGCTTTCAGAAACTCTGAAAGAGCTTAATCCCATCAGGCTTTATTAATTGCATCTAATACAAGTCTGGGAAATGCCAGGGAAGACTTCAGTGCTGCCTCACACAAAGGCTAAAAAGCAGCTGGAAGTCATTGATCGCCCAGCACCCCGGGGCTGCCAGTTCTCCGAACCCATCCAGCCATTTAAGTCGCCTTCTGCCTGGCTGTAAAAGGCAGCCGGTCACAAGGAGTTAATTCCTCCCCCTGCTCGGTGCGTGTGTCTCGAGTTTCCATGGCGGTTTTGCTTTTGATTTCGCGGAGTCCAGATTTATAGGCATGCGACGGTGACTCGGGCCCTCGCCTTTGCACGCGGCTGCGGCCGTGTCCCAGGGAAGAACGGGTTAAGCAAATCACCGTAAGGATGCGTAGCCGTTAGTGTAGGGGAGCCGAAGCGAGGCCGTTCCCTCTGCCGTGCACGCTGCGAACGCTGTGCACACTCTGCGGGCCGAGAGCTTCCTACAGAGGGAGCGGGAATGCATGTGTGTGTTTGTTTGGTTTGGTTTGTTTTTTCTTTTTAATTAATTAAATCTTCTTCTCGTCGTCCTGTTTAAAGAGGGCAGAAGAAGAATCTATTTCTTCTTTGTCTGCACCCCGCCGCCATGCCGTCCGCCGCGCTCCACCCTGCTCTCGGGGCTCCCCTATCTCTGTCTGGCTGCGTTGTGGCCGTGGCGTGCACGAGGGGGGAGCGATGCCGTCGCTGCTCGCGGTAGGCTAGCTTGCCCGGGGATTCGCGCCGCGCGGATGCAGGAGCAGGTAGGCCGCGCCCGGGCTCCCGCGGGGGAGCGGCGCCGGGGCCGGGCTGTGCCGAGAGCGCTCCCGAACGCGCCGGAGGCCGCGGCGTCAGGCGAAGGCATTTTCTGTGCATTGGGCACAAAAACGAACGCCTGCCAGCAGAGAGCCATGTGAGACGCTCCCTTGCATTGGGCGGCTGCCCAGACGTTCAGCTGCAAGAGTCGATCTAATTGGTGGTTTCCTCTTCCCATGCGCAGCTTCATGTGGGAAATGCCCTTTTTTATCTACAATGGCTGACTGCACTATGCCGCACTGTCAGTGTCTGGAGGTTTCCTGTTGAGATGAATGCAGTTTGTTTCTGAACGCTAGACTTTGCCAAGGGGGAGATGGTATTGTTTTAGCTGATTCTATTTCTCTTTTCCCCGCAGGTTGCTGAAAAGTGCCTTTCCTGAAGCCACGGCTGCTTGGATTTCTGTCTGGGGCTGCCTCTCTCTTCCCCGCACCCCCCCTTTTTTTTAATTTGGCGTTCGCTTGCAGTTCATCCCCTGACGGCAACTCGCCCATCCTCCCCCCCGGCCCCCCCCTCACCTTTTACACTCAGTTTGCTCGGCCATTTTTTTCCTTTCCCTGAGTATGTAGCAAATACTTTTTCCTTTTTTTTGCAACATTGTACCATCCTTTTGCAATTTTTGATGCTCGCGAATTGTCATTTTTAGAAGCAAGAAATAGAAGGGAAAAAAAAACCCAACCAACCGACCCAAGTTTCCCCCCGAGGACCGAGACCATTCCACAAAGTGAAGTGCTGCCAACGGCCTGTGTTTTTTTTTTTGCAAGAATAATTGAAACCATTAACTGGAGAGCACAGAATTCTTTTGAAAGTCTGCCAGTTATTTCCAAGTAACTTCGGCAGTGGCACAAAATATAACACTTATATTTTAACTTCTACGATTGCACTTTTAGGAGCTGGTCTCTAATTTGAATTTTCAGTTCTTCTGATAAGATTTCTATTTTATGATTGGCTTTATGTTTAATCCTTGTTTAATCAAACGCAATTTGACTTAAATGAAAACCTAAGTGCTGATGAATAGAAATTTTACCAAAGCAACAAGTTAGTTTTTTCTTCGCGTTTAACTTGAATTCACTTTTTTACCCTTTTTAAAAAAACAAAACAAAAGAAAACAAAAAAGACAAGAAAAATCAGCCGTGATATCGTCCTAAAGAAGGGTGTGATTGCTTGCGTTTTAATTTTTTTTTGTTTTTAATATGGCTGTAAACGTTTCCCTGGTCCGTGATACAAAATGGCTGACTTTGGAAGTATGTCGAGAATTTCAGAGGGGGACTTGTTCTCGATCTGATGCAGAGTGCAAGTTTGCCCACCCGTCACGGAGTTGCCATGTGGAAAACGGTCGAGTTATTGCCTGCTTTGACTCTCTCAAGGTGAGGACTGTCTAACATGTGCATTGCCTTAAGCCTCCTTTGCTCTCCTCCTCTTCCCGAATCGTTCTGGTTGCTGGGATGGGAAAGGTGCATATAGCAAGCGGTAGCAAGCGCGTGTCTGCCGGGAGGATGCTGTCTGGGTGGACTATAGCCCCTAAGGTCTGGACCGGCGACCACCCGCTTCCTGCAGTGTCATGCAAGCAGCCCGTGTCCTTGCAGAGGATAGGAAACCCCTAAACTGGGCCGTACTTCGTGTATTTGGGCCGGACCCAGGTGCAGATGTGACTGCAGGGAGGGGAGAGTCCTTTACGACTGTCTGGCGCAACTGTCTCCGACATGGGAGAATTCAGGTTGCGGCCGGGAAATGAAAGTGAAATGAGGGAAGTGGAGAGCTGAAAACAACGGCCGAAGCTCGGCGCATGTCCGGAGCCCGTTGGCTGCCAAGGCAGGCCAGGTCTCTGGAATGCGGTTGCAGTCGATAGAAATAAAACCAGCGTTTTAGATAATTAACCAGGCTTCCCGGCATCACCCCAGCACGCTGCAGCGCCGTGCGGGACCGGCCAGACGGCTGCAACGTTGAGGCCTGGTGCTTTGAGAGAGCGGGGGACGGGGGACGGCCGTGCGGGGGGAGGCGGGGGGAGAAGGGATGAAGGCACATGCTATGCAAATTGCAGCTGAGTCAGAGCTAAGGCTTTTGCCGATCATCTCTCGCGTGTGGTTGACTTTGCAGGAAGCAAACGCTGCTTTATCCCCAGTCGCAAAGTTTGAGAGGAAACTTTGATACTGACTGAATTACCAGGCTTTCAGTGTCTTGGTTTCGAGTTGCCCACGGTGCGATGTGTTAAGGGTGCCTGGATTTCAGAGCCAGATTACGTAAAGGCGGTATATCTTTTATTAGACCAACTAAACAGTTGGAAAAAAATGTTTTCTTACACTCTTTTGTGCACTTGCTGAGAACTCGACTGCTTTTGATTTCTGCCGACTAGCTTTGAGCAGGGGTTGGACTAGATGAGCTCCCGAGGTCCCTTCCAACCGCACTTCCTAGGAATCTACGAAAGCGTCTTAGGTTGGGCACGAAAAACATATGCAGCGACCAAGACCGTGAGGCACCTTTGAAAAACCTTGCCTTCTGCATGTGTTGTTGGATTAGAAGGACTGTCCTGTTTGAGTGGAGCTGGTGCTTTTGTAAGCTTTAAAAGGTTTTCCTTGAATTTTGACTTTTGCTAGGTATGCCGTGGGTTCATTTTAATTGGTGGCCTGAGAGTTAAGAGGACTGCTTGCACCCAAGTTGAGGCCTACTTTGTCATCATTTTACCTCTTGTCTGTTTGCTTTTGTTCCCTTTCTCCAGGAAGTTCGTAGGCAGACAGGGTTCTTTGGGTATCAGTGATATCTTGTATTAGACCAGCTAAATAGTTGGAAAAATTGTTCTTTGCAAGCTTTTGGGTGCAAACGCCCTTCTTCAGGCAGAGGGAGAGTCCCGGAAGTTCAGACACCTCGTTTGCATTTAGCTTTGCTCCTGCTCGTTCGGTGCTCCCTTCATTCTGTAGTGACTTTCAAATGTGCATTGACATTACTGGCCTGCTGACAGCAAGAGACCGAAATATTTTTATCAGCAAAAAAAAAAAAGAAAAAAGAAAAAAAAAAAAGTGAATGTTTCTTGTGCCCTTGAAACTTTTGAACCGCAGCCAGCAGCAGCACAAATATTTTGGGTAAAGAGATTAATGTGTTTACTTTAAACTTTCTAACATTCACTTGCGAGCTAGAAGGAGCGCAGCGATGGGTGGTGTGTGCAGGGGCCAGTATTTCTCGTACTGGACCACGTCTGAGAGCTACAGAAGGAGAGTTCGGTCCAGGGCTCCCCACCAAATGCCTCGTGCACGTGGCCTGGTTTTATCTGTCCCGCAGGCGTCCATCCTTCTCTGCGGGTCGAGCTGGGCCCCCTTAATGGCAGTAATGCACATTTTCCCACTGGTGAAGGATGAGGGATGCACCAGGAGGGATGGTCTACAGGGACCATCCCACGTTCTCCTCCCTCCCTCCCTCCCTCCACCAGCTTCCCGTAGCCAACTCGGAGACTCTCCGACCAAGCCAACACCTGAGAAGAGCCCAAAGACCCAACCGCCTAGTGATATGCCCGGGACAGCAGTGACTTGAGGTTGCTGCTGCTCTGCCAGCAATTTTGTGGTTGCCGGTGGGAGCTTTTTCATGCCGCCCTCGATCGATTGTCCTAGTCGCCCCACCCCGGTTACACCCCTGCAAAGCTCCACGCTGGGCATTACATGAGGAAGGCCGGGCCCATCCGTATGAGATGGTCGGGGCATTTCTGCAGCTTTCTACCTGCCAGGGTGTTCAGGGATCACTCTAGCCTTAAGTGGCTTGAAAAGAGGACCTCTTCCCCGCCTACGAATCATGCCATCCCACCTGCCTCTGCCTTGCAGAGCAGCTTCTGCAGCCATCCTTCTTCCCAAGCCGCTGAAAGGTGCAGTTCCCAACACCGCTTCTTCCTTTCCTCGCCAGGGGAAGGGATAGCGATAAGTAAACCGGGGAAAGGAATATCCATAAGTAATATTAAGCATAAAACCAGCCATTGGCCAGGGCAGGTCTGTACTGTTGGATGCCAAATGGTCAAACCTAGCCTGTTCAGTGGATGTACTAAAACAGTGCAGTTGCAGTTTGGGAAGCACAGAGCTGTCATGTGGGTTTGAAACACCAGCATGAGTGTTGTCAGGGGCTGTTTTGGCAGTGCTTGGTCCTGGGTCTTACTGGTCCTTAACCCACTGTGGTTGTTGCCTCTTTGAGACTTTCTCAGGCAAAACAATGGGCTTTGTGCCCCTTCTCTGGAAACTGCCAGCTGGAGCGAGGCCGACCTCAGACGCCAGAGAGGTGGCTGCCAGTGACACCCTTGCTGCTTGTCCCTTTTCTGCTCATTCACAGAGGGACCCGGCATCTTCGTCATGCTGTGGGGGCAGCTCCCGGCACCCCAAAATGTCCAGGTGCTTTTTAAAGCTCTGTCTCAGTGTTTCTGCAAGCACACCGTTCCCCCCACCTCGACTTCTTTGGTGAAAGCATCCCAGCGAAGCCATCTGTGGATGACAAGCCGCGGCTCGCTGGTGTCGTACGGATCGGGGTCTGACTCTACAGTCTTTTTCAGCATCCACTTTGAGTGTTGCAACTCCATTTTCCACCAGTCTTTTTGGAGTCTGAGGATAATGGGCATGTTTAGACCCTAACCTCATTTTAGGTGCATGTCTGGACCCTAATAGTGCTCATTAAGCTGTGCATTGCTGTCAGACATGCCCAGGTCAGATGCACCATGTCTGGTGAAAATGGACTTTGCATGTACAACCACCCCGCTGGCTGTAGTATCTCCTGGTAAAGCCGTCTCTGGGAAATGAGAAAAAGGGTCTAGGGCAGTGGTTTTCTACCTTCTCAGTGCCAGGCCACCGCTCCACCGCTTTCTGGAGTGTGGCAGCATCCCCAGTTGAGAACTGCTGTTGAAATGGTCCCGTGTGCCTCCGTTTCCAGGAGGAGTTGAGAGGGAGAGGTGGACTAGGAAGGACGACAGCTCAAGCCATCTGCTTTAGGGTTATCAGAGAGTCCCCTGCAGCAGGGCTCCTTGTGTGCACCCCCTGACCGGGTCTCACAGCATCCTGGTTTAGATCCATGGGTGCGTCTACACATGCGCTTTAATGCACAATAGCCTATTTTACTGCGCATTAAAGCACCACATAAAAAAGTTCTGTTAGGCTAATGTGCAGTAAAATAGGCTACTGCACCTTAAGCATCAGGTAAAAACTGTGCACATTTGTTACTGTGCATTGAGGCAGCCCAGTGCACATTTCTTTAGTACCTCACGTTGGAGGTACTAAATTTAATGCGCATTAGAAAAAACACCCCAGTGCACATGTAGACGCACCCCCCAGGTCTAGAATGAATGTGGAGTATTTTCCATTCAGCATTAAATCTATGCTTGCTTTCTTCCTCAGATCCAGTGTTTTCCTGTGCCACAAATGCAGTCTGCTTTATTAACTTGGCCTGAATGTTAGCGTTTGCAACATCTTTGATAACTTCCTCAGCATCACTCTTCAGCTGAGTCCTATAAAAATTGGATTTCAATCCCTAAATGGGTTTTATGTTTTGTTTTTTATCATTTTTATGC